>NW_003852494.1:5064078-5069510 GCF_000181295.1 Otolemur garnettii
TTGTGGCGGGTGCCTATAGTCCTAGCTACTCAGGAGGCTGAGGCAAGAGATTCGCCGAAGCCCAAGAGCTGGAGGTTGCTGTGAGCTGTGATGCCATAGCACTCTACCAAGGATGACAAAGTGAGACTCTGTCTCTAAAAAAATAATAATAAAAATAAATAAAAAAATAAAATGCATATATATTTTTTCAGCACTCTCTCTATATATATTATTCAGCCTTAAGAGGAAAGGAAATCCTGTCATTTGTGACAAAATAGGTGAACACGAGCCAAATGTAGTGGCTCACTCCTGTGATCCCAGCACTCTGGGAGGCCAAGGCGGGTGGATAGCTTATGCTCAGGAATTCAAGACCAGCCTGAGCAAGAGTGAGATCCCCATCTCTACTCAAAAAATAGAAAAACTAACTGGCTGTGGTGGTGCACACATGTAGTCCCAGCTACCCAGGAGGCTGAGGCAAGAGGACTACTCAAACTCAAGAGTTTCAGGTTGCTGTGAGCTATGACGCCAAGGCACTCTACTCAGGGCAACTCTGTCTCAAACAAACAAACAAAAAAAAGGTGAACATGCAGGACACTGTGTTAAGCGACACAAAGCAGGCACGGAAGATAAATACTGCATGGTCTCGTGTTCCTGGAGAATCTAATAAAGTCCAACTCATAGAAGCAGCGAGGAGAGTGGTAGTGAGGGTAGAGAGGCTGGAGGGGAGTGAAGGGAGTTGGGAGATGTTGATCAGAAGGCGTAAAGAGTCAGACATATCAGAGGAATACTTGGGAGATGTACTGCACAACACAGTGACTGTGGCGGAACAAGGCTCACTTAGTATGTTTGAAAATTAAGAGCAGATATTAAGTATTCTTACACAACAGGAAAAAAAGAACTATGTGAGGCAATGGATACATTAATGAACTAGATAGATAGATAGACAGATCAGGTTATGAACCACAAATATATACAATTCTTACTTTTCAATTTAAAAAATTAATGTTATTAATAAAGGCCTGTAGAAGAGGATATGAGTGTCCACTCAGAAAACAGAAACCCAAAGAATTTCTGTATTGGACATAGAAGCCTCTGAGTCCATCTGAGTACACTTTACAGAGGACAGGTGGGCAGAGAGAAGAGGCAACTGGCTGAAGGCTTGTCTCCAACGAGGACCACGGCTCTGACACTCTCCTAGTCCCTGCCTGTAGACAGGACCACACACAGGACAATTTTCCTAGAATCTGCTTTATCAGCAAGATGTTCCAGGCTCTTGATGATACCTAAAGATCTTTATGGCATCTTGACATAGCCAGAGGGCTGCCTCTGGCTAATTTGCAGGAGACAGACCAACTGATAACTCCTAATTAATTTACTGTCTTATGGCCCTTTTATAGAACCAAGCCCTTATAAAAGGATAATAAAATCCTTGAACTCTGGAATCAGGGTAAAGTAGGGACCTTAGATGGCTAAATACTCCAGCCGGTATTTTTCAACCTTTTTGATCTCATGGCACACTTAAACCTAGAGTTAACCTTTCACAGCACACTTAAATTACGTTAATCAAAAAAAAAAGAGAGTGAAAAAAATATATACTTACTGTGTTTTGAACTTCTTTCAAAAATAATTTAATCAATGATCTTTAAAAATTTTCATGGCATACCTAAGATCCTCTCATGGCACACAGGTTGAAAATCACTGTTCTAGACTCTATCAATGGCAAAGCAAGCCAGACTTCCCATCACCCCAGCCCGGGTACAGCTCTGTGCCTGGGAGGCGAGAGGAAGTGGCCCTGTGTGCACCAACAGAAATCACCACCCAGCCACGGCAGACAGCAGGGCTCACCGGGTGGATATCCAGGAACAGGGAATGCTCTTCTTGGTTAGGGTGCAGGCCGATCACCGCTTCTGCCAGGACTGGGTCAGCATTGTAGAAGTGAGGCTGGGAGAGAAACAAGGGAGCACCTAGAAGGCAGAGGGCACAGAGGGGCCGTCAGACCAAGGGAGCACATCAGCATGTCCAGCACTTGCTTCATGCCAGGCCTGGGTGGGAAGCAAGGGACACAGACTGCCAGACAGCTGCAGTCTGCAGAGCACCTCCGGGATGATGACAAGATGCCAACTCCAATAACCAGGCAGGAGGGGGCCTTCCTTCATGGTGTAAAGAGGCCCTGGGCACTGGGACGTGGCAAGGGACAGGCTCTCTGCTGGAGGAAGAGCGAGAGACCAAAGGCAGGAAGAGAAGAGGGTGGGAGGGATGGCAGGAGCAAGCACCAGAGGGAGGGAGATGCAGGGTGCATGAAGGAGAATCATGGGAGGGGAGGACAGAAAGGTAAGTCGAGGCCAGGTTTGAACTTGGGTGTGTGGAGGGGAGTCTCCAGTGCCAAGCCAAGCAGCCCAGACTGTCCCCTGTGGGTAGTGCAGTGACAATCAGTGAGCTCAGGCATGCACACCTGTGGCCAGGTCGCCTGGCTATGTCCACCTGGAAGGAGAAGACACACCTGCTTCCCTCCGCTCCCAGAAGCCAGTCTGTGGGCCGGATACCAGCGTGTATGAGTGGGGACAGACCTGACCTCTCTGAGTGAGAAACACACACAGAAACATGAGGCCGAACCTTGTCACCGACTGACCACACAAGGCAAATGCCAATTCATCCTCCAGACAACGGACTGTGGGCCTGATGAACAACGGGTTAACAAAGAACCCATGAGTCTCTCTCTCTCAACCTCAGGAAGACCCAGGACTGGGAAACCCACAGAACAAGAACAAAGCAGACCTGCGGGTGCTGGGTGTGGGCTGGGGGAGGGGGCTGGGAGTGACTGCTTATTGGGCAGGGATCTCCTTTGGGGATAATGGAAATGTCCTGGGACTAGAGAGAGGTGATGATTGCACAACAGTATGACTGTCCTACATGCCACTGAGCTGTACACTTTAAAATGGCTAATTCTGTCTTATAAATTTTGCCTCAATTAAAAAAAAAAGTAAAAACAATCAAATCACCAGCCCCTCCCTCCTTGCCAGCCAGATGCCTGGCATTCACGCTTAGAGGCATCACACAGCCTCATATTTCTGGATTATTTCTGCTTTTCTTAGCAAAGCCAGGCACTGGTTTGAAATAAAAGGCAGGGTTTTATCAGTGTCGGGTTTCATTTTCCTCAGAGTCCTTGTGCCTCTCTTCCCTCGATGTTTTTCAAACCTCATCCGTTCTTCAATTCTGCAGTGTCTGAATACCCCCTGCACTGTTATGCAATGCGCTTCTCTGAGCCAACTGCCATTGCCTTCCTTAAATATATACTTTAAAAGACAGCTTTATATCCACACTGTCACTGGCAAACACCACAAACACTTAGAAAGTAAAGGAACACAAACAAGAGCAAAATAATACTCTCTGCCTTGTAGGCTTGCTGTTAGAATTAAATAAGAGGGCTCAGCGCCTATAGCTCAACCGGCTAAGGCGCCAGCCATGTACACCTAAGGTGGCGGGTTCGAATCCCCAGCCCGGACCCGCCAAACAACAATGACGGCTGCAACCAGGAAATGGCCGGGCGTTGTGTCGGGCGCCTGTGGTCCCAGCTACTTGGGAGGCGGAGGCAGGAGACTCGCTTGAGCCCAGGAGTTGGAGGTTGCTGTGAGCTGTGATGCCAGGGCACTCTGCCCAGGGGGACAGCTTGAGGCTCCGTCTCAAAAAAAAAAAAAAAAAGAATTAAATAAGAGAATGAATATAAAGCACATGGGGGTATAGAAATTTGGAATACAGTAGAACCTCCCTAGTTGACCACCTCCTAATGTTGACCTAGTTTTCATAGACCAGACATATGCCACGTGCACACATCAGTACAGTAGGCCAAGTTCCTATGTTGACACCTCTGGATATTGACTGGTTTGTTGCAGCCCCTTGAATGGTCAACTTACAGAGGTTCTACTATATTAGAATAAATACTATGGAAACCAATGAATACTGTAAGTTTTAATTCAGGCGTCCTCAAACTACAGCCCATGGGCCACATGCGGCCCACCTAGGACATTTATCCAGTCTGCTAGGTATTTTTCCCCACCACTGCCTGTCCTGCTTAGCAGCCAACTCGTCCCAGGGCCCACAGTCCGGACCTCCAATGGTCAGAGGGACAGTGAACTGGCCCCCTGTTTAAAAAGTTTGAGGACCCCTATAATTAAACACTGTTACCTGCCCAGGGTTTGACTGGAAGCCCTGCTCTCTTTTTCTCTTATGTTAAAGACAGACAGACTTATGAGTGTAGAAAGGTCTTCACGCCCTCTCTACAACAGAGACCCTCTCCTGGAAGTAATGGGGAAGAATGGAAGACAGAAGCTTTTTCCTTCTTCCTTGAAAGTCATCAGGGACAATTTGGAAAACCCTGTCTCCCATCCTCCAGCCTCAACTAAGAAAGCAAAGCAGCAAAGCAGACATGAGGGCCCCATCTGGACAGGTGGCGACACTCTCAAGGCCCTCAGTAAAGGAGATGGTCACCAAGCGAGGCCCTTGAGGAATCTGACAAGCCCTATCCTGCCTCAACCCCAGGCAGATGCCAACATGGGATGGAGCAGTATGCCCTTGCTCCAGACCGTGAGCTTGCATGCACTCGGGCACGTGTTTCTTCCAATTTTATTTCCAAACATGCTGAGAGAGAGCCACCCAAGCAATAAACGGTAATTAATTTACTGCTTTATGGCACATCTAAACAGGCATAATTGCCCAGGATTGCCATGGATTATAATTAATGGGCTCTATTGGGCCAGTCGGAGGACCTCATGCAGCAGTGAGGTTTGAGGCGAGGGTGTTGTCTGAGTGTGAGGAATTTTCAAGGCCCAGAAAGACAAATGTGTGGGCACCTTTTCTCTTCAGATAAAATGCTACAGAAATCCAGACATAGGTGGTACCAATGACACGTGCAAGCACTGCAGTAAAGATCAAAAAGTGAGAACTTGGATGCCTGTGAACAAGGGAAGGGGTGAGAAAATCAAGGTGGCTCCCACTATGGGGGACTGTACAGTAACAAAGAGGACTGACAGCCACCCAGGATGTCAAGGATAGACTGTACCACATGCTAATGGGTAGAAGAGGCCAGAAAAGGAGAAAAAAGGAGTTTCTACACTTTATAATTCCATTCGCATGAAGACTTAAATGGCAGAGCTCTGATGCAGAAGTCAGGACAGCGAGGGGTGGGGCCCAGGGCCCACCATGTTCTGTTTCTTGATCAGGGTGGGTGTGTGCTAACCTCATGGAGTTTTAAACTGTGCATATCATTTGGACACTTCTCCGTAACAACTACAGTTTATCTATCTTTATTTATTTATTTATTTATTTATTTTTTGAGACAGAGCCTCAAGCTGTTCCCCTGGGTAGAGTGCTATGGCTTCACTGCTCACAGCAACCTCCAACTCTTGGGCTCAAGCAAGTCTCCTGCCTCCACCTCCCAAGTAGCTGGGACCACAGGC
>NW_003852494.1:5069995-5094465 GCF_000181295.1 Otolemur garnettii
TTTGGCGGGTCCGGGCTGGGGATTCGAACCCGCCACCTTAGGTGTACGTGGCTGGCGCCTTAGCCGGTTGAGCTATAGGCGCCGAGCCTGATACAGGGATTTGCCCTAGAATTTTTAGTTAAAGTAGCCAAGAAGTCCCCTTTTGGCCTAACTCAAGTGGAGCCTAGCCTCTGCCACTTGCCACAGAAGTTGTTATAACACACCTCCTATCGGATGATTCAACATCATCCTCCCTGCAAGCAGAAATTCCCACAGACACCACTGAAGGAAGAATAACATGAACAGAGAACAATGCCCTAGTTCCAAATTCCTGGTTCTGCCTGAAATTGGAGAAACTGTCCAACCTGTTGACAATCCTTCCTCCCAACCCCGCTGCAGGCTAAAACTGCAGAATCACCATCTCCAGATGCAAGACATGGCTGCAACCAAACAGGCTCTCAAAAGCCAAGACACAGACAGAGAGGGTCAACGTCTTGTCCTGCCCACAATGTGACTTCAGTCCCATGCCCCAACCTCAGGCCTCCATTTCCTAAATATAGAACACACACACCTCCCATGTACTCAAATACTGTATGAGTACCCAACATGTGCTGGGCACAGTTCTAGAACTGAGAATATGCCCAAGAGGATATCAGAGCTCTGAGCAGTTGCTATCAAGGCTGGCAATGAATCAGTAAGATAAAACCCACAGTCAATGATCTCAGGAGGTAAGGAGCATAGGAAGGCAATAAAAGAATAAAGTTAGGGGGTAGAGAGCAGCTGGGGGCAACTTCGGAGCAAGAATCAGACAGAGCACATGAACAGACCAAAGGAGGGTGAGAGACTGATCCATGTAGATCCCAAGAAAGAACATGGGGGAATAGCCAGTGCAAAGACCCTGAGGTGGGACCCAAGTTCATATACTCTAGAAACAGGGAGAAGGCAGGGAGCTAAAGAACAATGAGGGGGCATAGCACTGGAAGAAATGACATCAGAGAGGCCAGCCGGGACCAGACCCTGCTGAGCCCTGGGCCACGTGAGGAGTTTGGACTTCATGGTAAACATACAGGGAGCTGCTGGGTATTTTAAGCAAAGACTGGGTGACAGTCTGCATTTCTGAAAGGCAGACCCCATTCCTGGGCTGCCATGAGGAGCAGTGTTCTCCAGAAAGATCTCTCGCTCCACCTGCACCAGCCAAGAGGGCAGCCACCAGACACACACACCTGCTGAGCATCTGACATGTTGCCAGGGTAACAAAGGACCTGCCTTTTTAGTTTGATTTTGTTGAAATCAATTTCAATTTAAACCACCACACAGGGCCAGTGGTGGCCACACTGCATAGTTTAGGGAAGGAATTGTAGGACAGGGGATAACTGGAGGGGCCTGGAAGGACCGAGTGAGACATCTTTATGGCTTAGATTATGAGCCAGGAGGTAGGGGGAGAGCTCAGGATCCTCCGTGGAAGTCAAGAGCTCAGGCAGGAGAAAGGGAGGGCTCAGGATCCTCCGTGGAAGTCAAGAGCTCAGGCAGGAGAAAGGGAGGGCTCAGGATCCTCCGTGGAAGTCAAGCAACCTGAGCTCCCATGCTGGATGGGGGATGGAAGAGGAAAGGGAACTCAAACTGACATTCGAGGGCCCAAACTGAGCAACCAAGGTGGGGGTGTTTCGGGGACTGGCACACAACTGAAACACACCAAAGACACCAGGGGACATTAGGCCAGCACCCATAATCACACCCATGTTGGCAGCCACACACCACTGAACAGGAGGATTGCATGCAACACACAGGCCATCTTTAGTTTCTTTTCACCCCAGAATGGGGTAAAGGACCCTTCCCACCAAGCCGTACTCTCAAGTTAAAAGTCACAGTGTGGGAGGGAAGATGAACACCCCCAAATATGTCCACACCCTACTCCCCAGAGCCTCCCACTAAGTTAGATCACAGGACAAAGGGGAAGTGAAGTTGCTCATCAGCCGCCTTTAACACTGTTGTCCTCGAGTACCCAGGTGGGCTCCATGTAGTCTCAAGTGTCCTTATAACAGGAAGAAGAGGGGCAGAGAGAGGGTGGGAGGAAGAGGTGGGAGGACAGAGAAGGCACAGGATGCCACCTTGCTGACCTTGAAGATGGAGGGCGGGCTGTGAGCCGGCCCGTGCAGGCAGCCTCTAGGAACCGGAAAAGGCAAAGACCCTGATTCCCCCCAAGCACCCCTGAAGGGGATGCAGCCTGCTTCCCTTGGTCTTAGTCTAGTGAGCCCTGCACAGACTTCTGCACTACAGAACTGCAAGATAATAAGTTTGTGTTGTTCTAAGTCAGCACATTTGTGGAAGTCTATTGAGGCAGCAATGAACACACACAGCATTTCCTCTTTTTCAGATCCTCCTTTTGCTGTCCTCATAATCTCCAACCTCATGGGATTATCAAGAGTACAGAGGCCAGAGATTAGGCAGACGTGGGACAGATAAACTCCTTACCGTCCCCCCACCCTGCTGCCCTCCCGGCACGGGGACGACACGTACCAAACCTGCAGGTGCTCACATTCTGAATTCCAGACTCCATGCATGGGCAGAAGCCCTCGTTTGGCGGGTAGATTGACCCATTGGCAAACAGGGTTTTGGGAGCCACGAAGCGAAAGGTGGGGATGCCTTGAAACACCCCCGGCTCCTTGTATATTAGCTTCATGGACCTGCAGGGACAGACCAGGAAGTGATTGAAGCTAAGATCTGATAGAAGAACTGAAGTCTGGTAGAAGGAGAGAGGACTCGCAGACCACACAGCTGGAGGCAGGTCCTGCTGAAGGCTGCCCAGATCCAGCCACTTCTCCCCACCCACACTGCCACCTCTTGGGTCCTCACTACCACTATCTAGCCTGGGAACTGCAGCAGCCTCCTAATTGGTCTCCCTGCTCCAACCCTGCCTCCCCACCCAACACCAACTTATCCTCCCCAGCCAGAAGGAGCTATAAAACAAGAACAAAATACATTGTGTCCCTGCTGAACCCCAGCAATCCTTTCTAGTCTAACCTGCAATTAAGATCTGCCGTCCTTATCAAGACCCACAAGCTTCTATGGGGTCTAGCTCCCCCCACCCTCTGCCTATCCTCATGCCTCCCCTCAGGCTCCTTGCTGATCCTCAAACATGTGCCCCAGGGCCTTTGCATATGCTGCTCCCTCTCCCTGGAATATCCTTCTCTCAAATCTCTACCTTCCACATCAGATTCTCGCTCTGCTGTCGCCTCCTCAGTGGCAGCACTGTCCCCCACACCCACCCCTCTCACCCTCCGTCTATTCCCCCTGTTGTACTTCTTGAAAGTACTTCTCAACTTGAACATGCCCTGTGCTGTTCTTTCCAGAGCAGCCATTCATCACACATGGCCACCTGCTGCCCTTTGAAATGATAAGCCCAAATCGGGATGTGCTGTAAGCGAAATACATTCCAGATTTCTAAGACTTGCTACCAAAATTTTTTTAATCTCTTCAATAATATTTGAAATGATTGATATTTTGGAAATATCAGGCCAAATAAAATACAGTATTAAAGATAAAAAGACCCATTTCTTGTTACTTTTTATAATTGCAGCTACTGGAAAATTTAAAGTTGCAGTATGTGACTTGCATTATATGTTTATTGGCAAGTGCCAGCTTAGACAATAGTATTATGTCAATGTCAAATTTCCTCATTTTGATGATGGTATTGTGGTTCTTAAAAAAATGTCCTTGTTTTTAGAAAACACCCACTGAAGTATTTAGGCACAAAGGGCACATGCCCAGAGTACTCTGAAGCAGATAAGCCACAGTTCACATTAATGACTTTTCCAGAGTGACTGAAATAGAACAGAGGACACAGCAATGCCCAGAAAAGGGCTCCAGGGACCACGGCACATGTCCGGCCTCCCGGGTTACAAAACTGAGCCTGCAGCTGAGCCCTCAGCATCCAAATGGTAACTTTGGGATTTTTCTTCTTTTTCAGATATTTCTGCCATAGGGAAACTACCTCTTGCCTGCCTTTCACAGCTCCCTGATTGCAACCTTGACCATGTCCCTCTCCCTTCCTTCCTGACCAGCAGACTGTCTTTAGGCCTTGCAAAAGCTTCACCATCTGGAGTCTGGCTCTTCAGAGTGTAGCCAAAGAGCTAAGGCCATGGGCGAATGAGCTAAATATACAAGGATCAAACGCTTTCCAAGTGCCCATCAAAGGCCACTGGATTCGGCTATGGCCATGAGCCATCTAGGAAGCAGCCTCCCCAGAGCCTCAGAAGGTCCCACATCAGAGCAGTTACCGGCAGGCCTCAGGGCTGTAGAATTCCAGCGAGGATTTGGGAGTCATGAACGGTGCCCACATTTGCCCGGAAGTTCCGTTAATCATGTTGCACTGATCAGAATGCCAGTAGTTGACCTGGAGGGAAGCGTTCAGACTCCATCACTCAGTACAGCCAAGATGCCTTAATAAGTGCTCTCAGGCACTGCACACTTAACCTGACAGTCAATGCCCAAGACTGGCACAGTGGGAAGAGAGTAGGCTACATAGACAGGCAGACAGAGAGACAGACGGAAGACCCGCAGCAGCTTCCTGACCCCTGACTGTGGACCAGTGAATGTGTAACTCTGCTAGGGACTCAGTTTCTCCAGCTGTAAAATAGGCCTCTCACCCACATCTCCAGGCTGAACCAAGCACGAAGCACAGTAACCAGGTGAGAGGGAGGGGAGGCGTTTACCTTCCTCACTTCTCAGAGTGCAAGTCAAGAGACATAGCCTCAGCCTTTGCAAAATCAAGACCTCGTCTCTACAAAAAATAGAAAAATCAGCTGGGCATGATAATAGTCCCAGCTAGCTACTCAGAAGGCTAAGGCAGGATAATTGCTTGAGTCTAGGAGTTTGAGGTTGCTATGAGCTATGATGGTATCACTGCACTCTGGCCTGGGCAAGAGTAAGATGTGTCAAAAAAAAAAAAAAAAAAGAGAGAGAGAGACCTCCTGGACCTCCTGAAAGCAGATGAAGTCAGGAAATGGCACACAGGTAAATGACTTAAAATCATAATCATAATGGCAGCCACCCTGGGAGACTTCAAAACAGAACTGATCACAATAGCTTCTTCTGTGGCGTAAGACCTCCACTCAACAAAACAGAAGGCTCACTCTCCAACCTTCTGCATGATGAAAATTTCATAAATCTTGTACACATGTATATTACATTGAAATATACAAGCCATAAAGAATATTAGTAGTGTCTATTAAGAGCAGTTATGACAAATTGCAGCTGGTGATCCCCAGCCCTCAGGGTCTTTACAGTGATGACCACAGGAAGCATTTTGTAGGCAGAAGGCATACCATTACAAAATTGTTTTTTCAAATATTGGATAAGGGCCATGAAGGTGAAAAAAGCCAGTTGCAAAACAATGCGGGGTAATAGGATTTCATTATGTTCAAAGGAGAAAACCCCCCTCGCTCTCTGTGTACACACAGGTGTGTAGATAAAAATAGACCAGAAGAATATATCCGATAACTATGGGTTTCCTAGATGGCTGGGGGTGAGCGTGGAGTGGCAGAGGGGGCAGAAAGGCCCTTGATGTATCTCTCTATTATTTTACTTTTCAATGCGAATGTCTTCCAGGGTTTCTAGTGCAGTATTTTGAAAACATTTTTGCACAAAAGAAGAATCAAAGGAATAAAGAGCTCAGTTCCTAGCAGACATCAGGTACTGGATAAGGAGTCACTCATCCCCACCCAGCCTTCCTGCTGATGGAGCCTTAACCACAGGTGACATCCCAGACTCCAAGAGGGTTTGTCCTCCCAGCCCCCTCCTCACGACAGATGCCACCACTCTCCCATCTCCCTGGGCGTAGGGCCCTGCCTCTCGTCCCCACCTTGCTGAGTCCATTCCACTTGTCCACGAGGTGGATCCTGCTCATGTTTTTGACTCCCGTGAACACGGTGAAGATTCCAGAGTCGGAGTTGTTGAGCTGCAGACATGGCAAGGAAGAGCATCTTTAAACCTTCGGTCTGGGGTGAAGGATCCAAGCAGGCCATCAAGCCACCTATAGAGTGCTGGGCTGTGCCCTCTTCGCTCTCCCAGGAGGACAAGGCCATCTTGTGTTTCAGAGCCATGTCCCTGGCAACTGGGGGTCAAGAGGAGGAGAGCTAGGAGCTCTCTAGGACGGACACTGTCTGTGAGCTGGAGCCTCCCACCTCCCCTCTCTAAGCCCAGAAGAGTTCTGGCTCTCCTCTTCAGCAAGCCCCACCCCATCCCAACTCTAAGTATTGCCAGGTGAGCACTTGGATTAAGGGAAAAAAGAAGTGGCATGTCATTTGGACTGGACCGTGCACATGTCTTTCTCTATGCTCTCTCCTGCTGCCACAGGGCCATGGAAGTGTGTAAAAACAAAGCCTCCTTTGGCCTGGGTCCTCAGTGGTCGACCACCATGAGCAAGGGCCCCGGTCACTCATAGTGGATATGAAGTGAAAGAAAGAAAGAAATTTGCATTGTTCTGAGCCACTGAGATTCAGGGGCTGCTTGTCACAGCAGCATAAGCCAGCCTATCCTAACCTGGCGAGGACCTAAGGTCCTTTCTAGACAGTAAGACCCAGGCTTTGGCACTCTGAAGGCCAGGTCTCTAATGAAGAACAAGCATGCAAAACAAAGATAGCCTCTGCTTCAGGGTAAAATCTAGAAGCACACTGAGGAGCTCTATGAAAGCTGACTGGCCTCATGGCTGTATCGATCACAAACTAGTTAAGCAAACAGCTCCAAAGCAGAGCCCAGCACAAAGTCACACCCTGGCCTCCTAATGGCTGTGTATCTTTGTCAGGTCACCTGCCCACCCAGGGCTACTCCAGCCTCACACTTCATTAGCACAAGGCCAGGCTAGCAGTGGCTATTACCAAGGGACACCAGGATGTTACAGGAACTAATATGTAAAAAGAACTGAACATAATGCCCTGGATGGGTGAGAGCTCAAAATTCTCACCTATATCATTAGTATTATTTTTATTTTTGTCTTAAGAAATGGGCTGACCCAGGCTGGAGTGAGTGGCACTATTATAGCTCACTGCAGCCCTGAACTCCTTCTACCTGTGATCCTCCCACCATGGCCTCCCAAAGCACTAGGACTACAGATGTGTTCCATTGCACTCTGCCTATTATTGTTTTTCCTTCTTATCTTTCTTTCTTTCTTTCTTTCTTTCTTTCTTTTTTTTAGATAAAGTCTCACTCTATTACCTAGGCTGGAGTATAGTGGCATTGTCATAGCTCACAGCGACCTCAAACTCCTGGACTCAAGTGATCCTCCTGGCTCTGCCTCTGGAATAGCTGGGACGATTGACTTCTGCCACTAATTTTTTCGTACAGCGGAAGATCTCCCTATTGCCCAGGCTGGTCTTGAACTCCTGGGCTCAATGGATCCTCTCACCTCGGCCTCCTAAAGTGCTAGGATTATAGGCATGAGTCACCACACCCACCTATTGTTGACAGTATTAATAAATGCTCACCCAGTAGGATCCTTAAATAATAATTATAATAGCCGAAGTATATTAAAGACTGCCAATTACTACAAGAGTCCACTCTCTCCTTGCTCCGTCTCAGGGCATTAGTGCACCCACATGGCAGGCGACATTCCCAGCATCTCCTGAAGCCAAGAATAGCCACAGGACTTAGTTTGGGCCAGTGTAAAGTAAATGGAAATTGTTTTTCTCCCATCCCAAGAGGGAGGCAGCTGGGCCATGCTGTGTTATCCTCACCTTCTCCACTTTCTCCCCACCCCACCCCCACTTCTTCCTTCCTGCTGTGCTGCCTAGAGAGTGAATATGACAGTAGGCGCTCTAGCAGACGTCTTGGATCATGAGGTTCTCTTTTTTTTTTTTTTTTTTTTTTGAGACAGAGCCTCAAGCTGTCCCCCTGGGTAGAGTGCCGTGGCATTACAGCTCACAGCAACCTCCAACTCCTGGGCTCAAGCGAGTCTCCTGCCTCCGCCCCCCAAGTAGCTGGGACTACAGGCGCCCGCCACACGCCCAGCCATTTTTTGGTTGCAGCCGTCATTGTTGTTTGGCGGGTCCAGGCTGGGGATTCGAACCTGCCACCTTAGGTGTACGTGGCTGGCGCCTCAGCCGGTTGAGCTATAGGCGCCAAGCCATGAGGTTCTCTTGAACATGGAAACCACACCCAATGGATGGCAGAGCAGAATAGCAGAAGGACTTCTAGATCACTTAGGACTCTGACACCATCACACCAACAATGAACAGCCTACTGCTAGATTGCTATTTCGAGGTTTTCATAATATATGGTCAGACATGGATTACAACTGTGTTAGTGACTTTGTTAAAACTTGATTTGCAAAGCACTTCAGAATTTATAAGATGCTTTTACAGAATCATGTCTCTTACCCTAGACTTGCCAATTTACCCACATAACCAGAACCTATCTTCCTGGCCAAAAATGTATACAGAATCATGATTCACCACCACCATCATCACTCTGTACTAGATCAACAGAGCCTAAAGAGACAGGTGAGACTGGAGCAACCCAGAGGGCTCATTAAAACCTGCATTGAGGGCTCGGTGCCTGTAGCTCAGTGGCTAGGGCACCAGCCACATACAAAGGAGCTGGGGGGTTCAAACCCAGCCTGGGCCTGCCAAACAACAGTAACAACTACAACCAAAAAATAGCCAGGCATTGTGGTGGGCACCTGTAGTCCCAGCTACTTGGGAGGCTGAGGCAAGAGAATCACTTAAGTCCAAGAGTTTGAGGTTGCTGTGAGCTGTGATGCCACAGCACTCTACTGAGGCCAGCATAGTGAGACTCTGTCTCAAAAACAAAACAAAACAAAAACACCCTACATTGAGGGAGTAAAGGTCAGGGGCCAGCGGTCAGAGTTAAGAACCTACATGGACCTGATCTTGGCTTAGGCCCCTACCACAGGTCAAGATTAAGAAAAACTAGGCAGCTCAGGGCAATGCCATGGTTGATATTTGTGATCTGTCCCCCAGCAGCCAGTTCCCTTCCTTCAGCAAAGACACCAATTGTCTAAGCTAAGCCCCAGTCACATCATTTGATCCTGGATCAAGCTGCACCTGAATCTAAACCTAGTGTTTCAGTTACATGAGACCACAAATTCCCTATTTTGCTTAAGTCAGTTTGAGTGAGGTTCTCTGACATTTA
This sequence comes from Otolemur garnettii, assembly GCF_000181295.1. Taxonomy (NCBI): domain Eukaryota; kingdom Metazoa; phylum Chordata; class Mammalia; order Primates; family Galagidae; genus Otolemur; species Otolemur garnettii. The sequence continues at coordinate 5,079,122 of NW_003852494.1, forward strand.
CAACCACTGCCCCTGGGTGCCCAGCCAGTTTCCCAAGGATCTGGTGTCTGGTTTCCAGCCTGTATCAGGGAAGGGTAAGACACAGACTCTGAACATGTGGCTTCTCACTGGGCCACACTTACCTCAGCAAATAACCCGAACTTGCCCTTCAAGGGGAACATGCCTGGGAAGAACTTATTGATCATGTTCACAAGGGGGTCATCGTAGCCCCACATGATCTCACCAACAGTGCGATTCATGAAGGCCCGTTGGCCAAGGGTGCTCAACGCCAGGGTCAAGGCCAGCTTTAGGCCCATGGGCTTGTTCTCCATCATCATCGAGGCACCCTGCAGAACAGAGGGATACCATAGGTCAGGGGCCAGCTGTGGCTGGCCCTTCCTCCCTGACTTCAGCCAGGACTCAAGGCATAGAGCCCATGTAGGAAAATGCACAGGCCCAGGAGTGGCCACCTGGGACACCTGGGGCATCCACAACATTCTCTGATCCTTTGGTATCAGGACCACACGTGCTCTTGATAGCACCACCCCTGTCCACCTGAGGGTATACAGGCTAAGTTAACTCCATGCCCAGACCCAAAGGTAGGCACATGGCTCCAACGTGGCCAATCAGACACATGCCCCAGCCCCTGTGGCTACAGTGATTGGTTTGGGAGCATGTTTGGAGCCCAATCAGAGCCAACAATCTACAAGAAAACATTCTGCTAGGGACACAAAGAGGATGCCCCTCTGCAAGGCTGCAGCCACCTTTAAGGGCAGGCTTGCCAGGGAATGGAGCCTGCACACCTATGGATAACCCCTGCTTGCACCCTGGATCAAGGCACACCTGAAACTAGCCCAACCCCTACCCCTTTCAGCAACACAGGCCCATAAATTCCTTTTTTTCTTAAGGCAGTTTGGAGTGCATCTTACTTCACTTATAAGCAGAAAAGAGTCTTAATAGGGACTATCTACTTCTACTTCTAACACTGCCCACCTGAACACCAAGAACCACATGTCACCCGATATCTAGGGGCTTAGAATATAGGCAAATTGGTTGCTTAAGTTTTGACTTGTTATGGAGGTACTGTCTTGACTCTTGGTTTATTTTTTTTTTTAAGGGTCCTCTTCTAAAAGCCAATCTCTGCCTCTAGACGAGTAGATAGACATCTAGTATTTCCTAGAACAGACTGCAGCGGTCTGCTTCTGCAAGAACTTACCATGATCTCCTTCCCTTTCTAAAAATTTTTTAAAGGCAGTAAACACACAGTTTTAAAAAGTAAATGGGCTCCCTGAGGCAGCCCATTGCTGCAGGATCTGGGGTATTCTTCCAAACACAAGCTGTCACAGAGTTAGCAAGCTCCGGTCAGGCGGCCTACCACCTGTTTCAGTACAGTTCGTGAGCTAAGAATATTTTCTACAATTTCATAGTTCAGCATCCATAAAGGTAATTTTATTGCAGCATAGCCATGACATTACCTTCTGAGGATGCTTTTGCACTTGAATGACAGAACCGAGCAGCTGCTACAGGGGCCCTTTTTGGAACTCACCGAGGCCTCCAAACCTGTAATATGTACCACCCCGGCCCTCAGGAAGGCTGCTTTCAAGGCTGGGCCTGTGCTGGTGTCTGGAAACTTGGATTTTGGGAGGGGTTCTTCCATTTCCTGGCAACAGGGAAGCTTACGCTGTTTGTATGCACGGTATAGTTTATGCTGGACACCTGCTTTCCTAATGGCCACCTGGGATTTTATCACGTGCCAAGCAGAGGGTGTTCACATGACCCAGACCCAGTAAAAAGCCCTGGGCATTGAGTCTCCTGCGGGCTTCTCTGATAGATAACACTTCACATGGGTTGTCACAACACATCCTTGGGGGAGAAAAGCATGTCCCATGTGACTCCAATGGTCTTCCTGAGACCACCCCAGGCACACTTTGTGCCCTGCTGCTGTAATAAATCTTAGCTGCAAGTCTGCTCAGCAAATCAGCAGGTGGTTGGTCTTGGGAACCCTGATACACACAGGAAGCAGTCAGTAAATCTGGCCAACTCTCCTTTTTTTTTTTTTTGAGACAGAGCCTCAAGCTGTCACCCTGGGCAGAGTGCTGTGGCATCACAGCTCACAGCAATCTCCAACTCCTGGGCTCAAGCGAGTCTCCTGCCTCTGCCTCCCAAGTAGCTGGGACTACAGGCGCCCGCCACAATGCCCAGCTATTTTTTTTGGTTGCAGCGTCATTGTTGTTTGGCAGGCCCGGGCTGGATTTGAACCTGCCAGCTCCGGTGTATGTGGCTGGTGCCTTAGCCTCTTGAACCACAGGTGCCGAGCCCCAACTCTCACTCTTGACTACACAGAACAGAGGCCTTGACCATAGCTCCCCTCAATGCCACAGACCATAGCCTGGGGCACCTGTTCTTGGAGATTTCTGAGTTGCGGGTTGAAAAGGAAAAGGGGATCCCTCTGGCTAGTACTTCCAAACCAGAGACAGAGGGGCCGATCCGGGAAACGCAGCAGTCAGCTAGGGTGGCAGCAACAACACAGGGCTGAGAGTTGCCACACTCTGACCCCGCAGGTGCCTGCTCTCCTGGCAAGGGGCAGGCAGGAAAAGAGACAGAACTCCCTTGGGGTCAAGGGCAGGTTTGGAGTGGTGCGGGCCAGGGGGGCAGCCTCACCAAGACCAGGATGTTGGGCATGATGATGTAGTCACTCTCCAGGCCGTGGGACTTGGCGGGCTGGAACCGGTAGCTGCGGTACTCGAGGTAGGACACCGTGTCGTTGTCATTGAAGGTGATGTTGCTCTTATGCCTGAACTCCCTGTGTGGGGAAGCCAGTGGGTTAGCGACACTCCCTGAAACTGGCCTACAAACCTGTGTGGGAGCCACGGGCCCTGGGATGTCCACCCACAGCTCCAACCCAGCGGTGCGGAAGCTAAGCATTGTCCCTCCCCCAAGCCCATCCCCCCACTGCCCACTGTAGACATGGTGCCACCACCACGCAGCCTTGTTCTGCTCTCCCGGACTCAGCATGGCCAGCGCCTCTGTAAGACTCACCCAAGTCTCCTCCAGAGAGTACCCCGAATCCCTGCACCCAGCGGTCTCTCACCAGCATCCCCTGCAGGTCCCTGCTCCTTCAGGGGAGGCACAGTGTTTAGGAACACGCCAGAATCCTGTCTCTGTCACTCACTGCCTGTGCCTCAGTTTCCCCATCTATAACACAGGAGTAATAACAAGACCTGCTTAGCAGGCAGGGCTGCTGTGAAGGTGAAATGAGTCAAAACACGTAAAGCCTGAGGCACAGAAAGCACTAGGTAAATATCAGACGCTGCTGTCCTCAGAATCTCCTGCCTCATCAATCCCTTCTCCACAAAGCATCCCAAATCTTTGAAAGAGGAAATCAGACCGTGTCATTGTCTCAACCACACCTGCTTTTGCACACAGGATAAAATTGAGGCTCACAGGTATGAAGATACTTCCCCTAGGCCATGGTCAGGTACAGAGCAAGGCCAGAAAACTGAGTATGACCCGGGGCTTTCCACAAACAGCATATCCCTTCCCAGTCTGCTCTCCTGGACAGGGTTGGGAGACAGGTCCCTGCTCCTGGTCGCATGTGTGTCCCTCTGTCTTTCTCTCTCTCTTTCTCTCTTTTTGTCTTTTTCACAGATGTACTCTCCACCCAGACCCATATCAGTGGTGCCTCACTGCCGCATAAAGAACTTCTCTGGCTCCAGCACTTTCCCCTTCTGTGCCTGGCCTGCTTCTGGAACAATCTCTGGGACTCAGCATAGCAGCCCCCACTTCCTGTCCATTGTGAGACCCTACCCTTGCCCAGCCTCAGCTGGCCCTTCAGCTCTCACCTGCACACAGCCTCACCTATACATGGCCTCACCAGCATATGGCATGGCCTCACCGGTGCACAGTCTCACCTGTGCACAGTCTCACCTGCACATGGCATGGCCTCACTTGTGCATGGCCTCACCTGCATATGGCACAGACTCACTGGTGCACAGTCTCACCTGCATATGGGACAGCCTCACCTGCGCATGGCCTCACCTGTGCATGGCACGACCTCACTGGTGCACAGTCTCACCTGCATATGGGACAGCCTCACCTGTGCATGGCCTCACCTGTGCATGGCACGACCTCACTGGTGCACAGTCTCACCTGCATATGGTACGGCCTCACTGGTGCACAGTCTCACCTGCATATGGGACGGCCTCACCTGTGCATGGCCTCACCTACACATAGCCTCACCTGTAGACATAGGGTCCACGCTCCTGCACTTGTGGCTTCTCACCCTTCAGGATCTCCTCGGGGTTGAGGATGTTAAAGAAGTAGACAGAGAGGTAGAAGGGAACAGGGATCTCCTTCCACATGTTGTAGGACAGGCTGCTGGGGTCGATGCGCACATTCTGCGGGGATGAGATCAACGTGTCTGTGAGGAGGCTGAGGGCCCTGTACCCCCACCCCACCGGGCAGCCCCAGAACAGCTGTCCAAGCTCAGCCATGAAAGGAGCTCCTGGACAGGAGGCTGAGGGAAAGCCCTTCACACAAACAGCTGTAGCTCCACAGTCTATAGAATTAAATAGGAACACATTCATGCTGTTATTTCTCAGAATGTGTCTTAATAGCAACGGCCAACACAGATGAAGGGACTGCAGCACCATCTAAAGGGGGCGCTGCAGCTCAGCAGCAGCACAGGGCACCCTACAGGGACGAATGTAGGCTCGGTGTGGCCACATGGATCATTCATTCATTCAACAAATACATTCAGAGCACCTACCACGTGCCAGGCACCGACCTAAGAGCCAGGGATGGGAGAGTGAACCAGGATGAGGGAGTGAACGAAACAGACCAATCTCAACTCCACAAGCTCTGCTGTACTGGGAAAGGCAGGTGCTAAACAATTGGGGTATAACACACGCTGTGGGATGGGGCAGAGAGAACATAAGTACAGAGGAGGAAGAGGATGGGAAGTGTGGAAAACACAAACCCAAACCCAAAGTGAGGGAGGCAAACCCGTGAACCTGGGAGAAAGGGATACTTCACAGAGAAGCAGGAGCCAGTGCACAGGCCTGAGGCCAGGAGATGTTTAGAGAGTCTGCGGCTGGCAAAGAGGCTGTGCAGCCAGGGCCGTGTTGTAAGGAGAGGAAAATGGAGACACTAGCCATGAAAACCAGAAATATAGGAATTTACATGAAAACTCCTCTGCAAGTTTCCTTGGTAGACTTAAAGGGCTGAAAAAAATAGGCCTGAAGTCCACTTGGCTTCTAATCGCAATTCTGTTCATCCAGATCTGCAATTCTCTGCCCCAGGGCTGCAGGGAGGTCCTGCCAACCCACCCAGGCCCCAGCCCAAGTCCAGCCTGGCCACATCACCCCTCAATGCCCATACCCTCTCAGAGCCCAGGCAGGGCGGACTGGCCGGGCCTATTAGATAGATGCTCAACATTGCAAAGCCAGGCGGCCAGGCAGTTGCATCACCTTCCACCTTCTTTCGAACACAGCCTTCCAGGACAAGGACAGCCACTCCCACTGTCCCCAGACACTCAGAACTGACACACAGAGAACCTGAGCCTGGCTCCACTTGGACACTTGGGCAAGTCAGCCCCTCTGAACCTCAGTTTTCCCATCTATACTATGGGGCTAATGATACTGTAGCCACAGCCGTGTCTGGTTTGACCTCAGCAGCATAAAGTTGAATTCATTGCCAAGAATTAAAACTGGGGGACTTAATATAAAATCTGGATTTTAAAGTACTTTTTTTTTTTTTTGAGGCCGAGTCTCACTATGTTGCCCTCGGTAGAGTGCTGTGGCATCACAGCTCACAGCAACCTCAAATTCCTGGGCTTAAGCGATTCTCTCACCTCAGCCTCCCTAGTAGCTGGGACTACAGGCACAGGCCACAATGCCTGGCTATTTTTGGTTGCAGTTCTCACTGTTGTTTAGCAGGCCCAGGCCAGGCTCCAGCCCTCCAGCCTCATTATATGTGGCCGGCGCCCTACTCACTGATCTACAGGTGCCAAGCCTGGATTTTAGAGTTCTATCAGAAAACCCAGGTGATCAGAGATTTGTCTTCATTTGTCATAACTATTTATTGATAAATACGTCTTTCCCCCAGCTGGGAGCACTCAGGGTCACCTCACAACCTGAATATCCACAGGTGCGAACCAAGTGATGAACAGACACAATACCAATGGAGTGACCCACGTGAGCTTCCCTGGGGCGCTGCTGTTCTCACTGCAGTCCCAGCCCCTGGCCAGCACCATGACCCTTTGAGGAAGCCACGATCACAATTATTATCCAGTTACAGGTTAGGAAACTGGGGCTGAAGAGAGGTACGAAGAGTCATTTGAGGGTTCAAAGGGGTCTGAGAAGGCTTCCTGGAGAAGGAGCTGGATCCGGAGTGGTCCCATCCCTCTGCATAGCGCTGCCCACAGCCCACAGGTGCCACTCCACCTCCTCCCAGCTCACAAGTCAGTCTCATGGCCTCCACCTGGGGCGGGCCCCATAACTCTGGGGCCCCTCCCTATACCTGGGGGATGCATCCCTAATACCACCTCAGAGAGGCCTCCCTGGCTTCCCTGTCTGCCACCGAGCATCACCAACACGCTCTGTACCCTTCACCACACTAACCGGGACCCAAAAGGATCTTGTTATTGGCACAGCCTCAACCCAGTGTGAGGGTCTGCAGCCTGCCTCTCCATGAAATGCTGGTGTCTGGACAGGTGTTAAGGGGAGACTTTCGAGGGAATGAAAGAATGAATGATGAATGAATGAACCTTTGCTCCTGACCCACCTCTTGGGAACTTAGACCTAATACAGCTTGGGTAGACTTCAGAGTCACTAAGCAGCTCAGCCCCAGGCCCAGGCCTCCCTCCTTTCTGCCACCCCCACATCTACCCCAGGAGGGGCTTTTGAGAAGGATGAACACACCTGTGTCTCCCAGGACAGGACCAGACCCTAGGGACTCCCCACTCAAACCTGCTGCCCCCAGAGTGTGGAGGGCCCCCCTCGTCCAGCCCAGCCCTGCTCTGTCCACTCTGTCCATGGAGGCCTGACCCAGAGCAAGCGGGTCAGAGGGAAACCCACACACCTGCTTCCCTCCATCACTCAGGTATTAGACTCAGCCCCCCTGGGTAAACTGAGTCCGAGAGATGCTTGGTAACAGGAGTCCCAGCACAAGTGGGACCCTGAATCCAACCTAAGGCCTGAGCTGCCTGGGCCATGATGGCTTGGAAAGAAAAGTGAGAGATAAACAGCAGGGTCCGGACCGGCTGGTGCAAACGCAACACCACAGCCCTGGGGAGCAGTGCAGGTTAGGCTGCGACCCCCCAACCTGGGTCAAATCCCACCCTACCCCTACCAGCTGGGGGACCTGGGCAGCATTCTCCCACCCCGCCCGGGCCTGTCCTGACCCAGTGCCTGCTGGTGCCCCTCTAGGAGAAAGCAGCATCAAAACTCAGGACCCTGGAAAACGTGTCAAGAGAAAGCAGCACTAACTACGTGTTCTCATCGCCAACACAAGTGGACGGGGCGGGGACTTCTTGAGGTGACAGGTACATTCAACACCTAGACTGAGGTGATGCGCCTCGGGTATGTGCGTGCATCCCACCTGTCACACTGTCATATTAAATATGTGCAGCTTTGCTATCAAGTACACCTCAATAAAGCTGTTTTTTAAAAACAAATAAACCAACTTGGTTTCCCTCCATTGCCTCCCTGCCCTGCTAGGTTTCTCAGCAGAGGCAGCTGGTCCCAGGCAAGCACTGGAACCCAGAACCCTGCTGTGTTATCCTCACGCCCTGGCCTGCTCACCCTGGCTCTGGGGATGAGTTGAGGCCAATCCAGTGAGTCACAGGATCTGGCCTCATGTCTACCTCTCTCGCTCATTTTCTCTCTTTTTCTGTCTCTCTCCAAAAGGAAGATTCCTCGGGGGAAGTGCTATTCATCTGGCACTGCAATGCCCACAGGGAATCTTCCATGACCCAGCTCTGCCCCTTCAGACTGGGTGACTTGGGCTGAGTCACTGACCCCTGTGAGTCTCAGTGTCCTCATCTGTACAATGGGCAGGAGAACAATGTCCACCTCATGAGCCACTGTGCTTAGAATAGGGTCTGGCAGATCCCGGGGCATCTGGAGGGTTAGCTGTGAGGTCACCTGGCATGAAATGACCCTTCCTCCTCTGCCCCACCTCCATGCTGGGTAAGGCACAGACTTTGCCCTGCTTTTGACTGGCAGGATAGCTTTGTCCCAGTCACACTAGACCACAGGCATCTGGACCAGGAAGCTGATTAGATAACGGCACCAGCAACTTGTGGCCTCTCGCCTAACATAGCTGATTCTGTGAGTCTGTCCCCACAGTCCCAGCCCAAGGTCAAAGATCCTGACCCTGGAACACAAAGTCGGGAGAGAGTGCCAAGGAGAGCCCTTATTGGACAACACTCCCTCCCATCCAAGCAGACCCTTTCAAGCCCGTTCCTGGATAGCTAGGAAGGCTGCCCAGAGGAGGTGACAGCTGATCTGGGTGTTTAAAAAATGAGCTGGGCTTTGCCGAGAAAAGGACATGGGCAGGAAGTGTCTGGCAAAGGGCACAGCCTGTGCTAAGCTGAGACGTCTTTAGGAGCATGACTGGCCTGAACATCCACTGATGACAAATATGTTTTGAAAGCGATGATGTATGATCCATCAACAGATAAACTGAATGATACTCAGTAATAAAAAGGAACCAAGGACCAATAAATGCCACGATATGGATGAACTTCAGAAGGGTTACCAGACACAAAAAGCTGTAATACATAGTATATACTCCCTTTATATGACATCTGAAAAGCTGACAACTCTGGAGCCAGAAGCCAGACCAGTGACAGCCAGGGGACTGGGGCAGCGGGAGAGGGCTGACATTAACCAGTGCTAGAAGACTGACTGAGCTGATGAAAATGTCCTGTATCACGCGGGCAGGAGGCGTAGTGGCCTCCCCTAAGGCTGAGGCGGTGGTGGGCATGTCAGGCGCGGACTGTTGGGCTCTGGGCTCTCCTCTTTCCCTTTGTTGGCGGGCAGAAGAGGCTGAAGCGGTAGGCGCTAGGCGCGGTCCCCTTTCCTCTCCCTCAAGCAACGTCCCCTGGCCCTCTAGCGCTGCTCTGTCTCTCCGACACAAGACTGTCCTAGCCCAGATATGGCTCGTGGACAGCAGAAGATTCAGTCTCAGCAGAAAAATGCCAAAAAGCAAGCTGTACAAAAGAAAAACAAGGACATGACCAGCAGGCTGCTGCCAAAGCTGCCTTAATATATACCTGCACTGTCTGTAGGACACAAATGCCAGATCCTAAGACCTGCAAGCAGCACTTGGAGAGCAAGCATCCTAAGACTCCACTTCCTCCAGAATTGGCTGATGTTCAGGCATACAGTTGTTTACAGGTGAATTCATGATGCCTTTGACTCTTCCACTGTCTCAGACCTTAGGGAACAAACCTGCAGCTGCTTTTCTAACAAACCGTTGATCAGCAAAAATAAAGGGGCTACAGAAACACTTATGCTTACGCTGTTATCTTTTGGGCTTTATGCAAAGACAATTCTGTGTAAATGTACAGTTGACTCTGATTTGAAAATCTGCAAATCAGTCCATCCTTGTTATAAAAAAATTTTTTACATCAATTTTACATCAATTATATTGATGTTCATATTGTATAAAATAACTCATTTAATAAATTAGTACTTTGATTAAAAAAAAAAAGAAAGAAAATGTCCTGTTTCTTAATTTTGGTTACCATACAGGTAAGATGCATACATTCAATAAAAACTCATCAAATTACACACTTTTTTTTTTTGGTTGTAAAATAATTTACTAAAGGCACTATTGTTAAACATCAAACTAACTAATTTGTTACCCAGAAGGTACATCACTGTAAATTTAACAATTTCAAGAAATACGGGGCCAGTAGGCAAATAATACAGTTTTTTCCTAAAGTGACAACTTTCCTATTTACAAGATCATATCCCTTCCAGCTGTTCCTGGGACAGAAAGTGATGCCAATTGCTCCAAGTGTGATCTGAAAAGGGAAGGGAACTTGGAGCTCATTCATAATTGAGCTCACAATTTGAGATTATACTTTGTTTTTTGAGACAGAGTCTCTCTTTGTCACGGTTGGTAGAATGCTGTGGCATCATAGCTCACAGCAACTTCAAACTCTTGGGCTCAAGTGATTCTCTTGCCTCAGCCTCCTGAGTAGCCAGGATTATAGGCACCTGCCACAACACCCGGCTATTTTTAGAGGCAGGGTCTCACTCTAGCTCAGGCTGGTTTCAAACTTGCCTGTTCAGGTGATCCGCTTGTCTTAGCCTCCCAGAGAGCTGGGATTCCAAGCATGAGCCACCATGCTCAGCCCCAAATTACACACTTTAAAAGGACAAATGTCATGAATGAATCCTGAAAAGATCATGCTAACATTTTTGACAGTTTTATTATGATTTATAGACCATGTAATTCACTCACTTAAAACACACAGTTCAGTGATTTTTAGTATATTCGCAGAGTTGTGCAACCATCACCACTATCTATTCCAGGATATTTTCATCCTAAAACAAAACCTCGGACCCATGACAGTTACTCCCCATTTCCCCCCCCAGACCTTGGTAATCATTAATCTACTTTCTGTCTCTATCGATTTGCTTATTCTGGACTTTTTAGAAAAACAGACTCAGACCAGTCTTCAAATGTGTCAATAAAGCTCTGTTTCTTAAAAACAAGCAGAGACCCAAAAGGCTGTGCCACATGTGGCTTCTTTCAACCCATTTTGTTTTGTGCCCGGCTTCTTTTGCTCCACTTAATGTTTTTGAGATTCATCCTCTTTTTGGATGACTAGTGTTCCACAAGTCTGTGGAATGGATTCGAGGATTCCAGTTAGTTCCACTCATCTGCTGATGGACATTTGAATTGCTTCCAGTTTGAACTATTGTGAATCAAGCTGCCACAAACTAATGGCACATTTCATATGTGTGTACGTCATTGTAAATAAAATACATCTCAGTAGATTGCCTCAATAGAGGTGACTTTTTTAAATAAATTAAAAAAAAACATTTATGACATGCTATTATTTACTACTATGGAACAATCTCCAGAATATTTGGGGTTAAAAAAAAAAAGAAAAAGATAAGTATCATTACTACCTTTAAAATATAATGTAGGCCCAGCACCTGTAGCTCAAGCAGCTAAGGCGCCAGCCACTTACACCAGAGCTGGTGGGTTCAAATCCAACCTGGGCCTGCCGAACAACAATGACAACTACAACCAAAAAATAACTGGGCGTTGTAGCGGATGTCTGTAGTCCCAACTACTTGGGAGGCAGAGGCAAGAGAATCGCTTAAGCCCAGGTGTTGGCGGTTACTGAGAGCTGTGATGCCACAGCACTCTACCCAGGGTGACAGCTTGAGGCTCTGTCTCAATAACATAAATAAATAAAATATAATGTAGTCATATTGCACAAAAGAAGGCAGACAAAAGCATACTACTATGTGATTCCATATATCTGAAGTTCCAGAACAGGTAAGACTAATGTATTTCCACAGATAAAATTCTGTCTCCTGAGGGACGCTGGTTACTCAGAGCTTTGTTCACTCTGAAAAATTCATGGTGTTGTTCCCTTATAAGTGGGCTTTTCTATATAAGTGCCACACTTCAGAAAAAAAAAACCTTTGAAACTATAATATAAAATGTTTAAAATAAAAGATCAACTGCAAATGGGAAAGGACTTGAATAGACATTTCTCCAAAGAAGACCTATGAGTGGACAGGAAAAGATGTTCGGGGTCATTAGGGAAGTGCCCGTCAGACTCGCAATGAAATACCACCTCCCACCCACCAGGATGGCTGTCATTTCTTTTTTGAATGGAAAATGACAAGTTTTGGCAAGGGTATGGGAATTGGAAGCCTCATGCATTGATGGTGGGAATGTAAAGTGGTACAACTGCTGTGGAAAACAGTGCAGCAGTCCCTCAAATGATGAAATGTAGAGTTACCGTGAGACCCAGCAATTTCACTCCCAGGAGTAGGCCCAAAAGAACTGAAAACAGGTGTTCAAACAAAGACATGTACAAGAATGTTCCTAGCAGCGCTATTCACGATAGCCAAAAACTGGGAACCACCCAGATGCTTATCAACAAATGAATGGCTAGATAAAATGCGGGGTACTCATATGGTGGAATATTATTCAGTTGCAAAAAAGGCGTGAAGGATTGACACAGGCTACAACCCAGAGGGACCTAGCGAACATCAGGTGAAAAGAAAGAAGCCAGAAGGACACGTGCAGTATAATTCCAATTACTCAAAGTGTTCAGAATAGGAAAATCCACAGAGACAGAAAGCAGATTAGAGGTCGCCGGGGCCTGGGGCAGAGGAGCATGAGGAAGGACTGCTTCACGGGTACAGAGTTTCCACCTGGGGTGACGAAAACATGCCAGGACTCCATAGTGGTAGTCATTGCACAACCTCGTGAATGCACTCAATTGCACACTTTTAAATGATTAAAATGGTGAATTTTATGTTAACTGAATGTTAATTGTAATTTTAAAAGACAAACTACAAATTAAAATGAGATATCCAACAGAAGAGCACAAATTAAGACACACGAGAAAGCCAACTGTAGGTGAATATATTTGGAAAGAGGGACAGCCGTGTGTGTGCTGGGAGGCAGCGGGTGCTTCCTAATCAGGCTAGAATGCGAGCAGAGGCCCCCATGGTCTGCAAGTCCCCTGCTCAGCATCCGGCACAGAGCACCTGCTTCCAAACACTGCTGTCCAGCCAACAGCCCTGACGTGCACACCTGCCAGAAGCTTCATAAGAGAATACTTACCTTTCTGGCATGATATGACTTAAGTTACGGCTTGATTATTCACTACTCTGACATGCTACTCTATTCTGTTCTGTTTCTAAAATGCTGGTCCTGTAAGCCTAGCACTCTGGGAGGCTGAGGCAGGAGGATCCCTGGAGCTCAGGAGTTCAAGACCACCCTGAGCAAGACTAATACCCTGTCTCTACAAAAAAAAATAATAATTAGCCAAGCATGGTGGCATACTCCTGTAGTCCCAGCTACTCGGGGGGCTGACACAGGAGGTTCACTTGAGCAATGCCACAGCATTCTACCCAAGGTGACAGAGTAGATCTTATCTCAAAACAAAACAAACAAAAAATGCTGGTCCCCATCTACCCCTAATCACTTTGCAACCCACTATCAGATCACATCCCCCCACAGTTTGAAAACTTTGCTCTAGAGAGATTCTCATGTATGTGCACAAAGCTGCCAGAAGAACTGCTGACTCTAGAGAAAGAAACAGAGAGCCCAGCAGGTCCTCAGCCAAAGATAAACTGGGCTTCCACACACACGGCAGCAGATGAGGAAACTCAGTCTCAGAAGCAGAATCTGGACAAAAAGACAAATACTACAGGATGCCCCTTTTAGATATGAGGAACCTTGGTTTGGCACCCATAGCTCAGTGGTTAGGGTGCTGGCCACATACACCGGGGCTGTCGGGTTTGAACCTGGGCCAGGGCCTGCTCAACAACAATGACAACGACAACAAAAAAATAGCCAGGCGTTCTGGTGGGTGCTTGTAGTCCCAGCTACTCGGGAGGCTGAGGCAAGAAAATTGCTTGAGCCCAAGAGTGAGAGGTTGCTGTGAGCTGTGACGCCATAGCACTCTACCAAGGGTGACATAATGAGACTCTGTCTCAAAAAAAAAAAAAAAAAAATATATATATATAGCTAGATATGAGGAACCTGAAAGAGCCAAAGACACAGAAGCAGAAAGCGGGAGGGTGATTACCAAGGTAGCGAGGTGCTGGGCAGGAGCGGAGAGCTGCAGTCAGGTAGGGTGACTAAGTCTAGGGATCTAAGGCACAGCTGGAGGGCCAGAGTCAGTAACCTATATTTGTACACTGGAAATTTGCTAGGAGTGTAGATTTCAGGTTCTCTCACCACTAAAAACATAAGGGTAACTATGTGAGGAGATAGATACGCTGATTTTCTGGACCACAGTAATCATCTCACTGTGCAGTCAATACATATATCAAAACATCATATTGTAAGCCTTAAATATAGACAATTCTTGTCCAGGCACAGTAGCTCATGTCTATAATCCCAGCACTTTGGGAGGCTGAAGCAAGAGGATTGCTTGAGGCCAGGAGTTTGAGACTAGCCTGAGCAACATAGTGTGAGACCTCATCTCGGAAAAGGAAAATTTAAAAACTACTCAGGCACAAATCTGTGGTCCCTGCTACTTGGGAGGGTAAGGCAGGAGGATCACTTGAGCCCAGGATTTTAAAGCTTCAATGAGTTATGATGAAGCCACTATGCTCCACTCTGAGCAACAGAGCAAGACTCTCATTAAAAAAAAAAAAAAAAGGAAAAGAAAAAAACAGGTACACCCCCCCCCACACACACACACTTCACTCGAGATGAAGAAAAGGCAAGCTACAGAAAGATGTAGTTCATACTGATATGAATTTTTCAAATACATATTAATATTCAACATTCCTTCTGAAGACAAACCCATGTGGAAATACAGAAAAACAGTCAGGGAAATAATACTCATTAACATGTGAACAATCTCAGGAAAGGACCGGGGCGGGGTAGGGAGATGGGTAAGGCTTTGCCTTTCTCATATTTTATTCTTAGAAATAAAATTTATATAAAAGTGTCTGTCTCAACACTGGCTTTTAAGCCCCTCCTCCAGGTCTGTCCCCTTGTCCAGACACTGTCCCTGTTCCTCAGTTCAGCCACACTCCTTGCTGCCCCTGGCCTGTGTGTGGCCACGCTCTTGCCCCAGGGCCTTTGCACTGGCTGTTCCCTCTACCTGCAGTGTTCTTCCTGAGGTAGCTGCATAATCAAATCCCTCATGCTTGGCAATCTTTGGTCACTACCCACTTCTCAGGAAGGCTCACTCTATCCACTCCTAAAATTCTTGAACTCTCTACCTGCTATCTTGTTCATGCTTATTTTGCAATCACTTTAAGTCTATTGTTCTTCATCTGTCTTCCCTGCTAGATCATGGACCCTCAGGGGCAAGATCCTCTTCTGCTTCTGCTTTGCTCACTGATAAGTTCCCAGGGGCTGAAACAGTACTCAGCACCTCACAGGAGCCCAGCAAATATCTGCTGAATGAATGAGTAGAACTAGGAGCCCTGAAGCCACACAAGTAACATGGAAATATCCTCAGGATGGGAATGCTGCTCTCTCCTTTGCATATGTTTTAAATAGCTCATACTCAAGAATGAATTTTTTTAAATGCAGAGGGAGTATGGCTTATCTGTAGCCTACCTTGGGTGGGGGCAACAGCTTAGTAAACATGCAATGGGTAAGATGGAAATTTCTTTTTTTTTTTTTTTTTT
>NW_003852494.1:5095255-5096601 GCF_000181295.1 Otolemur garnettii
AAAAAAAAGAACAAGATGGGGCCCCTCCCCCTGAGACACTGGGTGGGGGGGAAGAAGGAACAGAATGCTATTCAGGGACAAAAACACCTATGCCTACTTCACCTCATTAAATTCTCAGTGGCCCATTTCACAGATGTTGACACTGAGGCTCTGTGACCAAACACCTCTCCAAGGTCACAGTGAAGGAAGAGACACAGCTCCAGGCTCTGTATCCAGTTCTAGGCCTGTGCCCTCACATATCTCTCCTAGGCCATCCCCAGTGAGCCACCCACAGGAGCTTTACCCATCAATCATTAACTTGACCTGGCCACTGAATTGCAATGCCTAATTCCTCCTCCAGTAATAAAAGGAAATAGGATCCTGAAAGAAACACACCTCTGACCACATGATCTGCCCAAATGAGACCCAGTTCTGGGGCAGATCAGACCCTGCTCACTCCAGACCAGCCAGCCAGTCACTTGCTACATCCTGAATCCTGGGCTCCAGGTGCCCCCGGCCCTATGGGGCCTATGCATGTGAGAAGGACACTCAGGCTGATACAGCCTGGGACTTGGGAACACCACACCCTTGGCTAATATTCCAACTTCTTTTCAATTTTTTTTTTTTTTTGCAACATCTGTTAGCTAATTGCATTCTTTTGACTTTTAAAGGGCTAACGTAAGAAGAATTTTTTAAAAAGGGTTTTTTGCAAGAAACCTATGGATGTTGCTAAGTCAGAGAGGTGAATTGCTCAAGCACAGCGGCTGAGTCATTCTTGAATCTTCCATTCCTTCCTACTCAGCGCCCACCCATCCATCAGCAAGGCATGGCAGCTCTCCCTTCAGAACCTTCCTCAAATCCATCCCTTTCTCTCCAACACCATCTCAGCCATGTAGGTGCTTGCCTGACTTGGTGCTGTAGTCTCTCCACTGTCTCCCTGCTTCTGGTCTTGCCCCGAGTCTTTTCTCCCCACAGAATTAGAGTTATCCTTTTAAGATTTAAGTCAGATCCTATCACCCTGCTCAAATCCCTCCTGTGGCTCCCTATCTGTCTCAGAAGACAATCCAAACTCCTGACAGTGACCTATGAGGTCTTGCACAATCTAGCCTCTGCAGTCACTCCTATTTCTCTCTACCACCTGTCACGCTCACTCTGCTCCCATCCCACTGGCCTTGCTGAGCTGCCAGGCAGGTTTCTGGCACGGGGCCTTTGCACTGCCCTGTCTGCTTCTGCAGGGGTACTCTTTCCCCCAATGCCCAGCTAGATGACTCCCTCACCTCTCAGGTCTTAAAGTCACCTTCTCAATGAGACCTTCCCTGAGTATTCTTCACTCCCTCAACAGTATTTTTTTTTTTTTTTTTTTTTTT
>NW_003852494.1:5096795-5109443 GCF_000181295.1 Otolemur garnettii
CATTGTTGTTTGGCGGGTCCGGGCTGGGGATTCAAACCCGCCACCTTAGGTGTACGTGGCTGGCGCCTTAGCCGGTTGAGCTATAGGCGCCGAGCCCCTCAACAGTATTTATTGAGCTCTCACCACATGTCAGTCTCTGTTGTAGGGCTGGGGACTATACCAGTGAACAAACTGGACAAAAGTCCATCCTTCCTAAAGTAGACCTTCCCCTAACAAACCGTATCTATCACCCTGTTTGATCTTCCTGATGTTACCAATATCAGAAATTCCTTTGTATCCGTAGACAAGCCCCCCTTTTTACTGCCCAACATACAGTTGTGATGGATGGATTAGAGCAGCCACTTTGCATCAGGAGGCATACTTGGGAATGGAGGCCACACACAAAGAATGGTGGAGCAGAATGATAGGAGACTGGATGGCTATGACTTCCTGGACCACCCCACCAGGCTTGGGTAGACTAGTTATCAGAGCACTGCCTATTAAGTCATAATGCAATCCCATGCCATACCCCAGAACGGCTAAAATGAAAAAGACTGATAATAACAAATGTTGACAAGGAAACAGAGCAACAAGAATACTCATACAAGCCAGGCATAGTGGTTCACACTGGTAATCCTAGCACTCTGGGAAGCCAAGGGGGAGAGGATTACTTGAGCTCAGGAGTTGAAGCCAGTGTGAACAAAAGCAAGACTCCTTCTCTACTAAAAATAGAAAAACTAGCTGGGCGTTATAGCACATGGCTGTAGTCACAGCTACTTGGGAGGCTGAGGCAAGAGGATGGCTTTAGCCCCAGAGTTTGAGGTTGCTGTGAGCTATAACATGACCCACTCTACTAAAGGTGACAAAGTGAGACTCTGTTTCAATCAATCAATTAATCAATCAATAACAAGGAAGAGGTTTAAAGGAAAAAAGTATACATTGCTGGTGGAAGGAGATATTGGTACAATCGCTATTTTTTTCTACTAAAGCTGAACATACATTTACCCTACGATGTGGCAATCTCACTCTTGGTATTTACCCCAGAGAAATAAAAACATACATCCGCACAGATTGTTCACAAATGTTCATATCAGAATTATTCATAATAGCTCAAAACCAGAACACAAATGACAAGAAACAAGTGAATGGTTGACAAATGGTTGCACATTCATACAACGGAATGCAACCCAGCTGTGAAAGGGAATGGCCAACTGACACACACAATAACACAAGCATAATGTTGAACAAAAGAAGCTCAGCACATAGGCAGACATGCTACATGAATCCATTCACATGTCATCCTGGGGGTAGACGTGGGGGCAAGGAGACCTCAGGGGTGGATACCAATAGGGTGGAGGGGTAAGGAGCCTGCCATACTTGGAACACCTATGCATAAATTCATCAACTTCTACACCAGTACCATATACTTTCCTGCATGTGTGTTACACTTCAATTTTCAAAAGGAAAAAAATGAAAGCAAAAACTTCTTTTTCTTTTTGAGACAGAGCCTCAAGCTATCCCCCTGGGTAGAGTGCTGTGACATCACAGCTCACAGCAACCTCCAACTCCTGGGCTCAAGCAAGTCTCCTGCCTCAGCCTCGAAAGTGGCTGGGAATACAGGCCCTCACCACAACACCCGGCTATTTTTTGGTTGCAGCCGTTATTGTTGTTTGGTGGGCCCGGGCTAGATTCGAACCCGCCACCTTAGGTGTATGTGGCTGATGCCTTAGCCGCTTGAGCCACAGGCGCCAAGCCGCAAAAACTTAATAGGGAGGTTGAGTGCTCTTCAGACGTGCACCACACCTCCAAGGGGTGTCTCAGTCTACAACGGCCCAAAAACAACCCTGCCGCTCTCTGCCTGCCGTGCAGGGGCACCAGCCAAGAGACTGCTGGGGGTTCCCCTACAAACAAAGGGGCTCTGCCCACTCCCTGCCCATCCTCCATCTACTACCAGCAACCTGATACAATTCCCTGTGCTTCAGTTTCCCTGTATATAAAAAAAGATTCAGAACAGGACCTACTCATCAGTGACAGGTCATGTTGACATAATGTGATGAGCATGGTCTTTGACTGCTATGCTCTTCCTTCCAAAACCCAGAATAGCAGTCCAATTCAAGAACATCACACAAATCCCAGCAGAGGATCCTCCCACACAATCTCTGCCCAGTACCCCTCAAAACTGTCCAGCCATCAAACACAGAAACTCTGTGAGGCTGTCACAGAGCAGGAGCCTAAGGAAACATGAGGACCAGGTGCAATGGGGCACCTGGGTGGGATCCTGGGGCAGAAAAAAGAACTGAAGGAAAAACTAAGGAAATTGAAATCTTACAAGGATGTTAGTTACCACTAATGTACTAGTGTTGGTTCATTCTTGCAGGAGTCTCAGATGTAACAATAGGGGGAGCTGTGCCTGGGTTATATGGGAACTCTGCTAGCTTCCCGATTTTTCTGGAAATCTAAAACTGTTCAAAACTGAAAAGTTATTTAAAAACAAATAGGCTCTATCTCACAGGGCTATGGTCAGACCAGTGCCTCGACAAATCATGCTAGAGCTTGAAGCAAAAGCAAAAATGTGCACCCTATATATATCTTTCCCAGAACACTAAAGTAATTTTTAAAAATACTGAAAAAAACTACTAAAGTAGTTTTTAAAAATACTGAAAATTACCTGAGCATGGACTCCACTAAAAAAAAAAAAAATACAAACTGAAAATTTCAAAAGTAGGGTATATGGAAATGTATACTATTATTTTAAGTTTAAATATTTTGTTGAAACCCAAACCATGATATACTGTTAGGCTACTTTCCTGCCTTTAATGGAAGCACATTCATGGTATCAGCTTCCTATTGCTGCTGTAACAAAGACCCTGGAGGCCAGAAGTCCAAAATAGGTCTCACCTTGAGTTGGGGCCAAAATCAAGGTGTTGGCAGGACCGGTTCCTTCTGGAAGCTCACAAGGAGACTCCATCCCTTAGCTCTTTCAGCTTCTAGAAGCCACCTGCATCCCTTGGCTCTTGTCCCCTCATCACTCTGACCTCTGCTTTTGTTGTCACGTCTGCTTCGCTGACCCTCTTGCCTCCCCTCTCATAAAGATACTTGTGATCACACCAGGCCCACCTGCACAATCTGAGATCATCTCTCATCTCAAGATCCTTAATTCAATCACACCAGCAAAGGCCCTATCACCACAGAAGGCCACATATTCACAGGTCCCAGGTATTAGGATGTGATCATCTTCAGGTGGCCAGTGTTTAGCCAGCCACACCCACTCCGGGGCCCTGAGGCTTTCTCCCATATAGCCCCCTCCATGCAGAAAACTCCCCAGCACTGGGACCCCAGTACACCCCTTCCTTTCCCAAGCAGTCCTGTCTTCACCACCAGGCAGGCCCCACTAGGACAAGGACCTAGGTCCCACTCAAGGGAAGCCCATGCTGTGGGTGCTCTTCCCCCCCCCCCACCCTTTTTTGAATGCTGTTACATTTCAGCCTGAGCTGTCCTAAGAGAACCCAGGGTAGGGATAGTCTGCAGGCAGCAGGACACTCCAGGCCGCTGCTTTCAAGTGGCCCAGAGGGGGGCCCTTTGTTCTTACAACTGGGATCTGGAGAGCAGCCCCTTCTGGGCTGCAGACGTGTATTGCCATCTCCTGACTTCTGAGACCACATGCCAAGGACACAAGGGTGTCCGGAAACACAGTTTGAGTCCCACCCTGAAAAGGGCTTGACCAGTTTCATCCTCAGCCACACAGAGGAAAAGCGACAGGAACCACCTGCTGATCCACACCGAGGGGCCTGCGGGGTCTTTTCCAAAAGCAGGCCTCAAAAGCCACAAGACAGGTGGTGGGAGGGAGAGGCAGCCCAAGTAGACAGCAAACTCCAGGGTCCTCATGTTCCCAGAGACTTCCAGGCTGGGCAGGGACCAGGGGACAGATGTCACCAGTGCCTGTCCTCGTGTTGACCACTAATGATCTCCTTAGACCCCAAAAAGGGCCTCATAGCAAAGAGCCGAAGGCCCAGTTAGAGCCTCCCACTCTGGGCAAGGAGGCTCCAGGGAACTGCCAAACATTTGAGTAGGCCACTGTTTCTAAGCACATCATGAAACTATAGAATTGTTTTGGTGTGATGACAGTGTTGTGGTAGTGTCTGGGGGCGGGGGAATCCCTTTGCCTTAGTGGTGGTGGTAGTGGTGTTTATCAGGTACCAGTTTGAGCAGTGGTTCTCAAAGCGTGGTCCTTGGGCCACTAGCACCAGCACTGCCTGCTGACTCAGAAACTCTGGGGCTGGGGCCTGGCCCTCTGCATCCCAGGAAGCCCTCCTGGGGAGGCTGATGCCAAGAAAGTTAGAGCATGACTGTGTGAGAGATGCTTTAAGGATATACAGATCAAACTGGAGTGACCATGACCCGATGTCCACTGAGCAGGTGAGGAGTGCAGCTATCATACTGTTCTATTTTTATGCATGTTTAGAATTTTTCATAATAATAACTTTTTTTAATTACCTGAAATTTCTCACCACCATCTTCTCCCCTCATCCCCCTCCTAAAACACAAACTGGGTCTCCCTGAGGCAGACCCCACAAACTGGGCCCATGAACCAGATTTGGCCAGCAGATATGTTTTGGATCACATGGTTATTATAATTAATTGATAATATCTTAAAACCAGCAGACAAATTCCAGATGTCTGGCTTCTTTTTGAAAGCTGGGTGTGACGTGCCAGAGCTGGGCCAGCATCCGCACGTGGCTCCAGCCTGCTGGAGCCACCCTGCAACTACGCCTCCCATGGGTCTATGTTTCTGTAACCACGCCTCCCATGGGTCTATGTTTCCGTTGGCCACAGGCCCCATTGCTCCTTACCGTCCCTCACCAGGCTACTTCACTCATTGTTGTTCCTTCACAGACCACAAAGGCATCTGAGTTTGCAACCCTGTCCTAGAGGTATATAAGATAAGAACTCAGCATTCATTCATTCATTCATTCATTCCAACCAATCTAATATGGTTAGTGTCACAGGGGCCAAGTTAATCAACCAGGATTCCTGCCCTTGGAGAACCAAGCAGGAAATGGAGAAGGAGACAAGAAATGCACAAGTGACTCAAACAATAGGGAGAGCTAAGGGACCCCAAACGCACTTACTGGCATGCGTTGGTGTGCATTAGAATACTCACTCATGGCTCGGCGCCTATAGCTCAACCGGCTAAGGCGCCAGCCACGTACACCTAAGGTGGCAGGTTCGAATCCCCAGCCCGGGCCCGCCAAACAACAATGACGGCTGCAACCAAAAAAAAATAGCCGGGCGTTGTGGCGGGCGCCTGTGGTCCCAGCTACTTGGGAGGCGGAGGCAGGAGACTCGCTTGAGCCCGGGAGTTGGAGGTTGCCGTGAGCTGTAATGCCACGGCACTCTACCCAGGGGGACAGCTTGAGGCTCTGTCTCAAAAAAAAAAAAAAAAAAAAAAAAGAATACTCACTCATATACTGCTGGCAGGAGTGGCGATGGCCACAGCCACTTTGCAGCACTGTTGAGCAACATCTCCTAAAGCTGAATATGCATGACCCCTACAACCCAGTCACCCACTCCCGGGTATTACTCAAGAACAATGAAAACTTGTGTCCACATGAAGACCTGTTCGTGAACGTCCCCCGCAGCCTGAACTGGAAAGCACTGAGGAGTAACCGGTATGTGGCGATGTGTTCACACGATACAACACCTCATAGCAATGAGAAAGGGCCTCAGGATACAACGTGGCTGCATCTCCAAGTTGAGCTTAAAGAAGCCAGACGAGAGCCACCTACCATGTGGCTTCATTTGATAAAGCACAAGAAATCAGTCAGTTTAGGTGAAGCACATCTATGCTGTGAGAAGTTAGGGTAGTGGTTACCCTTAATGGTGGGGTACTGACTCCAGGGGACATAGGGGGATTCTAGAGGGCTGTTGTTTCTAGAGGTAGGTGCTGTTCATTTGTGAAAATTCCACATCCCCGATACACACCAAATGAGTATTTAATGCACGTGGCCAGTGGACAGTGTTGCTGCCCACCCAAACAAAGGCCATCTGTATCCCCTTCACCTACTAAGAAAACCCTAAGCTGGTTCGAGCACTGGGTAGAAAGCCCTAAATCTCATGGAAGGTGGCCCAGACTCTAGTCCGTGGAAGCCTGTAACCCTGTTCTACCCAATGAGAAGGAAAGGAAAGTCTCTTGGAGGCTCCTGGAGAAAATTCCTCTCCTAATAAAAGATGAAGACCTCAGCAGAGCCCTCCTATTGCACTATTCCTCCCTTCTGGCTTTAAATAATGTGACTGCATGAAGTCTGGTGTTGTGACAGGCATCATGAGACCATGAGAGTCAGGCTGAGAGAGCCACACAGACAGCACGCCAGTGCCTGATGCTGTTGAACCCCTGAGCAAATCTGGAAACACCTACCACTCCTCACCTCTTATTAAGCATAATAATAAAACATCTATATTATATACGCCCCTGGGAGGCAGATTTTATGTTGCTTGCAGCTCAAAACATCCCCTCTGAAACAATGCTTTCTTTCATTTAAACCTGTCCATGAGGCAAGAGCTATTATTCATTCCACTATATAGATGAAGAAGGCAAGGGACAGGGACAGTAAAACACTCACGTGCACAAGGTACACAGCCAGCAGTGGCAGAGGGTCTTGAACTTAGGTTCAACCCAAAGCCTGTAGCCTAACCACTGTGTACACTGCCCCAGCAGGGGCTCGCACAAGCACAAATAAGGATCTCAGACAGGAGAAGAAACCGTTGGAAGGCATACACAGACACAAGCCAGTGCCTGATGCTGTTGTGGGGGTGGAGAGAGATTGTGTTTGATTCACAATCTCTCTCCACCCCCAAATCAGGGCCAAGGACCCCCTGACTCCTCAATTATGCTTCCACAATGAGAACTCTGGGCAGTCCACCTGTACTCGCTTTTGGGGGCAAGCACAGTCTACACCAGGGTCGATTCCAGCTCTATTTTCTCCACATGAGTCCAGCAGAAGATATCCCTTCTTTTAAACATCTCAACTCAGCACGGCAGGTTGTTGCACGCAAGAACACTATTCCTCTCTACTCTCAGAGAAGGTGCAGCCAGCTATGACCCATGGGCCAAATCCAGGCTGACACCTGTTTCTATTTACCCCAGAAGCTAACAACGGATTTACATTTTTAAAGAGTTAAAAAATGGAAAGAAAAACACCATTTTGCCATAAAAATGGTATGAAATTCACCTTTGTGTCTATAAATGCGATAGACACAATTCATCTATAAATGGCCACATTGGTGCACGGCCAGGCCAGCGTCTCAGCACCACAGCGGCACAGCTCAGTAGCTGAGACACAACCCCTGCGGAGCTGAAAAATATACTATCTATTCCTTGGCAAAGCTTGCCAACCCCTTTTCCTAGCCATGTGGAAATCCAGGAAGGGCCGTCTCCTGCCAGGCCAGCTTCAAGTGTGAGGCCAGAAACTCAGTTCTCCCTGCTCGTTCAGCCCCTCTCAGTTTCATCCTGGGCTCAGACTCATGGAGACGTGTCTCCTGTCCGCCCCAGTGCCAGGGCAGAGAGAATGCAATGACCCAAGACACAGTTTGTTCTGAAGCAACAGTCTGTTCTGAAGCAGGTACTGGCCTAGCTGGACCACTGCTAAGTGAGGCTTCCTCAGCTCAATGTTGGTACCAGCCCAAGAGTACATTGTGAAGCTGGCCAAGGTCTTATGAAATGGAGCAACACTGGTTCCTGCCCGGAGGAGTCAGAAGCTCAGGGCTGCCTCCTTCAAAGGCTAAGTCTTTTGCAAGAGGCTTGGCGCCTTGGAATCTGGCCATGGCCAACAGGCTGGGCCACCTGCTCTACTGTGTGCAAACCAACAGCCCACTGCATGCAACTCTCTTGTCAAGTTAAACCTCAGCACAATTGGGTTCTTTGGTCGTTGTTTTTAATTTTAATTGGGGTAAAATACATACAACATAAAATTTGCCAACTTGACATTTTTAAGTGTAGTTCAGTGGCATTAAGTATATTTACAATGTTGTCCGACTGTCACCAGCCGACTAAAGCCCTCCTGGTTACAAAATTAAATAAGAACTCCCCATTCCTCTGCCAGCCCTGCATCTGCCATGCTACTGTCTGTCTTGATGACTCTGACTACTCTAGGTAGCTCATATAAATAGAATCACACAGTATTTGTAGCCTGTGTCATAATTTCCCTCCCTTTTAAGGCTGAAGAACGCTCCATGACATGCACGTACTGTTCACCCGCTCAGCGGGCGGTGAGTGCCTGGGTGTCCTGAATGGTGACACTGGGAATGTAGGTGCACAGATATCTCTTCAAGTCCCTGCTTTCATTTTTTCACGGTTTATACCCACAAGTGCAACTGCTGTGTCGCATGGCAATTCTATGTTCATGTTTTTGAGGACGCTCCAGCCTCTTTGGAAGTACGTCTTCCATTTCTCACTCCCGCGAGCGGTGCACACGGGTTCCAGTTTCCCCATGTCCTCACTGCTACCTGCTGTTTCCCGGTTCTGTGATAGTGGCCATCACATCAGGTGTGAGGTGAGGCATCTGAGATTTTCATTTCCTTAAGGGCCACTGTCCACAACCTTGTTGGCCATCTGAGTATCTGTCTCTTCAAGTCCATGGCCCGTTTTTCAGGGGGGTTGTTTGGGGTTTTGTAGGTGTCTTGTCCTGCCACGCTCTGAAGACCAGATTTAAGGCGCACACTCTGCATCTGCTCTGGACTGTAGCCCCGACCCTCCTGCCCGCCAAGTTCCTCAAACCAGGAGCCCTCCCAACTCCGCTTCCCTCAAGCCCAGGCCTCCAATAAATCTTGTTGCAAAATGAATCTCAAATCTGCCCCTGCTTTCCATATTCACTGCCTCACCCTGGCCCTCTGCCGCCCTCCAGCCTTCCCGCATGCCCCCCATCAGTCTCCCTGCATGACCCCCAAGGCCTTGACACTGTCTCTCCCTGTAGCAGCCAGGGGACTCTTTGAGACTGAGCGGGACAAGGCTCTCCGCTGCTCAGAGCCCTCCAAGGAATCAAAACCAAATCCTCACTCCTCCAGGATCACTGCGAGGCCCCTGCCTGCTCCCCCCTCTCTCTTGCCTCCTATCCCTTCCCCTTAAGCCCTGCTTGCAACACAGCAGGACCTTCCCACCCCCGGGCCTTTGCCCTTGGAGTGCCCTCTGCTTGGCATTCTGTTTCCACACCTGACCCCTCCTTGGAAAAGCTCTCCCGGCCACCTCATCCCAAAAGGTCCCCATCCAGTCACTCAATGTCAACTCACCTGCCTTGTCCCCTCCCGAGTTCTTGCCACACCCAAGCTCCCCATGCAAGGGTTTATCTGCTTATCCTCGTTCTGTGCCTCCTGTATGTGCTCACTGGGTGAACAACCTGCCCACCACTTGGACCCGGGGGGTCCCTCTCTGTCCTAGTACCCAGCCCCAGTCCTATCTGCCCTGCTCAGCTGGTTCATAAACAACTGCCCACAGCTGACACCCCTGAGGTTTGGCCCCTATATAGAATGGGGATTGTAAATACACCCAAAGAGCTTGTGATGAACGCCATGTACCCAGTATCACTCCTGGCCAGGGAGTAAGGAGCTCACCCCCACCAGTGCTCATCACTGTCCCCCAAGCAGGCACCTGACCATAAACCAGGGGAACCCCAGGAAAGTTGAAAATGTGACTGAAATGCGAGGCTGCCTGTGATCCTATCTGTTACCACAGAGAGGGCTCATGGAACCCTGGCCCCACACACCTCAGATGAAGGACAGCACACATCTGCCCAGGGCCCTGTCCCTGACCCCAGCATCTGGATCCGGATCCCTCCTCCTTTCCCCACTAAGGACATGATGGTGTGAGCGCTGACAGCCTCACCACACTTATCTGTACACCCAGGCTACACAGCACAGCCGTTGGAGCTGGAGGAGAGTGGAGGTCAGCCACGTCAACTCTAACCTTGGCATCTTGCAGGAGAGGACAGCAAGGTTGTCCACCCCAAGGAAAGCCTCCCACCTCACGGCCATGGCCACAGCTCCTGCCAGCATCACCATCACCCCTCTCCTGCTCCCCACCTCTTGGGACAGCGTGGGTCCCCCCATCTGACATACGCTAGACCAGCCTTTCCTCACCAGCTCCCTCAATCCTCCCACAGAAATGCCGGCACAGCTCCTATCACATGCAGGTATCACTCCCTGAAGCCTCATGACAGCTTGAGGAAGTATACGCCAGCGCCATTCTACATGACAGATAGGGAAACCAAGGCTCAGGAAGGTTATGGCACTGCCCAAGGTCACAACAATCTGTGAAGTCAACAATAAGGTTGTCACACTCTGCAAAGAGAAGTTAAGCCATTGCCAAGGTCACAACAGTCTGTGGACACTACCATCATCCCACCTTATAGACGGGGAAACTAAGAGTCAGTGAGCTTTGGGCACTGCCAGGGAAAATCACCTAGAATGTGGACCTGTTTTCCTAATCCCCTCTCTAAATCACTACATAAATTAAGATAATCATTATAGTAAGAAATGCTATCTTCCCACTCTTTCATGACTACCTCCCTTGATAGGGCGGAGAGTGCATGTCCTGTGCTGGACAAGGAAACTGAAGCAGGAGGTTTACAACAGCCTCAAGCCACCTTAGAATTCCACAGGGTTCCCAACAGCCCAGATTTCCTCTGCAAATTTCATCAGCAGGGATCTCTGGTGGCTTCCATGAACTGAATGTACAAACAAGTTTGGTCATGAACACCATGAACAGCACCCTGAGGCAGCCACCACACCGCCCACGACAGCTGAACACACACCAGGCAGCACCCTCCCCACTCCCGTGCGTCCCACCTCTCAACACTTTCCCCTGCTGCCTCATAGCAGCAGTCTATGAGGTAAGGGCATATACTAGCCCATTTTACTGATGAGGAAACCAAGGCACAGAGAGGCCCATACACTTGTCCACAGCCACAGAGCTTGATGGCTCCATGTTGATGTGGAGGAGTTTGGCCGAAGTACAGACCCCATCCAATGGCCACATTTCAGCTCTACCAACAGCTGCCACGGAGATTCCCTGATCATCAGGACAGCCTAGACATCTAGGCGTGGACGTAAAATCTGCCAGTCTTTAAATGCTGGTAACCATTTTTTGTTAATAGCAGTACGGCCAAATAAAGCACATCTCCAGCCAGGCCCAGGCCTCTGGGGTGCCAGGTATGACCTATGGATGCCAGTGGGGAGCATAGATTCTGGTCAAGGCTCCACTTCCACCTCCAGGTAACCTTGGGCAGGTACCTAAACCTCTCTGAGCCTGAGTGTTGTCTGGCACCCAGCAAGTGCTCAGTTGGTGTCAGCTATTATTGTTAGCGCCACTCCTCCTATAACTGGTTGAATCGTGGCTCCCCAAAAGATATGTCTACTCAGAAACCAGGGATGCGACCTTTTAAAAAAAAGGTCTTTTTTGCAAATGTTAAGGGTATCGAGATAAGATCACCCTGGATTGGAGCGGGCCCAAAATCCAATAACAAATGTCCTTATAAGAGAAGACACAGAGGAGGCCCCACGAGGATGAAGGCAGAGATTGGACACAGCCGAGGACTGCCAGAGCAGGAAAGGTCCTCCTCCAGACCCCTCGGAGAGGACACAGCTGAATGACACCTTGGCGTTAGACTTCTGGCCTCCAGAACTGTGAGAAACTTCATTTCTGTTGTTTTAAACCACCAAGTTGGTGGTAATTTGTCATGGCAGCCCTAAGAAACTAATGCACTCCCTCAGAAAGCTCTGGAAGACCTGCAGGTGTTTCTGGCACATTCCACATTTTTCTGGAATGGACCCTGATGTCCCAGAGGTAGGCTTCCCAACTGTACACGCCCCTCTTTGCTGCTCTGGCCACTGGGAAGCAGAGCCCTGCCCTTTTCGGTGTTTACAAAGCCACAGGGAGAAGGCCCAATGTCAACATGAGGATGAAGTCTGTGCCTGACCCAGAGATGCCCAGACCCAGCTGGGCGTCCCACGCAAGAGGCAAAAAGGCGCAGGAGCATGTGCTCTGTGGTCTGAGTGTACAGGACAGGGAGGAAGTGGGAGTGGGTCCCCTCTGGGAACACAAACATTTTTTCTCCCCAGGTAGGAACTACCAGGAACCCTTAATCCAAGTTACCTCTAGGTCACTGACCACCGGGGAAGGGGGCAGGTTCATGTGCTTTGCCAGGGGGTTGACTCTTCTTTGTCCACTCTCAACTCCTGTGATCAGATTCCTATTTGACTGTCCTTATCTTCCTTTTTTTTTGAGACAATCTCACTATGTCATCCTCAGTAGAATACTGTGACGTCACAGCTCACAGCAACCTCAAACTCTTGGGCTTAAGCGATTCTCTTGCCTCAGCCTCCTAAGTAACTGAGACTACAGGTGCCTGCTGCCACGCCCAGCTATTTTTATTGCAGTTGTCATTGTTGTTTAGCTGGCCTAGGCTGGGTTCGAACCTGCCAGCCTCGGTGTATGTGGCTGGTGCGGTAACGACTGTGCTACGGCGCCAAGCTGACTTTCCTTATCTTCTTTTCTTTTCTTTTTTTTTTGAGACAGAGCCTCAAGTTGTCCGCCTGGGTAGAGTGCTGTGGCATCACAGCTCACAGCAACCTCCAACTCCTGGGCTCAAGCAAGTTTCCTGCCTCAGCCTCCCAAGTAGC
>NW_003852494.1:5110136-5141510 GCF_000181295.1 Otolemur garnettii
CCTTAGCCGGTTGAGCTATAGGCGCCGAGCCCCCTTATCTTATTTTTAATGACAGCTGGAGCTATGTGGCCAAGAGGTTGGCCCCCACCGAACACACCCACCCAGTCTTGAGTCACATGACCCTGACAGCTGCCGCACTTGAACTCCCAATTCTGGGCCCAGAGGAAATTGGCCCTATTTGCATAGGAGGAAACCAGCTTTCAGGAGAAAAGTGAGTTCCCACAGAACCCAAGTAGTGAGATCTGGATTTGAAAGCAGAGTTCTGCAGGTCCAGGGATTGGGCACCCACACGCATGATGGAATGGCTTGAAGAGTGTCCCCCCCTAAAGTTTATGGCCACCTGGACCCTCAGAATCTCACTTTACTTGGAATAAAGTAACATCTACTTGCAGATGTTACCAAGAATCTCAAGATGAAATCTTGAGGTTTAGGATGGGCCCTTAGAAGAAAAAGAGAAGACACAGAAGATGTCAAGTGAGGACAGAGGCAGAGGAGGGAGTGCTGAGTCTGCAGGCTGAGGAACACCATGGTGCGGCCACCACCAGAAGCTGGGAGGGTGGCCTGGGACAGACTCGCCCTCAGAGCCTCTAGAAGGAACCGACCCTGTGGCCTCCAACACTGTAAAAAAATGAGTTTTTGCTGCTTAAGCTGCCCAGTTTGTGTTGCTTTGTCATTCAGCCTTGAGAGACTGACACACACAATAATATATGGTCACACCCCAAGGGCCACCAGCACATCACTAGCAGAGGGGACGCCTAAGCTGGATTCCAGCAGCAGGAAGGCAGCAAGGAAGGGATCCATGCCCTCTCCCCATCCTCGACAAGAGCTGCCCTCTCACCCTGGGCCTTCTCAACCCACAGGAGAAGCCCACGTCCTCTCCCTATATCAGACCTCGCTCTCAGGGGCCACAATTTCTGAAAAAAACAAGCCTAAGGCCAGGCAGGTGTCTAGCCCCAGTCTGCTGTGTGACTCCAACAAGTTCCTCAAACCCTGGGTGCATCAGAGCCCACCTGCCAACTTATAAAAGGAACAAGAATTAAATTTACCCACTGGGCCTGCAGACATCCTAGAAGGCAGGATTGTATCAAGCGCTAAGGAGAATGTGAAAGACAAGAGGGTAGATAGCAACGGCCCTCTGGAAGGCAAATTTAGTGAAACTGGCTTCCCTGTTGCCCTATGGCAATTCCACTCCCAGCACATCACCAGAAAAAATAATTTTTTTTGGAGACAGGATCTTGCTTTGTCTCCCCAGCTAGAATGCTGCGGAGCCATCACAGCTCACATCAGCCTTGAACTCCCAGGCTCAAGCAACCCTCCTGCCTAAGCCTCCCACATAGGTGGGACCACAAGAGCTCACCACTATGCCATACTAATTTTTTAATTTTTTTATAGAGATGGGGTCTTGCTATATTGCCCAGGCTGGTCTTGAACTCCTGGCATCTAGTGATTCTCTCACCTCAGCGTCTCAAAGTGCTAGATTTATAGGCACAAGCCACTGTGCTCAGTCCATATCCCTGGAAAATTCTGGAGAAGTTCAAAGCAGCAGGTTCCAGGATGTTTGCTGTTTGTGGGGGCAGGAATTGGACAAAAGCAAGGTACCTGTCACTAAGGCATAAATAAAATGGGGTGGACATTAACTAGGGAGTCTGGGCAGCAGCAAGAAGCTATGAGCCTGAGACACACATTGCAGCACAGATAGATTTCACACGGAGCAGCAGTTCCGAAGGCCACAGGGTTGGTTCCTTCTAGAGGCTCTGAGGGCGAGTCTGATATGAGAAATATCAACTGGACAGGAGCAACTGTGCACGCATGGAGATGTAACCCCCAAACATGAACAGCCCACGTGTGGAGGACCTCCCTGCCCCCTACAACTCCCACAGTCCCTACATCCATCCCAGTTTACAGGTGTCCTCCTACCATAGCATCTCCCCCAAATCCACATGTTGAAGCCCTAACACCTGCTGCCTGAGAATGGGACAATATTGGAGATGGGGCCTTTAAAGAGGTGATTAAGCTGAAATGAGGGCCTTAGGGTGGGCCCTAATCCAATCTGGCTGGTGTCCCTATAAGAAGAGATTAGGACACTCAGAGAGACCCTGGGGACACATGCCCACAGGGAGAAACGGCTGTCTTTGAGCCCAGAGGAGAGGCCTCCAGAGACGCTTCCAGTGTGTGGCCTTTTGTGATGGCAGCAGGAACAGACCCACATACGTCCCGAAGCCCAGAAACAAGAAGAAACTGTCCAAGGTCACACAGCTGGCAGGAACCAGAGTCAGGATCTGGACCCATGTGCACCACCTCTGGGACCTGAGTTCCCAGTCACTGCTCCCTACATAGACTCCCAGCACTGCAGGTGGTGCAAGGACATCCTCGGGTCTAAAGACACAGCCACACAGGGGACAAGTTCAGGGTATGCAGGGGCTGGAACACACATACATGCATGTCCATGGAGCATCTGCTCCCAAGAGCCACCAGCCCAGATGCCCTTCGATGGATGTCTGGATCAACCAAACGTGGTCCATCCATACCATGGAAAGCCACTCAGCCACGAGAAGGAAAGAAGGTCTGAGAAACATTATACTGTTGTGTGTGGCAAAAGCCAGACACAAAAGGACCCACACTACAGGACTCCATTTATAAGAACCACCTAGAACAGGAGCATCCTGTTGGGTGGCTGCCCGAGGCCTGGGGAGCTGGGAGGAAAAGAGAATGGGCAGTTCTATAGGGTGTCCCCAAAGCCCCAAGTCACAATGCATAGAGAAAATGGGAAATCATAGCCGCTATGTGTGGTGACCATTGGGACAGCCTATACTTTAGAGGCAGTTGCCTAACAAAGTGAATGTCCTAGATACCACTGGATTTAGAATGGTTAATTTTATGTTATGTGAATCTCACCTCAGTAAATTACTAAATAAAGAAACAAATGATGGGAGTGGAAAGCCACTGTACCTACTCTGGACAACAGTTTGGGACTTCCCAGTAAAGGTGAAGGTGAAGACACTCACACCATGACCAGCTACCCTACTCTGCCTGACAGGCCCAAGGGTGACTCAGCCAAGTGTCCCTTGAATGCAAGGGCACAAGAGTGTTTGTAACCCAGTACCGGACACATAGCCGTCAGGAATAAGATGGGTAAACTGTGACCTCCTTGTAGAATATTATGCAGGTGTGAAAAGGAGGCGTAGCGTATTGCAACAACATGAGTAAATCTCACAAACATAGTGTGAAGCAGATACAGCAAGAACAAAGTAAAAACACAGAGAGTGTGTTTCCACTCAAGCGACAATCAAATGAGACCAGTGTTTGGGGACATGCCTGGGGGTGACGCTATAGAAAGCAGAGCAGGCTGAAATAAGCATGGCTTCCTCTGCAGGAGCTTGTGCATTTCCCACAAAATGGGCAACATTTCACAATAAAAAGAAACCAAAGACTCTGAGTAGAAAGGGCAAAGCCAGAGGTTGCAGCAGGTGGAGTCCGGAGAGCCTGGGAACAGACAGGGGAAGGAAATCCCAAGGACCGGTGAGACTCTGCAAATCCTGAAGCTGCCAAGGCATCCTGGCTGCAATCGGCTCTGAGCCGAGTAAAGCCAGCATGACCTCCACCCCACTGCCAGGAGGCCAAATGGGGCCAGGGCGATCTGGCACAAGACTCTCTGTAGGGCTCACACAGACCAGGTCAGGGGAGGTGAGAGGGCACAAGCCCCCATGTGCCACCCCATCCAGCCTCCCATCTTCACTTGACTGGCCCTGGCACCCAGAGCCCCCACGACCTTTTTGTCCAGGGGACAAAGGCAGGCATCAGATTTGCCATCTCTTCCCACGTGATATCACCAAGGTAGACACAGGCTGGCCAAGGGCCGTTAGAAGGATCAGCACATCTTTACTCAAGGCCAAGGAATCAGAGGCAGGAAAATTAGGAAGCAGGTGGGGGGAGGGGCAGGAGGAATCACAGGCTTCTGCCAATCCAGGGGTTCAAATTTGCCATGGAGTCCTGGCCCACTGTGGGGGAGGGCTAACAGGCTGGCGTGGAGGGTGTCCAGCTACCCACTCCCCACCCAGCTCATCAAAGAGAGCTCTGCTCCCATCTCATTCATACAAGGAGGCTTTTGTGTAGGGCCCTGGGAAGAACACGTGCACTCTGAGAAAGCAGCCACACAAATCCACATCGAGGAACACCCTGCCAAGAGAACTGCCCTCTGCTCACTCTGGCAGTACATATACTAAAGCTGGAGCAACAAAGGAAGATTAGCATAGACATTTAAAATTTAAAAAAAAAAAAGAAAAGACAGAAAAAATTGGCCTGGCCCCTTCACAAACTCCAGTGTCGTGAAAGACCCAGCAAAAAGAAAAGAGAGGGAGGACTGGTCTAGATTAAGTAGGAAAAGCAGACAAGGCAACAAGAACAAAATGGAAACTTTGGATTTAAACATTTAAAACAAAAACACTGCAATGAGGAGTGTTAGTGGAACCAGAAGGAAATCTGAATGCAGACTGCGTGTCAGCTTAACAGAGAGGATCATTGCTGCTTTCCTGAGTGGGACCGCATCTGCAGTTGCAGAGAAGGAAGTCCTTGTCCTTACACCATACACATGCTGTTGTACTGTGAGTGAGATGTCATGATGTTTCCTAGTGACTCTCTGAAAGGTTCAGCAACAAAAGAGAGAGGAGGGAGGGAGGGAGGGAGGAAGCCATATATGCAGCAAACTACATTGTTCTTGCAATTTTTCTAAAATCAGATTTTTCAAACTAAAAGCTAGGGGTGGGAAAAGAACACATTGGGCTGCTTTGCAGATTATTTTGCAAGTTTGAAAGCTCCCTTTGTGGGAACGGCTGAGCAAACTGCAGTCATCCACAGCACAGAGAATTCATGCTCATCGAGAATCAGGGCATGATAATCACAGATAATCCCGGGTGCCCGGGACAATCTGAACAAGCCACAGTGGAGTGGGAAATGCAAGGCACAGGAAAGCATGCATAGTGCGGTCTCATTTTGGCAAAATGATGACAGACTGATCCTTCTAAAAGTCTGTGTCTACCAGGGTAAGATGTTGGAAACAGCAAACGCTTACGTAACACTTACCAGGCTGTTATTCTAAGTGCCATGTGCCCACTCTTCCACCTTCACAAAAGCCTTATGTAGGATTTACGCAAGAGGAGAAAGGGCTCAGGGATTAAGTCAGTTGTCAGGATTCAAACCTGGGTTACCTTTCTCCAGATTCTATATGCTCAAATCCACCTAAGCTCCGGGATGCTTAAGCCCTGTTGAGAGCTGGAGAGAAGCCTAGGGACTGGGGAACCCAGGACTGACCCAGACTGTGACATGCCAGAGCCATCCGCCTCCCAACTGCCCACGGTGCACTCTGCCCCACACCTCTCACGGAGGGACTGAGGGCACTCTTAGCTCATAAAGGGATGTTCCCAGAGGCTGCAGGGCCTGGCCGTCCTGATGGGCTCCTCCCACACACACCATGCAGGAGCTGCAGCCTCCACATTGTCCCAGGTAAAGAAGTGTGTGCCCTAGGGTTTGGGGCAAGCGTGTGCTGGACACATTGCAGAATATATCTGTGGTTGGGATTCCAGACCGACTTCCCTGGGCAGATTCTGATGCTGGCCACTGATTCCTGGGCTCAAACTCCCATCCCTCCTCTCACCTCTCCCTTCCCTGCCCAGTACACACCCCCAGAGCTTCCCGCCTGTGGTGGATAAAACCTGAACTTTGGCACACCCCAGCCCTGACATCTCTCCCACTTTATAAAAGGATGGGGGCAGGCAGCACTGTCGATGGGACCCTGCCCCAGCGTCCCACATCCCCAGCTAGCCTGGAACAGTGCTCTGCCAGGACTTGCTGCTAACCATCTCTGTGGCCCCTGCTCCCTCCAAGTTTTGGTTTCCCCAAGGGAAAAATAAAAGCTGGAACTAAGTGAAACCCAAGTAGTTCCAGATTTAACAATCTGAGAACTTATTAAGCTTTCTCTGATAAAAACAATTAGCTGATAAACTACCTGGAGGTCTTGGATACACAGCTGAACAAAATAGTCTCTAACACTGTAAAAGCAAATGACTACATGAGGCAATGTGGGGAGGAAATGGGGGAACTACCTGGGGGAAAAGGGCCCAGCACCATTTTTGGTGCCCACCAACCTTTCCTTCTTCTGCTAACAGCCCCTCCTTTTTACTGTAGGGCACCCCCCATTTCTGAGTGGTCTGGGGAAGAACCACCTCCTGCCTCAACTCTAAACCCTCTAGGATATAAGCATGACCAATCAGAACAGTCTGTTTCTTAAGCCACAGAGGTTGGCCCACAGCTGCACATGTAATCCAAGCCCGGCCAATCACAGCCAATGAGCATTCCCTCCAAAACTTTTCCCAGTCTTTAGAAAAATTCTCTAATTACCCTTCACCCTCCCTTAGGAAGGTTCCAAAGGGAAATTTTTCCCTCCCATGGTGGAGATGGCCATTTATTTTCTACACCTTAGATGAAGCAAGCTGTGGAAGGTAAGAATGGAGCATGCATACCAAACAGTATGATTCTCTAATTCCAGCATTGCATTCAGCCTGGCCAGACACTCCATCCTGAGACCCATGAGGGGAACACCAGGGTCACAAGAACCTCCACCACCAGGAACTCTCCTTGTGCTGACACTAACCAAGTCTACCTGGGATCAGCGTTGCTATTTTCCTTTTATTATTTATTTATTTTTATTTTATTTTATTTTTGAGACAGAGTCTCACTTTGTTGCTCTCTTGCCTTGGCCTCCCAAGTAGTTGGGACTACAGGCACCTGCCGCATACCCAGCTATTTTTTGTTGCAATTCTCATTGCTATTTTAGCTGACTGGGGCCGGGTTTGAATCTGCAACCCTCAGTATATGGGGCCAGCACCCTGCCCACTGAGCCATAGGCACTGCCCTAATTATTTATTTTAATTTAGTACACATAGACTATTTTGCATAAATTACATGCACATGGGCCACACCACAAATATTCCTGTACAAAATAAAATCACCAGCAGGTAATCCTACCCCCAACTCTCAGTCTCCCAGCTTAGCCTTACAGTTTCTGCTGGTGAGGAAAAGGATGACACAAACGGTTCCACTTTAAATAATGAATTAACTGCAGCAGAGAGGGAGACACTTCCAGCCCCATCCCAATCCAAGATGCCAGATGGGACCAAGACACCAGCCTGAGGCTCCTGAGGCTCCTTTGCTCCCTCCTGGAGGGAGAGGAAGTGGCCCCAGAATCAGCTTCTGTGCTTCTTATGGTCCCTCTGCCAAAACTGGGGCTGTCCTGACCCACCTCCACAGACAGCCTCAATGACATCTTTGTATTCCTGGGTCCTGCCCTCCTGGCCAATTAGCCTGGACACAGGAAAGAGGTCAATCAAAAGACTCCAATGTTCAAACGAGGGAGACGCCCAGCACGGGGATCAGAGAAGTCACTGAACCTACACGGAGTATGTTAAGACTAAGGGCTTGGATCAATCTGTGGATGCAACCCAGGGACCCAGGCTTCTGGGAGCTCCCTGGGGCATATGACCTACTTGGGGAAGGTAGATAGGCAGGCCTGGGAAAACTGAAGCCTAACAAAGTTGTGTCACTCACTGCCAACTGCAGACAGAAAGTGCAAGAGCCAGTATTGAACCCAAGAAGCCTGTCTCCCAAGTCCATGTTTTTGAGGACCTCCCTAGGAACCTCTCCCTGTCTCAGCCCATGCTTCCACCCTGGGCAGCTCTCTACCCTGAACAAAGGTCTCCATCTGTAGAATATAGTCATGAACAAGGCAGACAAGGTCCCTGTCTTCATGGAACCTCAAGCAAGTGAACAAGATAATTTCAGAGAATGATAACGCGCAGAAGAGAATAACATGGCATGGTTATAACACAGATGGAGCAGACAGTGAAGGTGGAGGGTAACTGTCCATTGGGAGGAGCTGGTGGTCAGGGGGTATCTTCTTAAGAAGTTTCATTTGAGCTGAAGCATAAAAGAGGAGCCAAGCGTAAGAGCCAAAGGAAAGGCAGTCCAGGCATGTGCAAAGGCCCTGAGGTCAGAAGAATGTGATGAATTAGAGGAAAAGGAAGGCCTGTGAGGTGAGAATGCTGAGAGGTGAGGATGGCATAGACCCATGAAGAAGGGGCTTACAGGCCTTCAGGGCAGATAGGTTTGATGCCAAACACAGAAAGATTTTATTCAGCTTTGTGGAAATCATCCAATTTGCATTTTTAAAAGAGCTTTCTGGCTTTAATGGGGAGAAATGACAAGAGAGTAGCATGAACAGCAGCAAAGACAGCCCCACGAAGAAGCTCCAATAGCTGCTGACCAGAGATGGTGGCATCTCGGCCTGAGGCAGTGGCCATGATTAAGTAGAGGAGAGGAAGCCTCATGTCCTGCCAAGGACCACAACTTGCCATGAGTCACAAGCCATCCTGTGGAACAATGCTTGTCTTTTAATAAACATTTAAGAACCTGTGATTACGTACTGGACATCGTTCTAGGTGCTTGGGGACACAGCACAAAGGTCCCCACCCTCACAGCCCAACATTCTCATGGGGAGAAATAGCCAATAAGCAGGGAGCAGGATACACAGGTAAATCGTATAGTGTCTAAGCAGGTGAGAAGGGGTACAAGAAAAACACAGCAGGGTGAGGAAGGTTGGGACCATGGAGGATGAGGACTGATCCTGAAGATTAACAGAGGGCTGTCAAAGTGACCGTGTGAGGTCTGAAAACTGCCCCCTAACATCCTGTACAGGAGGCCTGATAGCTCACGTCAGGGCAGAGGGTTCTGGCAGAGGGAAGAGCTAAGGCAACTGTGCCGCTGTGTCTGAGGAACAGGCAGGATAGTGTGCAAGGAGATAAGGGACAGGGACATAGCCAGAAAGGCATCAGGGGTGATGGCACAGGCCTCGAGGACCAGGGTAGTGACTTGACTTTGACTCCTAGGGAATGGAGGCCTTGGCTGGGCTTTGAGCAGAGGCAGACGGTGAGCTACCTGCAGACCTAATATTTATTGAGAAAACCCCACTGTGGAGCAAAGGTGAATGTGGGGTGGCCAGTGAGGAGGCGGATGCAGGAATCCAGGTGAGAGTTGATGGCACCACAGGCATGGTGAGATGTGGTTGCGTTCGGGATATAGTTTGAAGATGAAACTATAAAACTCCCTGAGAGGTTCAAGGCAGGAAGTGCAGAGAGCAGAGTCAAGGTTGAGTCTTTGGCCCAGGCGGCTGGAAGACCAGCCGCTGACTGAGATGGGAAGATGGCAGGAAGCTGGGGCGTGAAGGTGTGAGCTGCCTTCGGGAGCCCCTAAGCTGAGATGCTGGCATCAGATGCTTGAGGCTGGAGTTAGGAGGAAAGGTCTGGGCCCAGGGCTACCAACTTGGAAGTGGTCAAGACAAAGATACTAGCTGAGCTCACACAGAGAGGACAGCCAAGGCCTGAGACACTCCACTAGCAAGTGGTCAGGGAGATAAGGAGGACCAGCACCTGAGACTGAGAGCAGCAGCCAGTGAGGGGGCCAGAAAACCAAGAGAATGGACAATTAAAGCAGCTCAAGTGGCCTTCTAGAAGCTTCCAGAGAGGTGGAAGGAACTCCACCCAAATGCCAGGAAGCAAACAAGGGTCAGGACACTCCAGTTCCTTCCCCTTCCCCAGCAAGAGGCAATCAGTGAGCAGGAAAAAACAGTGACGGGGAGGGAGGGAAAATAAAGAGAAAATGAAGGTGGCCATGCCTTGGGCCTCGAGGGTTCCTGGACGCCTGAGACTGAGGCGGGTCGGAGCAGACTGGTCAGCTTCAAATCTCCCCCGAATTTCATCCCAAGGGCTTTGGGATGAAAACTGCCCCCTAACATCCTGTAAACAGCCAACTCCTGAGCCCTTTAAGGATCTCAAGCCAAGAATGAAGTTTTTTGTGTTGTTTTGTTTCTCTTTGCATTTCAGCTGCAGCCTGGTCACTCCTGGGGCTAGTGGAGGCCAAGGTCACGTTTGAACAAGGGGGAGGGAGGTGGGGTGAATAAAAGGGATTCTCTTGTTGTTCTTTGTTGTTTTATAATTGGCTGAACACTCCCATTGAATTCTCTGCACTGTTACTGTGTTTGCAGCCTCAGCTCCTAGAGCCTCAAAAAACAGAAGGCTTGGGTGGTGGTGGGGAACGCCTCAACTGAACCCCAAGTCCAAGATTATACATGAGAAAACTCTTGGGAAGGGTGACGAGTTGTGACCTCAGGGGCCTCTATTTTGCTGATCAAAGACATGGATCACCCATCTGGACACTAATGACCTCCATTCAGAACCCACAGACACCCACAGGGTATCTGTAACCTTCAACATTTATGAGGAAGACAAGAGAATACAGAACACCAGGGAACTCTGAGCAGGACCCAGAGACACCCACTGCGCATAGGAGCCTGTGCCAACTCTCCTCTGGGACCCAGATTCATCCAGGAAAAAAAAATCCTCAACGAGACCCACTTCCATGTCACTAGGAACCAAGTCCAGAGCAAAGTGATTCTAGGTAGCTGAGCTTCACCAGGTTCTAGTTCATCGGGCAGAGTAACTATTAGCCATTCCAGGAAGGGCCAGGGAATATTTCCTGGAACAGGAAGATTCACGTACCTCAAACATACCCCTGCTGCCAGGCCTGGCCTGGAAAAGCCACCAGTGGGACACACCAGCTTGCATGTGTACACACATCAACACGCAACGACACACAGACCCATGTGTACATGTGCACGCACGCACGTGTGTGGACAACAGCACGTCTGTGTGTCAGCACTCGTGTTCACCAGCAGCACATGTGGACACACACTAACTCACATGTGTGCAAACACATACACACGCACTCATGAAGACAGGGAGATGCAAATCCACCAGGAGCAAAAAGGGAAACAAAAATAAAGTAGACTCAGAGAAACTAAAAATAGCCCCATGTTTTTCAGCTGTGGCCAGGGAATGAGAAGCAGCAGCTCTCTCACGAGCCAGGAGGAATAGGAAGTTCACTGGCGGGAAAGAGGAAGGAAAACAAAAGAGAATCAGGGCACACCTGTGATCCAAAGTGTTCTCTGAGAAAGGAGCCTCCTCCCCATCTGTGACCCTGAATCAGTCCTACAGCTTTGCCCCATCCATGCAGATGTGCGGGTCCTGTATTGCACCCTGTTGTTCATGACACTGTGACTCTCTCCCAGGTTTCAGGAGGTGGGAATCACAAAGGGAAAGGCCTGGGATGGCCCCGCTGCCCACTGGTAATGCAGGCAAAAGGAAGGGCCAACCCAAGGAAAGAATAGGGAAGGGCCTCTGCTCTGCCTCCAAGCATCAAGTCCAGCTGCTCAGACATAAGGAGAGTGGGCACGGGGTGGTGGGGAAAGCCAGTGCCAGCCTTGGAGTCGGGGTCCCTAGGTTGAAATCCTGATTTTACCATTTGGAGCTGTGTGACCTGGGGTAAATTACTTTCCCTCTCTGTGCACCTACTTCCCTCAATAAGACAGATGCAACAGTAGCTGTTTAGATATTAAAAGAAATGAGCTAATAAACATAAAACCCTTAGAATAGTGTCCCACCCCCACCTCTACCCCCATCCCTACCCTCACCCCTCACCCCCCCACATGAGCACCCTTAACTGTTATCTTTCATCAACCCTCACCTTTTAACTGATTGTCAAAGGAGATCTGCTAAAGGGCACAAATTCAGGGACACTCCATGACGTCCAGACTGGCCCTCAAGACTGAGCCCCGGAGGAGGGGCAAACCAAGGAGTCTGAGTCTGAGGCTCGGGGTGGGGATGGGGAGGGGTACAGGGGTACCTCACAGCACATACTGCTTGGTCCATTCTGTGATCCTCTAGTGGTAAAGGGTCTACCACGAGCCCAAGTGTTGCTCTAGCCCTCAGAGACCCTGCAGTGACAGTGACAGGAAAGCCCCTGCCCCTCAGACTTCCACATTCATGAGGAAGAAAGAGAATACACAAACACAAAATGCAACATAATGGGAGTGACTTTTAGGGAAGTGAGGCGCCAGGTTGGCGGGCTCAATGACCACCAAGGAGGTGAGCGTGGCTGAGTGAGCAGGGGTGAGGTGAGAGAAGGAATGAGAGCCAGGAGTGGGGGACCTGGCTACGGAAAGGAGTTTGGGGTTCACTCAGAGAGAGACGGGGAAGCCGGAAGGGTTATGAACCTCAGGGGAACGTGATTTAACAGAGGCCTACAGAGGCCAGAGGTGAGACTACGGCATCAGTTCAAACAGTGGACAGGAGAGGCCAGGCTGAGGGTGGAGAGGGTGATATATTTTAAAGGTAAAATCAATAAGATTTGTTGATGAGTAGATGGGTGTACTCTCTGATGACACAGGGTATCAGGGAAAAGCACACCGGCAAAGATGGCCTAAGGTTATCACCTCTACACCTGGAAATGCCATTAATTGAGAAGCAGAACACAGCTGAGTCAGCAGAGAGGATTCGGCTTCCCTCCTGGACACGGAAGAAGGGTAGGAGGCCTGACACCAAGGATAGTGGCCTGGCAGCTGAGCCTTTCCCTGCAGCCCAGCTGGGCCTTCTCTGGAAGGCCAGAGGCCCACAGGGACCTGGACCATGCCTTCATCATTCATTCAAATACCCAAGGGCAACTGTATGCCAGGCCCGGTTCCAGGCAGCAAGGGCAAGTCCCCAGCCTCATGGGATTTGCCTCTGGGATATCTTCTCTCTCTCTCTCTCACATACATACACACCAGCAAGGTCACTGGAGGCGAATTACTTTCTTCAGTTTGTCTCCTTAATTGATGAACGGTAAGTCATGTGTCATAGCATCATGCTGGCACTCAACAAGAAGATCATCACAAAGTACTTTGAACCCTGCATGGCACACAGCAGGATCTCCGGGAATGGATACTGTGAAGTTCACCCTCA
The DNA here is from genome assembly GCF_000181295.1 of Otolemur garnettii. Classification (NCBI taxonomy): domain Eukaryota; kingdom Metazoa; phylum Chordata; class Mammalia; order Primates; family Galagidae; genus Otolemur; species Otolemur garnettii. Next base: position 5,123,021 of record NW_003852494.1, read on the forward strand.
TAGCCCTTGGCATGTTGGAACCAAATTATCTCTGTCTAATCCTACAACTGGGTAACGGAGAAGAAATGAGCCTCAGCTTGCCCAGACCTCTCCAGGCCACTCAACCAGAGTCCCTCCACAGTGTGCCACCTGTGTTTGTATGTCTGACTCATTCGGCCATTCTGTGGGGAAAGCTATGTATCTGTTCATTTATGGGGGTTTTTTGTTTGTTTGTTTTTAGAGACAGGGTCTTGTCCTGTCACCCAGCCTGAAGTACAGTGGCCTGATGATAGTTCACTGTAACCTTGAATTTCTGAGCTCAAGTAATTCTCCCACCTCAGTCTCCCAAAGTGTTGGGATTACAGATGTGAACCACCACATCTGCCTGCTCATTTGTAATTTTTTTTTTTTTGAGACAATGTCTCATTCTATTGCCCAGGCTAGAGTGCTGTGACCTCAGCCTAGCTCACAGCAACCTCAAACTCCTAGGCTTGAACAATCCTCCTGCCTTAGCCTCCCAAATAGCTGGGACTACAGGTACCCGCCACCATGTTCAGCTAATTTTTTTCTATTTTTAGAAGAGACAGGGTCTCTCACTCTTGCTCAGGCTGGTCTCAAACTTCTGAGCTCAAGCAATCTTCCCAGCTCGGCCTCCCAGATTGCTAGGATTACAGGTATGAGCTGCTGTGCCCAGCATTTAATTTTTAATTAAACACATAATATATGAATCTATTCTCTTTATTTAAAAAAAGATCATTACTGATAAATTATTGATAAAGTATTAGGCTTCCTTTGGCCACATTCCCAGACCTCTCCCATCTCCCTCCTGAGTAATCACTTCTGTCAGTCTGGCTGGACCCTTCCACACCTTTTCCAAGTTTTTACATACACTAATACTAACCCATTGAAAATACAAACTATTGGCTCAGCGCCTGTGACTCAAGTGGCTAAGGCGCCAGCCACATACACCTAAGGTGGCAGGTTTGAATCCAGCCCAGGCCCACCAAAACAACAATGATGGCTGCAACCAAAAAATAGCCAGGTCTTGGTCCCAGCTACTTGGGAGGCTGAGGCAGGAGACTTGCTTGAGCCCAGGAGTTAGAGATTGCTGTGAGCTGTGATGCCACAGCACTCTACCCAGGGGGATAGCTTGAGGCTCTGTCTCAAAAAAAAAAGAAAAGAAAAGAAAAAGAAAATACCAACTATTGGGGGGCACCTGTGGCTCAGTAAGTAGGGCGCCAGCCCCATATACCTAGGGTGGCAGGTTCAAACACGGCCCCCAGCGAAACTTCAACAAAAAGTAGCCAGGCACAGGTGGTGCCTGTGGCTCAAAGGAGTAGGGCTCCGGCCCCATATGCCAGAGGTGGTAGGTTCAAACCCAGCCACAGCCAAAACTGCAAAAAAAAAAGCTGTAGTGGGCACCTATAGTCCCAGCTACTCAGGAGGCTGAGGCAGGAGAATCGCCTAAGCCCAAGAGCTGGAGGTTGCTGTGAGCTGTGATGCTACAGCACTCTACTGAGGGTGACAAAGCAAAACTCTATCTTTAAAAAAACAAAAAATACAAACTATTGCTTGGTGGCCATAAATAGCACCTGAGCTTTTTTTAACCAGTAATGTGTTTTTGCAGCCTACTCATGCTAAAAAACATATATCTAGTTCCTTCTTTTTAACTTTGGTCCAGAAATCCATTCAATGAAGAGATACCATTTATACTCTATGGAAGGGCAGAACAAGATGCAGTGATCGGGATTCCTATCCACCACTTCCACAAGTTGTGCACCCTGGCAAGTTATTGACCTTGGCCATGGCTCAGTTTCCTTATCAGTAGGAAGGAGAAATTCCACTGCCATTTACTATTTCACAGAGCTGTTGCCAGATTCAAATGAGGAACCAAGCCCGGCCATTTCTGCACACACGTGGTCTCCTTTGTATCTTACAACTTAGGCAGCAAACCAGATCTGAGCCATGTCTTAGAGCTGAAGAATGAAGCTCTGGCTCAGAGGAAAAATATCTGGCCTGAGGTGTCCCTCTGGCAAATGGCACAGGCAGAACTGCAACCGTAAGTTCTAGAAACTGACACAGGTTTTGAAATGCATCATGTCTCTGCTCAGCCTCCTCAGTAACCTGAGAAATATAAATCAAATGCATTAGATAAACTAAAAAATGATAATGAAAAATTGGTGAGCTCTTGCACTGGCAGAGATGAGGGGGAAGTGGAGGTGGGGTCTGGGGTGGAGGGGGATGTTTCATATCTTGGTAGTGGAAATAAAAATGGTAGCACTGGCCAGAAGGCAAATTTGGAGGGAACTATCAAAATTTAAACTAAGCACACCTTCTGGTCTAGAAGTTCTACCCACAGAAATCTACACTATGAAGTGTTAATACATGCACACAGAGAGGTATGCATCAGGATATTCACTGTTGTTTGTGACAGAGAAAATTATCCTGTGATAGAGAAGCAGGTTAACAACTGTATATCTCCATTCAAAGGAGTACCATGCAGTGGAGAGAAAAAATGTATTGTTCTCTTGGAACATGGAAGAACCTTCAAGTGATATCACTGAATTGAAAAGCAAACTGCAAGACATTTATACATTATATAGTTCAATTTATGTAAAATATATATTAATATATACACATACATGATCATGATATAAAGGAAAAGGTCTAGAAAGAAAGACCCATGTTGATGACAGTGATAATAGCTGGGCAGAAGAATAAACTGGAAGGAACTTTCTCTTTTTTCCTCCACTTAGATTTATTTATAAGCAAGTATTTGTGTCTTTTATATACAGTGCTCCCTCAGTATCAGAGGCAACCTGATGCCAGGACCCCCACAAATACCAATATCCCCAAATGCTCAAATCGTTGATATAAAATGGCACATATTTTGCACATAACCTACACACACCCTCCTGTATATCATCCCTAATGCAATGTAAATGGTATATAAATAGTTCCTATATAGTATTTTTAAAATCTGTATTATTTTTATAGTTTTATTATTATTATTATTATTTCTACAGACGCTCAATCTGAGATTGCTTGACTTAATAGATGTGGAATCCATGGACAAAGAGGGCCAACTGTATGGACTTCTTCTTTTTTTTTTTTTGAGACAGAGCCTCAAGCTGTCCCCCTGGGTAGAGTGCCGTGGCATTACAGCTCACAGCAACCTCCAACTCCTGGGCTCAAGCCAGTCTCCTGCCTCTGCCTCCCAAGTAGCTGGGACTACAGGCGCCCGCCACAACGCCTGGCTATATTTTGGTTGCAGCCGTCATTGTTGTTTGGCGGGTCCGGGCTGGGGATTCGAACCCGAAACCTTAGGTGTACGTGGCTGGCGCCTTAGCCGGTTGAGCTATAGGCGCCGAGCCTGGACTTCTTTAATTAACCAAAAAGCATAAAGAAATAAAAATCAAAGCACAAGACCTCCTATTCAAGTTGCCCAAATCTAGGCATAGCCAAAGAAAACACCAGCAGCCATCCCTGCCCATCCTAGCATCCTCACCACTCTGTCCTCTAACACAGGCTTTCTTCTTCCTCAAGAAGGCACTTGGCTGCTGCTCCAGCCTGGGCCTTCCAAGAAGTGGCATCTCAGGCTGGGCGTGGCTTCCTGTCTTCCTTCCTTCACACCATTCAGCCCTAAACCAATCGCCTTTGGGATATCCACAGAAGGGTGCCAAGAGGCTCTCATTCAACTTTAAGCCCAGAGGTCCCAGCTAAGGGACAACTGAGGACAACGTGGTTTTCCTCTTTGAAAGCTCAGAGGAGGACTGGGGAAATGTGGTGGTGCACTCATGTGCATGCACCCACACACACACTGGCATCCTTAACCCAATCCACACTGTGAGAAAGAAAACACCCTGAAATCAGTCCAAGAATAAATGAGCTGACAAGAATCATCTGCTTTAAACCTCAATACCTCCACACCTGAAAACAGGAGACTAGGTGCTCTTTGCACAAGGTCACCTGCTTGTACCACCTGAGTGACAACCTTTCCAGGGGACATAGTGGGGTCTTCGGAATTGCAGAAACCACAAGGCTGTCACTGAGATAAACGAGTACAGCTACTCAGAGAAGCATAACAGAGAAACACCCCTGAGCTGCCATGGGGAGGAAGAAGCAGTCCTGTTGCTTTTCCCGCCATTCCCAGAGGCAGTGTCACCATTCACCTCTTTGCAGTCAGGCTGCAGAACTTAAAGGACCACTATCTGAAAAACCAAAAAAAATAGATACAACATGGCCAGGATGACTCAAGACAACGGCTCACCCAGAGACCTGTAGAAGGGTCAAATGTTCCTCCATCTTTCAAACCAACCAGGACCCAAGAAGTGGCAGCCGGGTCTAAGCAGATGTACCCTTCATTCATTCACTCATTCACTCACTCTGCAAATGGGGCATAAACATGATATGTGGATAAGTCCCCCTCTTTAACAAACTCAGTCTAAAGAAGCAGGCCACGGGAAACACGTGTCAACTAGTATGACAATCTCCATGACTTCACCCCAGCTCTGTGTCTGGCTGAATCTTTCCCTCTCAGGCACTGCAGGTATTGGCTCGATGGCTGCAAAGCACTGAGCTTCCAGCTCAAGTGTGATATTCTGCAATCTCCCAGCCCTTCACTAACTCCAGGTCCATTCAAACAAGTAACCCAGGCACCCAGGGCAGAGTCTGTTGGTCTGAAGGCCAGATGTCTGCCTAATTTGTGTCCCTGGTTAAAAGGGCAATAATGTGTAAGGTTATGATCAGAGGAAAGACCTAAGGCTCTGTGCACCCAAAGGACCTTGGGCTGGTGCCTGCCTCTGCATGAATAGGAGAAAAGCCGCTTACCAGTTTCAGTCTGAATCAGGAAGGCTGTGTGGGGGAAAAACAGAGCTAACGTTCTACCTCTGAGTAAGAGTTTCTAATGGGGGAAATTCAGGACAGCAGGGGATGCTCTACTGAGTGCCTATTACCGGCTGGGCCCCCATGTGAGCTTCACAGAAGCACATGAAAGTAAGCTTCCTGTCTTCATGGGCTCTTAGGATACAAGCAAAGTGCAGTCCTAATTTTATCAGAATTTGCCACAGGCTGCTGTCAAAAGAGACGCTTGATCGCGTCCCTGAGCTTCCCTGGGCGCACTGCAGGGGCAACACGGCCACACTCCTGACCTGTCCCTTGTCCCACATCAACTGGGGCAGGCGCAGGTTCCCAGGGTGGTCTCTCATTCAGGGTCCCCAACCCTAGCCTGTACCTCCAGCAAACCCCCTGGGTGTCCACTTTGCTTGGCTTCAGTCTGGGCTGGTGAGGGCCCTGGAGAGGGGGCAGCTGCTCTGATCTCCCCACGCTCCAAGTCGCCAACCCACCAGCCGCGCTCCCGGCCCTCCTCGGCGCCGGGCGCCCAGTGCCCTACAGCCAGGCCCACGCGCCCCTCACCCACCTTGAGGACCTGCTGCTTGATGAGTGAGGGCACCATTACGATCATGACGGCACCCAGCACAGCGCACAGTAGCCCCGCGACGCCCACCCCCGCGGCCGCCCAGCGCGCTTTGGCTTGGCCGCCCATGCCTGCCAGCCTTGGTGCCCTCCGGGCGCTTGCAGGGCTCCGCGCCTGGCCAGGGACGGGGACGGCACCGGACACGACAGAGGCCGGGACTCCGGAGACGCAGGCCGCAGCGGCACGACGGGGCCGGGACAGCGGCGCACCGAGGAGCAGTCGGGCAGGTGGCCAGTGGCTTTATGCGCCATCGCCGGCGCGGCCGCACCGCCCCCGGGCCGCCTAGAGCTTAGGGATTCGGGCGGGCAAGGGAGGACGGGGGCGGGGCCTCAGGGCCGGGGGCGGACCCGAGGGGCGGGACGCGGATCGGAAGGGCCTTGGGGCGGGACCACGGCTTCCAGGCACGCCTTGCTAAGCGGAGGCCAGTGGGCTAAGCGGATTCGGTTTTTCATCGCCCGGCGCTCTCTTCCTCATCCCTCTTCTCTCCTCTCCTCCGCCCCTTTCCCACTCCTCCTCCTATGTCTCCCGGCTGTGCCTCTCTCCCTCCGCTTTCCCTCTTTTTCTCCCCTTCTCCTCCTTACACTTCCTCTGTCACGACCATCACCACCATAGCTCACGCTTGGTTAGGAAGTCACCCTGTCACTCAGGAACGCAAAGCCAGTACGAGGGTCTGCGCTCCGCACCACCACTTCTTGGCCCTCATCCCGCCTTTCCGCGCGCTCATTCTGCTCCAACCTGGAACCCGCGGGGCGGGCTACTGCCTGCCTCAGGGCCTCTGCGCTCCCTCTGCTGGGGATTCGTTTCCCCCAGACAGACAGCCGCCTGGTTCTCTCGTGGTTCCCACAGCCTTATCGAAAAGGGTTCCTCCGCCGTTCTATGCGAAGCAGCGCCCAGCCTCATGCCACCCTCGTCCTTATCGCCGAGCACCACCTGGCACGGTAGATGTCCGTTGTTGCTTTGCCCCAACTCCCGGGGCGGCCCGGGAGGCGGGGTCCCCAGCTTGGAGCACGGCCTGGCGGGAACGCTTGAGCTCAACAGATACTCCGGAATGAATGAATGAGGCCCGCTGGCTCCTGTGCTGGGCGCTTTGCACAGGATGGCTTCATTTTAGAGATTAGGGGACTGAGACACAGAGAAGTTAAGTCAGCAAAACTAAGCCCCCGCTTTCTAACGAAGACAGAGACTGCTGATGAGCAAGTGAGCAAGTGAACGAAGCACAATTGCAGAGAAGTGCCCCAAAAAAACAAAATGGGCACAGCAGTAGCCTGACACCAAGAAGTGGCGCCCTCAGACGGGAGCTTGCTCCCTTGCAGCGTTCCACAGACCCCGTCTGGCTGCTTCTTTGCAATTGAGTGTGAGCCCCTCACGTAGGCCAATCCCTTCCTTTTCTGAAGGGGGTTGCTGAGAAGGCAAGGGACTCCTCCTGGGCTACACAGGAACAGGAGGGTTGTGTCCCCAGCACCTGGGTAAGGCAGGCCCTGTCCTCGAGGGCTCAGAATGAAATCTTTTAAAACTCATGAACCCAAGAAGAAAGCAGGCTTCCCTAAGGCCCATTCTGGCCTGAAACAATATTTACTGAGCACCTTCTGTGTACTAGCCAATCTTGCCAGTCACTGTCTTTCCCTAAGGAGACCCGACACTGTCCAGTGTTCCGAAGAGAGGGCCCACCCTGATCTAGAGGAACAAGTTCAGAGAGATCCACACTCTGGGGCAAGTGGTTTGGGCCTCTGTACCTCAGTTTCCTTGTCTGTAAAATGAGGATGATGAGAACCTCTCCATGAATAAGGCTGTTGTGAATATTAAAGAAGTTGGGGCTCAGCGCCTATAGCTCAACCGGCTAAGGCTCCAGCCACGTACACCTAAGGTGGCAGGTTCAAATCCCCAGCCCAGACCCGCCAAACAACAATGATGGCTGCAACCAAAAAATAGCCGGGCGTTGTGGCGGGCGCCTGTGGTCCCAGCTACTTGGGAGGCAGAGGCAGGAGACTGGCTTGAGCCCAGGAGTTGGAGGTTGCTGTGAGCTGTGATGCCACAGCACTCTGCCCAGGGGGACAGCTTGAGGCTCTGTCTCAAAAAAAAAAAAAGAAGTTGGGGGAAATGGGACAGTCCTTACAATGGTGCCTAGATATGTAGGTGCAACTATGTGTTGTAGTTGTTCCAAGACCCTGCACAGCCTGGGTCCTGCCCACCACTCTACCCTCCTATGCTACCTACACACACCCCCTTCACTGTACTTCCAGCCTTCTTTCTATTCCGTGAACATATGGCTTATCCGTGCCCCCGGGCCTTTGCACTTCCTTTTCCCTGTATCTGGAATATTGTCCTCCTAGATCCTACCATAGCAACTCCTCCTCCTCTGGATCTCAGCTGAAAGCCCACTCCTGAGAGAAGCCTTCACTGTTTAATATGTTGAAAATGGGAGACTCAACCCACTCTCTATTAACCACCTCCATTTTATCTGCAATTGTCTGTTTATCTGCTCACTTATTCACCTCCCCCAGCTCCCAAGAGACAGAACCTGGTCTATTTTCACTAACTGGTATACCCCTAGCACCTGGAACAATGCCCAGTACATATCAGGTACTCAGTAAAGACTTTAAGTAATCAATTAGTTAATTAGCTCATTAATAATCAAGTTACTGGTTGATTGATTAATAAATTAGTACAATTGGCTCAGCACCTGTAGCTTAGTGAGTAGGGCGCAGGCCACATACATCGAAGGTGGTAGGTTCAAGCCCGACCCAGGGCTGTTAAACAACAATGACAACCACAACCAAAAAATAGCCAGGCATTGTGGCTGGAGCCTGTAGTCCCAGCTACTTGAGAAGCTGAGGCAAGAAAATTGCTTAAGCCCAAGAGTTTGAAGTTGCTGTGAGCTGTGAAGCCACGGCATTCTACCCAAGGCAACATAGTGAGATTCTATCTCAAAAAATAAATAAATAAATTAGTACAATTTCATTACATTCCCCAAGGCCTTCGATAGCCTTCAGCTATCAGGATTGTTTTGTTTTTTGATTGTTTTCTTTTTAATGACGTTCGTAGTTTCTTGGAAATTAGCCAATTATCAAAAAAGTGGGGTCTGCCCAGCCCTGATGCACTCCCCAAACCGCCCAACCTTGATACTGACTCTCCTTGACCATCTCATTCAATCCAACTTTTATTTATGACCAAGTCTTCAAGGTTCAAATGTACGTGGTGCTTACCCAAGAGAGCCCCAAGGCCGTGGCTGGAGTGCCTTTATGTCACGCCATTGCTGTTACTTGGCAATGAGAAAGGCAGAGATGAAAGAGTGCTGGACACACGTGATCCACCTTGGCCTTGCTGAGGGAAGTCACTTCCAGCCGGAGGGAGGGTGGCTTAAGAGGAGAGAAAAAAAAGACATCACAGTTTAGAGAGAGACCTTGCCCTAAGGATCACCCTCCCTTCCTTCAAGTCCTAGCTCAAATGTCATCTCACCCCACAATACTCCTATCTCCCTTTCCTGCCTCTTCTCCGTAGCGCTGCTCACTAGACAACACACTAGACAACACACTAGACAACACACTAGACAACACTAGCACATATTTATTTATTTTATTGGCCTCCTTCTTCCTCCAGAATAAATAAAAAGTTTCATGGGACCAAGACTCCACCTCCTGTGTCCATTACTGTGCCCCCACCTCCTGGAACAGTGCCCAGCACACAGTAGGTCCTTAATTAGTGTGTGTTGATAAACCATAGCTTCCAGAGCCTACCTCTGCAGCCAGGCTGCCCAGTTGCCCAGCTTTGTGGCCTTGGGCAAGTTGCTTGGCCTCTCTGTGCCCCAGCTCCCTTATCTGTGCCACAGGGATCAGAGCCACGTCCACTTCCCGGGGTAGTTGTGAGGATTATATGGATTAGTCCCAGCGACACACTTAGCAAGGTGCCTTTATCAGGTGTAGCTATCACTCCATGCAGGTGGCTACTTGCCCCATAGCCCACCCCAGACCAGGAAGAATTATCATTATCCCCAAGGGCACTGGAAACATTGCACATAAGCTGAAGGAATTGATTAAAAAGAGGCATAGATAACTAGTTAGTGGAGAAGCAGAGGCAGCAGGGACTTCAACCAAAGTCACTTGGCTCCACGACCCAAATGTGATCACTATTCTCCTTGCTGTGGAAAAGAAAAAAATGGAAGAAAGTGGAGGAAAAGAAAGAGACCAAGGAGAGAAAGGCCAAAGAACAAAGAAGAGGAAACTGTTTGGTCGTATCTGCCACCCAGATTGCAGCTGGCAAGGCAGGAAGAGAGCCCACGATGCCCAAATGCTTGTTGGATTCATTCAGCCAACTCTGATGGAGCTCCTGCCAGAAGCAGGGTTCCCAGCAGGGATGGTAACCAAGCTCTTGGCCTCATAGATCCTTCGTGTAATACAATAAATGCCAGACAGTCATCAGCACATTTCATAAGAGGTTAGAGCCATGCTCTCCGATACAGTAGCCATGGCTGTGCTGTATTAAGTGCTGGGCACTTCATGTGAGGCTGGTCTCAAGAGAGATGTGCCATGTCATATATACCCAGATGTCACAGCCTGAGTATAAAGAGAAGAATATAAAATATCTCAACATTCTTATATTGCTTACACTTTGAAATGACATTATTCGGATATACAGAGTTAAATAAAATATACAAAATATACAATTTAAATGAATTCCACCTGTTTCTTTTTACTGTTTAAAATGTGGTACATTTTTTTAATAGTGCATGTGGTTTCCCATTGCACTTCCGCAGGACAGCACTGTTTAAGAGTGATGTGTGCTTCAGGGATAAAAATAGAACAGAGTAAATGCCACCCGTGGAGGGGAGTGTGCCATTTGAATGGGGTGACTAGGGGATGGCCACTCTGAGACCGTGACACTTGAGCAAAGATGTAAAGAAAATGCAGGAACAAGTCCTGTGAAGATCCGGGGAAGAGCATTTCAGGCTGAGGGAACAGTCAGGGGAAAGACCCAGAGGGATCTAGATGGCTTTTAATTAGAATTTTAATTCTTACGTTGCCCTTATCTTGATGCACATGACTTATTAGGAGTTGTTTTCCTTCAATAAGTTAAAATGCCCCCTACAACATTGTGAATATGGGTGGAGGTCTGTGGAGTTCTCCAGAGCCTCTAAAATGAGGGAGGGAAACTCATCCTCTACCTCCGGCCTCTAGTCCTGTGCTACAGTCTGAATGTTTATGTCTGCCTCAAAATCCTTAGGGTGATTAGGTCATGAGGGCGGAGCCCTCATTAGTGGGATTAATGCCCTTATAAGAAGGAGCCCCAGAGAGCCACCTTGCCCCTCCCATCAGGGTCAAAGATGCCATACATGAACCAGGAAGTAGGCCCCCGTCAGACACCAGATCTGCTGGCCCCTCTTGATCTTGGACTTCTCAACCCGTGAGAAGTAAATGTGGTTTATAAGCCACCCAGTCTATAGTATTCTGCTACAGCAGCCTAAGCCAACCAAGACATCCCATAATTCCTGACTGCCTGCAACATCAAACCACTGTGAAGCCCTGGCCACTGACTTGCCTCGGGAACCTATCTGCTCTGACTCAGAGCTGGCAATCGATTTTCACCTTTGCCCTTGGTCCTCAGGATCTGTGATATGGCTTCTCTGGCAGGAACTAACCCTCCAGGACAAAGGTGCAAGTGTGTGGGAAGGACCCATCCAGCAGTAGTGAGCTAATAGTTCTCCTCTGTGGGACAGGTCACGGAGGAGGGAAGCTTCTACCACCTCCCACGGCCAATAGCAGCTGGGAACAGGAGGATGATGGTTCCTGTTCCTGAACTCAGAAGGCTCTGCTAAAGTCACCTGGCTCTGCCCTACCTGCCTGGGAAGGGATGGACATGTCCATTCATTCATTCATTTGTACAGCAAATATTTGCTGAGCCCCTGCTGTGTGCTGGGCCTACTGTGTGCCAGGGGGTGGGCATAGAAAGTGAATAAGACAGACAGGTCCCTTCTGTCCTGGCCTTACTTTTTAGTGGGGGAGGGAGATTTAGGAAACAAAAACACATAAGCAAATAAATAAATATGGATTTGGAATGATGCTAAGTGCTAACAAGAGAAATAAAGTAATCCCTCCGAGTGTTGGGAGATGGAGGGGTGACACCTGAAGGGCGAGAACTCTGGAGGAGATTCTGGCCAATGAACCAAGAAGCACAAAGGCCCTATGACAGAGAGATACTTGGTTTGTCCAAGGAACAGATAAGCAGGGCAGGACCCCTTAAAAAGGGTGACCACTGCAGTTTATGCCTCTTGCTCCATCATTGTTATTGATAGTACCTCCTTTTACTCTTGAAGTTTGGACACTAAATCATTTGGTCACCTTTTTCTTGGGCCACAGTGAGGAATTCTGATTTTAGCAATGGAGGAATGACCCAATCTGATTTAGGTTTGTCCAATATCTTCCAATGAATGCTAATTTGGAAGGGACGATCAAGGAATCATGGTTCTGTAAGACTATGTCCATACAGTTTAGAATTGTATACCATAGCACTTAGGGTTGAGATTAGCTTCAAAATAACTCACCAAAAGAGAAAGAGAGAAAAGGATGGATGAAGCAACTATGGCAAAAATATTGAACTCTTGGGTGGGTGTGAGGGTTCACACCTATAATCCTAGTACTTTTCGAAGCCAAAGCAGGAGGATCAGTTGAGGCCAGGAGTTGGAGACCAGCCTAGACACCATAACAAGATTCTGCCTCTTAAAAAAATAGAAAAATTAGCCTAGCCCTAGCTGCTCAGGAGGCTGAAATGAGAGAATTTCTGTAGCCCAGAAGTTCGAGGCTGCAGTGAGCTGTGATCTCACACTGCACTCCAGCCTTGGTGACAGAGTGAGACTCTGTGTCAAAAAATAAGTGTCACTATGTCACCTTCGGTAGAGTGCCATTGTGTCTTAAGCGATTCTCTTACTTCAGCCTCCCAAGTAGCTGGGACTACAGGTGCCACTCCCCTACACACACAACGCCCAGCTATTTGTTGTTGTTGTTGTTGCAGTTGTCATTGCTGTTTAGCTGGCCCAGGCTGTGTTCAAACCAACCAGCCTGAGTGTATGTGGCCGGTGCTCTACCCACTGAGCTACAAGTGCAGCCTTCTAAAAAAAATATTTTTTTAATTAAAGAAAGTATTAACTAATGATTCCCAAAAATGGCTATATTGGGGTTCATGGTGTGATTTTCTCTAAATTTGAGCCTGGTTTGTTTTTTTTTTTTTTTTTGAGACGGAGCCTCAAGCTATCCCCCTGGGTAGAGTGCCATGGCATCACGCTCACAGCAACCTCCAACTCCTGGGCTCAAGCAAGTCTCCTGCCTCAGCCTCCCAAGTAGCTGGGACCACAGGCGCCCGCCACAACGCCTGGCTATATTTTGGTTGCAGCCATCATTGTTTGTTTGGCGGGTCCGGGCTGGGGATTCGAACCCACCACCTTAGGTGTATGTGGCTGGTGCCTTAGCCGCTTGAGCCACAGGCGCCAAGCCTGGTTTTTTGTTTTTAATGAAAATATATTTCTCTGGTTCCTGCTTGACTCTAGGAGTCAAAAGTAAAAAGCAAGGCAAGGCTGGGATGAGATGCAGTCCTGAGCCACCTGGGCTGTAGTGACACAGGCTGGGGCACCAGGGAGAAGTGGGCAGATTTGAGATAGATTTGGGATGAAGAACCCACAGACTCACAGTGGGGTTGGATGTAAGGGGCAATGCAGAGAAAAAATCCAGGTTGAGTCATTTCATTTCGGGAAAGACTTACCCACTGACAGACACTTATTATTTGCTCTATCCCAGGCATAGTGCTGAGCACTGGGGATCCCATGGCAGGCAAAGCAGGCACAATCCCAGCCTTCTTGGAGATTATAGTCTTGAAGATGGAACTGACAAAAAAATAATCACAGAGATTTCTAATTACATAGCACAGCAAAAGAAAAATGGGGAGTTCTAGAAGAACTTGGACTGGGGTGCTATACAAGAATATCCTCCTCTCCCCCAAGAACTATCCTCTGCTTATTCACCTGAACTTTTTCTCCAGAAAGGTGACCCTTAGGAACCATGTCAGCCACCTCCCTGGTCCCTTGGTTTCTAGCTGGACTTGGCCAGCGGGCAGTGAGACATCTGAAAAAGGTAAGAGAGGGAAAATGAGCTATGATCCCCACTTCCTCCCTGCGGTATTTCCTTAGTGTAGTAGGTTAAAGACGGCCAAGATCCTTGTTACTTATCTTACTGGGAATCTATTTCCCCTCCCGTGGAATCTGGGCTGACACTTTGACCTGTTTCAACCAACCGAATGTGGCAGAAGTGACATGTGTAGTCTGCAAGAGATCATTGGCTGCAGGCAGTCACCGCTTAGAATACTCCTTCTTGAACTCAGTGGCCATATTGTGAGGAAGCCCAGGCAGCTGCGTAGAGAAGCCATGGAGAGCATCAAGCCATCCGCTGACAGTCCAGCTTAGTTCCCGCCAGTGCCATTAGAGAAGCCAACTCAGCATTACAGCCACCATCACGTGAAACGTGAAGCAGCTATTCAACCCATAAACCATGAGAAACACTAAAGGGATGTTGTTTGAAGTCACTACATGTTGGGGGAGTCTGTTGGGAAGCCACAGTTAAATGAAGCACTCAGGCTGCTTGCAGCCCTTGAACAAAGGACAGGGTCCTCAGAGGGCAGCCCTCTCTAGACTCCCCTCTCCTCCTAGGCTCTAGTCCTTACTCACTTCTTCCCTTCCTCCCTTCTATAACCTGGGGTGGTAACAACTTCCCTGTGCCCTTTGTTTTCCTTACCCCTTTGTAAATAGCTCATCTATTAAACCCTCTTCCATTGGGAGTCTCCAATATTGAGTGTTCTGTCCAACTTCTGCTCAGATCCTGAGGAAAACAGGAACTGAATCTGTGGTGGAAAAGGAGTTAGCTAAGAAGGGGAGGAGGCTTAGAAACAGCTTTCTGGGCATAGGGAACAACTGGGGCAAAAGCCTGGGGTGAGTAAGCCCAGACGCTAACTGCAGCAAGTGTTCCTGGTTCAGGTTCTCCTGTGGGCACATTACTTAGCTTCCCTGGACCTCACTGCCCCATCTGTAAAATGGGGCTAATAATACCTCTCTCATTTGGGTCAAGGTGTGGGTTAAGAGAGTTCATACCTGAAGCCCTTAGAACCATGTGTTTGTTAAATCAAACAAACTGAACAATATCAGGCTGGTGAGGACAGGGCAAGAAAGGAAGAGAGGCAGGTGCCACCATGAGTTACAAGCTGAAAGGGAAGCAGGGCCTGGTCCTGGAAGATTCATGGATTCAGGAAAACTCCCTGAGCAGATGGAGGCTTAGGATCTACAGGGTGGTCCAGAGATAGCTTAAAGAGATCAACTTTGGGTGGCACCTGTGGCTCAAGGAGTAGGCGCCAGCCCCATATGCCAGAGGTGGCAGGTTCAAACCTGGCCCCGGTCAAAAATTGCAAAAAAAAAAAAAGAGAGAGAGAGAGAGATCAACTTTATGCCCTAATAACTTTATAATCCCAGCACTTTGGGAGGCCAAGGTAGGAGGATCACTTGAATTCAGGAGTTCAAGACCAGCCTGAGCAAGAGTGAGACCATGTCTCTACTAAAAATAGAAAAACTACCTGGGTGTTGTGGGAGGAGCCTTTAGTCCCAGCTATTTGGGAGGATGAGGCAAGAGGATCACTTGAGCCCAAGAGCTTGTGGTTGCTGTGAGGTAGGCTGACACCAGGGCACTCTAGCCTGGGCAACTGGGAGATTTTGTCTTAAAAAAATAAATAAAAATAAAGAGATCGACTTTAGGCTTAGCTCCCGTAGCACAGTGGTTATGGCACCACATGGTGGTTATAGTGCCAGCCGCATATACCAATGCTGGAGGGTTTGAACCCAGCCCAGGTCAGCTAAACAACAATGACAGCTACAACAAAAAATAGCCGGGTGTTGTGATCAGCACCTGTAGTTTCAGCTACTTGAGAGGCTGAGACAAGAGAATCACTTGAGCCCAAGTGTTTGAAGTTGCTGTGAGCTGTGACACCACATCACTCTAGCGAGGGTGACAAAGTAAGACTCTGTCTGAAAAAAAAAAGAGAGAGAGAGATTGACTTTAATCCCTCCATCTAAGACTCAGAGGCCTTCTCCTAAACACCTCCCCAGGTTACATCCATTCCTGGACTATAACAACAGTAATAAAACATAGCTGGCCCTTACTGACCTCTTACTATGTGCCAGGCACCATTTTAAGGGCTCTGGATTGTTAACTTACTGAATCCCCACATCAGCCAGTGAGGTGTGTACTATTACTCTCATTCCCATCTCACAGATTGGGAAAGCTTACACCCAGATACACCAGGCCTCACCCTCCTGACTGACCCTTAGCTGAGGAGACAGGCAGTAGGGAGGGGTGTGAAAGGGGCCTGTGAAGGCAAGACTTACATGTAGAGGTGGAGCCACAAAATACAAATCAGAAAGAAATAAAAATCTAAGCCGCTGTGAGATCCCACTTCATACCCATTGGATGGCTACTGGAAAGAAGGAAGGGAAGGGAAGGGAAGGGAAGGGAAGGGAAGGGAGGAAAGAAGGAAGGGAAGAAGGAAGGACAAGAATGAACTATGGGTAAGGAAGTGAGGAGCATTGAACAGGATGGAGGTTCTCCAAAAACTTAAGAGAATGATGACCATATGATGCAGCTATTTCACTCCAGGATGCATACCCAAAAGATATAAAAACAGGATCTTGAAGAGGTTTGGCAAAGCTCTTTGCAGTGGCTAAGGAGTGGAACCACCCCCGTGTCCATCAGTAGATGATGGATAAACGAGATGTGCTCTGTCCATCCTAGGGAATATTATTCAGCCTGAAGAGGAAGGAAATTCTGACACAGGTTACAACATGTATGAAACTTGAGGATGCTATGTTGAGTGAGATAAGCCAGACACAAATGGACAAATATTGCATGATTTCACGTATAGGAGGTCCGTAGAGTCATCAGCCTCATACAGAGACAGAAAGTAGAATGATGGATCCAGGCGCCAGGGAGGAAGAAGAGCAGGAAGTTGTTGATTCCTGGGTCTGGGGTTTCAGTTTTACAAGATTAGAAAGTTCTGGGATGGAGGGAGGTATGTTTGCACAATGATATGGGTGTACTTAATGCCACAGAAATGTACACTTAGAAATGGTTAAAATAGTAAAAACAAACTAACTACACAACAACAAAAGGATGAGCCAGACAGATGGTAGGAGTCTCCCACAACGGGCAGGTTTTGAGGCCAAAGCTTCCAGAAATGTCTGGGGAGACTTGAGGGAAACTGAGCAATGAGGAAGCAACTTGAGAGTTGGTCTTTGATCAAGAACCAGGAAGGAGGCAGATAAGAAGTGGGCAGGGAGAGGGTGGTGCTTGTGGCTCAAGGAGTAGGGCACTGGCCCCATATACTGGAGATGGCAGGTTCAAACCCAGCCCCAGCCAAAACTGCAAAAAAAAAAAAAAATCTATCTATCTATCTATCTATCTATATATATATATATATAAAGAAGATGTGTCCTCGTGGGTCAAAATGAAATAAAATTTACATTAAAAAAAAAAAAGAAGAGATGGGCAGGGAAGATAAGTGGATCCAGGTACCAACATGCCTTCTGGAATGTCCTCTGCAACCTGCAACCAGAAAGTGAAGGGCCTGGGAGCCCCATAACTGTTGCCAAGCCCACCCTTTGGGATTTCTTCACTCCCTGTCCAGAAAGAAAGAAGAGAAAAGTTCTGGTAAATGTGACAGGAGCCTTTGTCAGCTTCCCTTAGAGGAGCTGCCTCTGAGAAGGGAAAGGAGATGCTGGAAAGAGCACCCAAGAGATCAAGCCTGGATTTCTGAACAAGTTGCTTAACTCCACCAAGACCTGGGTGCCCCCTATGAAGGAGGGATGAGAGGTGTATCACAGTGCATCTGTGCACAGTCTGTAAAGAATTTAACAGTAATAAAATCCACTCAAGGTCAGTCTGTTTCTCATTATCACCATGTGCCAGCATGCCCAAAAATGTCAGTGATAAATATTCCCCTTGAAATAGTCTTTATTTCTCTAAGTTCTAAACCAGGAGTTGGCAAACTATAGCCTACAAGTCAAACCTGGCCCCCAGCTTTGTTTTGTAGATAAAGTTTTATTGGAACACAGCCATGCTTATTCACTATGCATAGTTTATGGCTGTGTTCATGTTATAACAGCAGCTCTGTTGACAGAGCTCCTATGGCCCAAAAGCCTAAAATATTTATTATCTGGCACTTTACAGAAAAAGTTTGCCAATCCTTGTACTAAAGAATTGCTGTGGTTGAGTTTTAATAAAATATTTATATATGTAAGTTTTAAATTAGCACAATTATATGAATATTTACTTTTCAATAAATATTGTATTCCCATGGAGTTCAGTTCAGAAAATCCTAATGCCTCTACACACGCACACACATACACAATTTCAATAAATTTGAATAAATATCCATTTTTCTTTTTTGAGACAGAGTCTCACTATGTCGTCCTCAGTAGTGCTGTGGTGTCATAGCTCACAGCCACCTCAAACTTGAGCTTAAGTGATTCTCTTGACTCAGCCTCCCAAGTAGCTGGGACTACAGGCACCCACCACAACACCTGGCTATTTTTAGAAACAAGATCTTGCTCTTGCACAGGCTGGTCTCGAACCTGTGAACTCAGACAATCTACCCCTCGGCCTCCCAGAGTACTAGGATTACAGGTGTGAGCCACCATGCCTGTCGTTAAACATCCATCTTTAAAATAGAAATTTATTCTTTTTGTTTTAAAACTAAAGAAGCCATCAACAAAATAGTGATTTCTGATTATCACAATATTATAATGATTATTCTATTATTGTTTAGATTCTATTATTATGTTAAAAGATGATCCATTGGGGGGTCAAATGCTTGTGACTTGCTGAGGGAAACAAATAATACCTTACAGAGTTTTTGTGAAGATGAAATGTAACATGTGTGATGACAGATACCACTGGTTGCCTTTCCAAAATTACTCCTCTTCCAGCTTCTCCTTCCTTTTTTTTTTTTTTTTTTTTT
>NW_003852494.1:5142458-5147283 GCF_000181295.1 Otolemur garnettii
AAAAAAAAAGAGATTCTTCCCACATAGACAAGACGCCACCTTGCAAAGCAGAAAGCTCCGGAAGCTCAGAGACAGAAAGAACCTGACTTCCCACCGACGTCCTCGATCACAGGAACTCAGAGTCCTGAAGCAGCTCCGTCACAGGACTTCCTCTTATGTGGAAGTAATAAACCTCTTCATCGTTAAACCACTTGGGTTGCTGCTTTCTAGTACTTTCAGTCAAAAGCATCTCAATAGATGCAGATATAAAACCCTCTGGCCAGTAGCCAGCAGCCACAATCAACAGCTTTATTGATTTCTTCATCCAGTGAATATTTACTGAGCATTTTCTGTATGCCCGGACTGTTCTGGGCACTGGCATTCGGGAGAGAGGACCTTTCTTCTCTAGAGGTGCATTCCAGGGAGTGGAGACAGACACAAAGTAAGTCCAAGAAAAAGCCAACGATAATTTCAGACAGTGTCAAAAGCTGAGAAAGAAACAAAACAGGAGTGGTTTGATACAGAGAGCAAGGGAGGCTGGGGCCTCTCTGGGAAGGTAACATTCGAGGAGAGTAGTAAATGAAGGCCCAGAGATAACATTGCAGGCGGTGGGCACAGCACGTGGAAAGGCCCAGAGGTTGGAGTGAACTTCGTGTGTCCAAGGAACTGAAATGTGGCATGTGACGGTGGCCTGAGGCTGGCCACAGCTTTCCTGACAGTATCTGAAAGGACACAGAAGGCCCATGTTCTGAGTCTCTCTCCTCCCTCTCTCTTTCTTTGAGCTTTTGTGTCTAGGCCTGAAGTTTGTGTTCTCGGGTTTATTGGAATTTGAGCTGAATTTTCAGGCTTCACTTCCTCAGAGAACCACTTCACCTCTCACCGTGTGTGGGCCTGACGCACACACTGGCGCTTTAAATGAAAGCCAGGTTTTCATGCCTCAGCTGAGCTAAGCGGCTGGACATGCAGCAAGTCCCCATCTGTTTTGCCAATTTTCCTACCAGAGCAACATTTTCTTTCCTGCCTAGACAACTACCCTCTCCAACACCAACCTCCTATGCCCAGGGCCCCCCGCCTCCCCAGGCCCAGGAACACCCCTCAACAACATCAGAGCAAGAAGACAGCCACTGACAGCACTCCTGATGCCAACATGAGTACAAAGAACCCTTTAGATTAGGAAATACCTTTGCCCTTTTAAAAAAAATTTCATTCAAGGTAGAGCAGCATAACTGCCAGTTTCTCTCCTGAAGGGGAAACTGTTCTTAGGCTCCAGGCTGCGGTGTGTGGCAGGGCTGGCTGGACCCCACATAGAGGCAAGCTCCAAAATTATTCTCTGGAATGCAGTGGACACTGACACTTTTTGGGCACAGCTGATGGCAGCCAAGTTTCCTGTTAGAGCAGGGACAGGACACCTACTCGCAGGGTCATTTGTCAGACTATGTTGACTGTTTCCTCTGGGGAAAGCAGGACACAGGTGTGCATCAGCCATGGCCTCTTACAGGTAGCAGACCAGTGGAGACAAAGCTATTACTCTCACACCAATGAGTCTGCAAGGAATCTGAGAAACGCACTCTCAGGGAAAGGAATTCTCTTTAAGGAGGATACATTACAGAGGTCTCAGAGTGGACCTCTATTCAAAGCAAAAGGCATCGGGTTTCTTCCAGCTTAAACCCCAGTGTTGGCTTCCCTTGGAGGAGCCTAAACTCCAGATCCTTCCCTGGGGCCCACAAGGTTCCTTTCCCTGTTCTACCTCTCCCTCCCTTCCTGAGTTGCAGCCCCCTGGCTTCTTGTGGATCTTCCAACATGTTCATCTTGTGCCCACCACAGGCCCTTGGCACATGCTGTCCCCTCTGCTTTAAACACTCTTCATGTTCACAAGGTCTCCACAGAGGCTCCTTCAAGGTGCAGCTCCTGTGTCATCTACTTGGAGAGGCCTCCCCTGACCAACCCATCTAATGCAATGCTCTTTATGATGCCGTCTTGTTTTATGTTCATCTCATCCTGACATTATCCAGTCTGGGTTTTTGCTGTCTGTCTTCTCCAGACCATGCTAATGTATAAAAGCATCATGAGACTGAAGACCTTGGCTGTGTTCACAGCTGCATCTCCAGCACCAGTGGATTCAATGGATGAATGAATGAGGGGATGCAGAGCCTGACCCTACCTGCAGGGAGCTAGGAAAGGCTCATCTGAAGCAGCAGTACCTTAACCAACATAGATGGCCAGAAGGGAGTCCAGCTGTGCACCTCAACTTTGACCAATGACTAGAATCCCTAGGAGGAAGCCAGACATGGGGGTTCATACCTGTAATCCCAGCACTCTGGGAGGTCAAGGTGGGTGGATTTCTTGAGCTCAAGAGTTTGAGACCAGCCAGAGCAAGAGCCAGACCCCACCTCTACCAAAAATGAAAAAATTAGCCAGGTGTTGTGGCAAGCACCTGTAGACCAGCTACTTCAGGGACTGAGGCAGGAAGATGGCTTTAGCTCAGAGAAGTTTGAGGTTGCTGTGAGCTAGGCTGACACCAAGGCATTCTAGCCTGCACAACAGAGTGAGACACATAAACAATAAAATTCCAGGGCAGGGGGCTGGCTCTTATGCCCCATCTTGGGAAATCTCCCAGGGTCTGGGGTGGGGCACAAAGGTTGGTGTCACTTTGAAACTCTCCTCCACCAGGCAGCCTGAGCACTGGATAGGAATACAGATTGGCAGTCCTCATCTCACCTATGAATCGGACAATCTGCGTTTCCTCAAGTCCCATCAAATAATAACTGGAGCAGAATCTTCTAGAGGGAGAAATGCTTGAGAGACTCCCACCCTCATGGATTCTCCTCACCAAGACAGGTCCCAGCCTGCGTCTGATACTATCTTTTCTCTGGAGGCAAAAGATCTAGAGCAGCTTCAGATGCTCCCAGACCTTGGGACTTTGAACTTGGCTTTAAAGTGTTGCCCCAACCTGGAATTAGTGCAATCTTCAGTGGCAGGGCCCGGAGCATGTATAGGAAGGAGGGGGGCTTCCTGGCTCCTCCTTCTGCAACCCAGCCCTACAGGGAAGCAAGAAAGGTCTTCTGGCAAGAAGTTCATTTCAGCAATGTGTTTACCAAGATCTTAGAACAAAGTTCCTGAAACATTACCCTAAGAGAACTCATTTAGAAAGAAAAAAGACACCAACTTTACTCTGTGCTTTGTTATTTGTGTAACAATAGCAGGGCATTTGGATTCTTTTTCTCTTTATACTACTTCTATAGTCTATACTATACTATACTCTTTATACTACTTTTATACTACCTCTCTCTCTCTGTCTCTCTCTCTCTCTCTCTCTCTCACACACACACACACACACACACACACACTAATCACTAAGATGAGATTTCTCTCATTTTGATATTTCCAGAATCGCTTCACTTCTCCCATCTGTGGTGGGCAGAATTGTGCTCTAACCCCAGGTGCCTGTGAATGTGACCTTACCTGGAAATAGGGTCTGTGTAGATAGAATTAAATTAAGATTAGGGTGAGCGTCCTTATAGGGGAGATGTCATGGAGAAGAGAATGTCTTGTGCCCATGTTGGCGTAGGTGGAGATGGGAGTTATAGCCCACATTCCAGGTGATGCCAGGGATTGCTGAAGCCACAAGAAGCTGGAAGATGCAAGGAAGGAACTTCCCCTGGAGGCTTTGGCAGGAGCTCAGCCTCTCATCTTAGTGATTAGTGTCGACACCTTGATTTCAGACATGTGGCTTCCAGAACGGTAAGAAGTAAATTTCTAGTGTTCTAAGCTGCGCAGTTTGTAGCACTTGGTTACAGCAGCTCCAGAGGACTGATGCACCCTCTTTACCACCTTCATTTAGCTCAGCCCAGTGGTTCTGACCCTTGAGCAAACATCAGAACCACCTGATGGGTTTGTGAAATCCAGATAGCCCTTCCCACCCCCAGAGTGCTTCATTCTGTAGGTATGGATGGGCCTAATAATTTTTCATTTCTAGCAAGTGCCCGGGGAAAGCTGCTGGTTCAGGGACCACACTTTGAAAACTGCTGATCCAGGTCACAGCTGTCTTTTTCTTTTTTTTCAGAGACAGGGTCTCCTCTGTTGCCCTAGCTGGAGTGCAGTCATGTGATCACAGCTCACAGCAACCTCCAACTCCTGGGCTCAAGCAGTCCTCCTGCCTCAGCCTCATAGTAGCTGGGACCACAGCTGCCCCCTCTGCCCATAATATCTGGCAATTTTTTTTTCAGTAGAGACAGAGTCTCAGGTTGATCTTCAACTCCTGGGCTCAAGCCACCTTCCTGTCGCCACCTCCCAGAGTAGCTAGGATTACAGGCATGAGCCACTTTGCCCAGCTCCTATATAAAATTTGATTTATAACTTAGTAAGAGATTAATGACAATAACCAATACTAAAATAGAGCAATTTAACAATGTACTGTAATGAAAGTTATATGAATGTGGGCTCCCTCTCTCTCTCTCTTACTGTATGTAGTATTTTCAGATCACAGTTGACGACTGGTAACTGAAACTATGGGAAGCAAAACCATGATGGATAATGAGGGACTACTACGCATCTTTGGGAAGGGTAACCATCATTTCTCAGAGCTTTAAACCTCTCAAGGCTCCACTTCATACCTGCCACTACCAGCAGCGTCTGCTGGTCACCATTCTTCACCTCTCCATCCTCCCCCCCCAACACGATGTTTTGTGGCCAGCAGGTTTTTGCACATCCCTCCCTGGACCTGGGATCTGCTACCTGCATGATATTATAATACCTTATAAACATATTATAATATCATTATAATATAATATCATATTATGACATCACTATACCAATAATATGTTTATAAGGTCTTTTTTTTTTTTTT
>NW_003852494.1:5148138-5149575 GCF_000181295.1 Otolemur garnettii
TTTTTTGGTTGCAGCCGTCATTGTTGTTTTGGTGGGTCCAGGCTGGGGATTTGAACCCGCCACCTTAGGTGTACGTGGCTGGCGCCTTAGCCGGTTGAGCTATAGGCACTGAGCCAAGGATTTTCTTTAAATCCACATTCTTTTCCAGTGTTTTTATTGTTAGATCTTTGCCTCACTTTGAATTAATTTGTTTTCAGCTGTGGAATAGGGAAAAGATCCAGTTATTCCCAAGCCACTGTATTTCCAATCCTTTCCCCAAGGATTGAAGCAACTAGTTTTTACATATCAGTTCTTCTATATACATGGATCTCGTTCTGGAGTTTCTCTCTTTTGGCATTGCTCAGTCTGCCCATTTCTTCCATAGGACCAACTGTATCTAATAATACTCTAGCTTTATAATTAATTAAAATATTTGGTAAAGTGCCATGGCAGCGTCACACAGCTCACAGCAACCTCAAATTCTTGGACTCAAGCAATTCACTTGCCTCAGCCTCCCAAGTAGCTGGAATTACAGGCGCCCACCACAACACCTAGCTATTTTTAGAGATGAGGGCTCAGGAGGGTCTCAAACTCGTGAGCTCTGGCAATCCGCCTGCCTCAGCCTCCCAGAGTGCTAGGATTATAGGCATGAGCCACCAGCCTGGCCCAAAGTCACACCCACCTTTGATGGAAGCTGGAGAACTTCCCCTCTACTCAGGCAGCCATATGTCCCTCTGAACATTAGGGACTCTAAGACTAACAGGACAAGGAGACTAATGATTAGAGAACAATTGGAAATCTCCCCCACACTGCCCCCTCTTAGGCCTCCTTGTCATCTGAAACTGTACCCTGTGGACATGAATCTCAGATTGAAGAATTTGACTAGGGCGGCAGTTTGGAGTTCTTCCTGTCACCTCATTTCACATTCTTTGGAATTTCTGAAAAATAAAGAACTGAAATTAAAGTTCTGCTCAGCATAGCACTGACAAAAGGAACTGAGTTCTTATTTAAGGGGAACAAAACAAGAACTCTTGTGTTCTCCCCAGAACAGTAACTCTGGCACTGTTCAAAGCAAACAGCCTTCTTTAAGAAATAACCTCCTGGGTGGTGCCTGTGGCTCAGTGAGTAGGACGCCAGCCCCATATACCCAGGGTGGCGGGTTCAAACCTGGCCCCAGCCGAACTGCAACAAAAAAAAATAGCTGGGTGTTGTGGCGGGCGCCTGGAGTCCCAGCTACTCAGGAGGCTGAGGCAGGAGAACCTCCTGAACCCAGGAACTAGAGGTTGCTGTGAGCTGTGACGACACAGCACTCTACCGAGGGCCATAAAGTGAGACTCTGTCTCTACAAAAAAAAACGAAAAAAAGAAATAACCTCCCTTAGGACGGCGCCTGTGGCGCAAAGGAGTAGGGTACTGGCCCTGTATGCCAGAAGTGGTGGGTTCAAACCCAGCCCTGGCC
>NW_003852494.1:5150104-5151452 GCF_000181295.1 Otolemur garnettii
GAGCCCAGGAGTTGGAGGTTGCTGTGAGCTGTGAGGCCATGGCACTCTACCCAGGGGGACAGCTTGAGGCTCTGTCTCAAAAAAAAAAAAAAAAGCTGCAAAGAAAATCTCCAGAAGGCATACAGAAACTAGTAACAGAGGCTGCCACTGGGGAGGGAGACTTAGTTTTTGCCAAAATCCCTTTTATACAGTGATGGCATTAAAACATCTGTGACATTCTTTGACATTTCTTTATAAAAAAAAAAAAAAAAAAAGTAGAGCCTGGGCGGCACCTGCAGCTCAGTGAGTAGGGTGCCAGCCCCATATACTGAGGGAGGCGGGTTCGAACCCAGCCCTGACTGAACTGCAATAAAAAAATAGCCGGGCGTTGTGGCAGGCGCCTGAGTAGTCCCAGCTACTCAGGAGACTGAGGCAAGGGAACAACCTAAGCCCAGGAGTTGGAGGTTGCTGTGAGCTGTGTGATGCCATGGCACTCGACCATGGGCAATAAAGTGAAACTCTGTCTCTACAAAAAAAAAAAAGAAAGAAAGAAAAATGCAAATTGAAACCTCAGTGAGACATCACCTCATGCACTATCAAAAAAATTTTAAAAAGGCCGAGCACGGTGGCTCACACCTGTAATCCCAGCACTCTGGAAGGCCAAGGCAGGTGGATTGCTTGAGCTCACAGGTTGGAGACCAGCCTGAGCAACAGCAAGACCCTGTCTCTAAAAATAGCCGGGTATTGTGGTGGGTACCTATAATCCCAGCTACTCTGGAGGCTGAGGCACCAGAATGGCTTAACCAGTGGTTCTCAACCTGTGGGTTGTGACCCACAGGAATTGTATTAAAGGGTCGCAACATTAAGAAGGTTGAGAGCCTCTGGCTTAAGCCCAAGAGTCTGAGGTTGCTGTGAGCTACGATGGCACGGCATTCTACCGGGAGAAAAAAGTGAGACTCTGTCTCTAAATAAATAAATAACAAAAAGAAACAAATAGTGGTGAGAATGTAGGGGACGGGACTCCCTGAGCACTGTTGGTGGGAATGTGCGATGCAAGGTGAAATGGAAATTTTTCATTGTGGGAAACAGTGTGGAGGTTCATCGAGAAAAGAAAGAGAATTACCATATGATCCAGAAATCCCACTTCTAAGTATGTATCCAAGAGAATTGAAAGTAATCCTAGCACTATGGGAGGCTGAGGTGGGCAGATTGTTTGAGCTCCCGAGTTCAAGACCAGCCTCAGCAACAGCAAGACCCCGTCTCTAAAAATAGCCGGGGCTCAGCGCCTATAGCTCAACTGGCTAAGGCGCCAGCCACGTACACCTAAGGTGGTGGGTTCGAATCCCCAGCCCGGACCCGCCAAACAACA
>NW_003852494.1:5151889-5160876 GCF_000181295.1 Otolemur garnettii
CAAAAAAAAAAAAAAAAAAAAAAATTTGAGATATCTAGAGAAAATAGAATGGTGATAACCAGGGAGGTGGAGTGGGGAGAGAGGTAGGAATGGAAAGTTGTTTAATGGGGATAGGCTTTTAATTCTGCAAGATGAAAAAGTTATGATCTGTCTCATAGCAATGTGGATACACTCAACACGATTGAACTTACGCTTAAAAATGGTTAAGATGGGGTGGCGCCTGTGGCTCAAAGGAGTAAGGGCGCTGGCCCCATATGCCTGAGGTGGTGGGTTCAAACCCAGTCCCGGCCAAAAACTACAAAAAAAAATGGTTAAGATGGGCTCGGCACCTGTAGATCAGCAGCTAGGGCACCAGCCACATACACCAGAGCTGGTGGGTTCGAATCCAGCCTGGCCTGCCAAACAACAATGACAACTACAACTGAAAAATGGCTGGCATTGTAGCAGGTGCCTGTAGTCCCAGCTACTTGGGAGATTGAGGCAAGAGAATCGCTTACCCCCAAGAGTTTGAGGTCCCTGTGAGCTGTGACACCTCAGCACTCTACCCAGGGTGACATAGTGAGACTCTGTCTCAAAAAAAAAAAAAAAATGGTGAAGATGGTAAATTTTGTTATGTGATTTTTACTACAGGGTGAGGGGACACCAAAAAAGTGAAAGAAAGATAATTTTCTTCCCCTTCAATGCGGTGGCTGTATTTTTATCCCAAGAAAGAAGGGGAAAGAATAGAGGAAAACTATACCTCTTGCCACCTTTTTAACAATGTGGCCTTGAAGTTGTACCTTCTTGCTGCCTGGCTTTGAATGCATGAAATGTGGTGGAAGTGAGGCTCTGTGGCTTCTACAGCTGAGTCACCAAAGATGATACAACTTCCACCTAGCTCTCATGGAACTCATGTTACTGCTCTCATGAACAACATGTTACTGTTGGGAAGAAGCCCAGACCACGTGGAGGTACTCCACGGAGTGTTCTAGCCGACAGCCTCACCGAGGCCCCAGCCCAAACCAGATCCAACTGACAGTCTGAGTGAGCAAGCTTTCTGGAAGCCCTTAACTGTGGCTGACCCCAAGTGCAAGAACTGCCTTGATGATTCCAGTCATCCCCAGAACAGTGTGTGATAATCGTCGTAGGTTGTCATCATTTTATGCCACTTCATGTTTTATTAAGCTTTATTGCTTTATTAAGCTTTATTAAGCAGTACCAGATAATCAAAATAAAACTTACAAGTTTTTAAAATCTTGCACCTGTAATAGGTGTGCTCTTAATTTTAAATAGATAATTAAATACTTCTGTTTTTATTTATTTGTTTTTTTTTTTTTTTTGAGACAGAGTCTCACTATGTTACCCTCAGTGGAGTGTCATGGTGTTACTGCTCACAGCAACCTCAAACTCTTGGGCTCAAGCAATTCTCCTGCCTCAGCCTCCAAGTAGCTGGGACTACAGGGGCCCCCTACAATGCCCAGCTATTTTTTTTGTTGTAGTTGTCATTGTTGTTTAGCAGGCCCCAGTCGAGTTTGAACCCGCCAGCCCTGGTGGATATGGCCGGCACCCTAACCACTGAGCAACAGGCACTGAGCCAAGACTTCTGTTTTTAAAATCTGAAGATAAGCCTTGGCCACACACATTGGATCATGCCTATAATCACAGTACTTTGGGAGGTTTAGCTAGGAGAATCGCTTGAGCCCAGGAGTTCAAGGCTGCAGTGAGCTATGATTGTGCCACTGCACTCTAGCCTGAATGACAGAGAGACATTCCATCTCAAACAACAACAACAGGTTGTGGGATCAGGTGTGACCAAATGTCTACTCTAGGTTAGCAGGCCCAAGGAGACTTCTTTATGGTCACAAAGCCAGGAGCAGGGAGCAGTGCCTACCTCCCTTGCTATAGTTTAGACTGGGAATTGGCTGCAAGTT
Organism: Otolemur garnettii; assembly: GCF_000181295.1. Lineage (NCBI taxonomy): Eukaryota > Metazoa > Chordata > Mammalia > Primates > Galagidae > Otolemur > Otolemur garnettii. The sequence continues at coordinate 5,153,800 of NW_003852494.1, forward strand.
TCTGGAGGATAGACTGGCATTGTGATCAGAAACCAATTCCATTTGGCTGGGCACAGTGGCTCACGTCTGTCTGTAATCCTAACACTCTGGGAAGCAGAGGAGAGGATCCCTTGAGCTCAGGAATTCAAGACCAGCCTGAGCAAGAGTGAGACCTCATCTAACCTAAAAACAGAAAAACCAGCCAGATGTTGTAGGGGGTGCCTGTAGTCCCACCTCAGGAGGCAGAGGCAGGAGGATCACTTGAACCCAGGAATGTGAGATTGCAGTGAGCCATGATGACACTTCAGCCTGAGCAACAGAGTGAGACTCTGTCTCAAAAAACGAAAGGGAAAATCCAGGTGCAGTGGCTCATGCCTGTAATCCTAACACTCGGGAGGCTGAGGTGAGTGGATTGCTTGAGCTTAGGAGTTCAAGATCAGCCTGAGCAAGAGAGAGATTCCCATCTCTAAAAATAATAGCCGGGCATTGTGGCCGATGCCTATAGTCTTAGCTACATGGCAGGCTGACTCAAGAGGATCACCTGAGCCCAAGAGTTTGAGGTTGCTGTGAGCTATGACAGCAGGGCACCCTACTCAAGGTGACAGAGTGAGACTATGTCTCAAAACAAACAACAAAACAAAACGAGCCTGTTCCATTTGTAGGATACTCAAGCAACAAAAGGAGAAGGGACGATTAGACTCTGCCTGGCACAGAGGTGGGGTGATGAAGGAATGGGTATTGGCTTCCTTAGTCATCATGCACTTGGCAACCTACAACATCATGAATTTATTCTCTTAGAGTTCTGGATATCAGAAGTTCCAAAACAGTTTCACTGGGCTAAAGTTAAGATGTTGTTAGGCTGCAACCCTTCAGGAGGTTCTAAGGGAGGATCTGTTTCTTGCTTTTTTCAGCTTCTAGGGGCCACCTGAATCCCTTGGCTCATGGTCCCTTCCTTCAGCTTCAAAGCCCATCACTCCAGTCGCTGCCTCTGTCTTCACCTTCTCTGATGCTGACTCCAGTATACCTCTTGCAAGGACTCTTGTGATTACATTAACCCACCAGATAACCCAGAATTATCTCCCCATCTCAAGATCTTTAAACCTAATCCCATCTGCAAAGTCCCCTTGGCCACATGAAGTAACACACTCAGGTTCCAGGGAATTAGGATGTAGACGTCTTTTATGGGGAGCCCAGGGAATTCCATTATTCAGACTACCACAAAGGGCCTCTTTGATGGGGATAAAATCTGAGCCAAAATCAAATGATTGAGAAGTCACCCATGAGAGTAGAGAGCAGGAAGTACAAAGGGCCTGAGGCAGGAGATAGGTGGCAGGTTGGTGAGAAGGAGGGTCGCACCAGAGGCAGGCAGGTCCAGGGCAACTAAGTTTTACAGGCTGCTCAGACTGCAGGCTGTAAAACTGCAAATCAGGGTCACACAAAAGACAGCAACTCTGTTAGACAAATAAGAGATACCAACAGTCTCAGAGTCTTGCTGTGGAAATGACTTTGATTTGAGACCTGAATAGTGGGGGAGGATCTGGAAGGCCTGCTCCTGCCTTGTTGGCTTTGGAGAGGAAGTTGTATTTTCTTTGTGGACTTTGGGAAGAAGCCAGTGGAGAGGTTTAAACCAGAAAGGACAGCAAATGAGTGTACATGTTAAGGCAATCCCAGACTGCTTTGTGGAGAATGGAAGAGATTCAAATACGAGCTGAGAGTGCCTAAATTGAATAGTTTTGCGCAACAAAATCAAAAGCGAAGGAGAAGGGTGGTGCCTGTAGCTCAAGCGGCTAAGGTGCCAGCCACATACACTAGAGCTGACGGTTTCAAATCCAGCCCCCGCCTGCCAAACAATGACAAGTACAACCAAAAAATAGCCAGGCATTGTGATGGGCGCCTGTAGTCTCAGCTACTTGGGAGGCTGAGGCAAGAGAATCACTTCAGCCCAGGAGTTGGAGGTTGCTATGAGCTGTGACACCACAGCACTCTACCCAGGGCAACAGTTTGAGGCTCTGTCTCAGGAAAAAAAAAAAAAAAAAAAAAAGCGAAGGAGAAGAAAACAGCTTGGCACAAGTTAAGCAAGTGATCTGTCAGTCACTGACGATAAGGGGCAGTTAAATGACCAAGCTCCACAATGACATTAGAACTAAGCTACTTACGAGAAACATTGTGTATAATTTAAACAGTGAGAGCCAGACACTCTTACACTTTGTCCATAGTTAAACATAGAGTCATCACACGATCCCGCAGTTCCACGCCTCGGTATATACCCAAGAGAACTGCACACAGGCGTGCAAACGAATGCCAGTGCACGCATGCTCATGGCGGCCCTACTGCACCTAGCCACAGGCAAAACCACGCATCACATAAAACTCACCATTTTAACCATTGAAAAAACTAGTTGGGAAGCTAGTCAAATGTCCAGCAGCAGATGAATGGATGAACAAAACGGAATATGATTCAGCCATAGGAAGCAATGAAGTGCAGACACATTCTACAACGTGGAGGAACCTTGCTAACGCGATCCCGAGTGAAAGAAGCCAGGCGTGAACGGCCGCACGGTATCTGAGTCTGCATGTATGAAATGGCCAGAGTGGCAAATCCGTGCAGACAGGAAGCCAATGGGTGGTTGCCAGGTGCTGGGGAGAGATACAGGGTTTCCTTTTGGGCGATGGGAATGTTCCGGAACTAGATAGAGGTGGTGGTGGAATAGTCAAAGGGTGAATTGTATGTCTTGTGTGTTTTACCACAGTTTTATAAAGGAAGGAGGAAATAGAGAAATGAAGGGAGTGAGGCGAGGGCAAGGCGTGACACCTCCACGAACAATCTGCCCCCCTGCCCTAGGTGACGCGCTGTCGAGTCACTCCGCACTCCCTCTTGTGGCCGCTGAAGGTATTGTAGCGGCCTTGCAGAGAGCCCAGGTGCCTGCACGCTCCGCGTATAACTAAGCAGGCACCTGGATTTTGAGTCCTGGACTCTCAACGTCAATTCTGTAACCAGGGCCCTTTGTTCACCCAAGCTCACTGTGGCGCCGGGAAGCCCGCGGTGGTTCACCTTGTAGGCAATGTTTCAGAACCTTCTCAAAGGGAAGACTCAAAGATGGTTTTCTGTTTTCCCTGCCTACTTTACAAACATTTTCCACATCATGAGGCCATACACATTATGTTTTAAACATTTTACCGATTTGTAAGTGCACTGTGCAGTGGTGGCAAGCACGTTCCCGTTGTGTACAACCATCACCACCAGCTATTTGCAGAAATTTTTCATCTGGCAGAGCTGAAACTCTGCACCCCTTATGCACCCATTCCCCATTCTCCCTCCCCCTGGCCCCCAGAATAATTTCCTCAAGTTCCATCAGTGTCATAGCCTGTGTCAGAATTTCCTTCCTTTCTACAGCTGAGTGATACTCTATTGCACGGATAGAGAACATGTGTTTACTCTTTTGTCCAGTGATGGACATTTGGGTTGTTTCCACCTTTTGGCTATTTGATTAGTGCTGTAATGAATGTGGACATACAGTAATAATTTTAGATCTTACACAGTTCAGCTAAGTCACCAGTGTGGCGTCTCTGCTGCTCCATAAATCTTAGATTCCAAGAGTAAATCAGTCTGTCACTCGCTGACAATAAGGGGCAGTTAAATGATCCAGCTCCACAATGACATTAAAACTAAGCTAGCTAAGAGAAACACCATGCATAATTTAAACAGTGACAGCCAGACACTCTTACAGTTTTGTCCATAGCCTTTGGCATTCCATATCCAAGTCTGTCTTTCTCTCTGCACCCACCGTAGCTAATAATTAGCAACTCACAGTTCAACACAAATGTCCCATGAAGCAACCAAACAAACATGAGCTACCCTCCTGGAGGGCAAAGTCTCCAGCTGAGATACAAGGGCTTCAAGAAATGTTTTCTTTCTTTCTTTCTTTTTTAATTCCCATTTATTTTTGGCTCTTGGGGCAATGTCATCTTTTCAACATAAAGAAAATCGGGGCTCGGCGCCTGTGGCTCAAGTGGCTAAGGTGCCAGCCACATACACCTAAGGTGGCGGGTTTGAATCCCCAGCCCGGGCCCGCCAAAACAACAATGACGGCTGCAACCCAAAAATAGCCGGTCGCTGTGGCGGGTGCCTGCGGTCCCAGCTACTTGGGAGGCGGAGGCAGGAGACTCGCTTGAGTTCAGGAGTTGGAGATTGCTGAGAGCAGTGAAGCCATGGCACTCTACCCAGGGGGACAGCTTAAGGCTCTGTCTCAAAAAAAAAAAAGAAAATCGGCAAGTTCAACACAAACTAGAAATCTGAAGAGTGGGATAGGACAAAACCAAGCGCAAGGAGAGAAAAGGCAACAACAAAAGAAAGTGATGAGATGGTGCAAAAAAAGAGAGTGTCCCATCCTCTCTCTGGAGAATGAATGACCCATTTAGGTGGCTGTACACACCTTCCCACATAAGTCAGGAGTATTATCTTTGTGTGGGTAAGAAAAGGTGGGTATGGGGAGGGCATTTCAGGAAGTTTAGGGACCAAGGCTCGTCTCTCTCCCCTCCTGATCCTTTTTTTTTTTTTTGGAGACAGAGCCTCAAGCTGTCCCCCTGGGTAGAGTGCCGTGGCATTACAGCTCACAGCAACCTCCAACTCCTGGGCTCAAGCGAGTCTCCTGCCTCCGCCTCCCAAGTAGCTGGGACCACAGGCGCCCGCCACAACGCCCGGCTATTTTTTGGTTGCAGCCGTCATTGTTGTTTGGCGGGTCCGGGCTGGGGATTCGAACCCGCCACCTTAGTTGTACATGGCTGGCGCCTTAGCCGGTTGAGCTATAGGCGCCGAGCCTCCCCTCCTGATCCTTAAAGGAAGGAATCCAATGTATCACTGCGGTGAAGTGCAAGAGGAGAGAATCCTATCTGACTGGAGAAACTCCAAAGGACAGAATTTGGACGGAGATTGAAAACGAAGGCGGGCAGCGCCTGTGGCTCAAAGGAGTAAGGTGCCAGCCCCATATGCCGGAGGTGGTGGGTTCAAACACAGCCCTGGCCAAAAACTGCAAAAAAAAAAAAAGAAAGAAAGAAAGAAAATGAAGGTAATACTGTTAATGCCTCCCTTGAAGCTGAGAGATGGAACCTGCAAGTACCTGGAAGTTATCACTAAATATTCTGGATTTTTTTTTTTTTTTTTTGACACAAGAGTCTCACCATGTCGCCCCGGGGAGAGTGCTGTGGCGTCACAGCTCACAGCAACCTCAAACTTCTGGGCTCAAGCAATTCTTTTGCCTCAGCCTCCCAAGTAGCTGGGACTACAGGCGCCCGCCACAATGCCCGGCCATTTGTTGGTTGCTTCCGTCATTGTTTGGCGTGCCGGGCTGGATTTGAACCCGCCAGCTCAGGTATATGTGGCTGGCACCTTAGCCGCCTGAGCCACAGGCACGGAGCTAGTAGCTGCTATTCTTGTTCTGCACATTGAGCATCTGCTCATCTACCTCCTTCATGGACATCCATCCACGGAAGACAGCAGCCACAATGAGGTATCGGCGGGGTGGGGGGCAGTCACGGCAGCCGTCATGTTCTTGGCATTGAAGACCAGCTGGGTGAATTCTGATACAGTAATAACCCAATCCTGCTGGTGAGAGGGGCAAAGCCAAGCATGAAGAAGTGCAGACTCGGGAAGGGCACCATGTTGACTGCCAGCTTTCGGAGGTCGGCCTTGAGCCGGCCAGGGAAACAGAGGCAGTTGGTGACACCACTCATGGTGGCTGAGGCGAGGTGATTCAGGTCCCTGTAAGTTGGCATGGTCAAGTTTAGGGTACGGAAGCAGATGCCGTCAAGGGCCTCATTGTCAATGCAGTAGGTCTCATCAGTGTCCTCTACCAACTGATGGACAGAGAGGGTGGCACTGTAGGGCTCAACCACAGTATCAGACACTTTGGGTGAAGGCACCACACGGAAGGTATTCATGATGGGGTCAGGATACTCTTCTCGAATCTCGCTGATAAGGAGCCTGCCCATTCCAGAGCCTGTGCTCCGCCCAGCAAGTGGGTCATCCGGAAGCCCTGCAGGCAGTCACAGCTCTCTGCCTCCTTCTACACCACATCCAGGACTGAATCAACCAGCTCAGCCCTCTCTCTATGGTGGCCCGTGGCCTATTTGTTGCCTGCTCCAGACTGAGCAAAACCAAAACTGTTTAGTCTGAAGATTTGCCCCCCAAAACCTGAGTGAACAGAGTCCATGATCCCAGGTTCTAGATCCACCAGGATAGCATGAGGAGAATATTTGCTACCTGTGGCTTCATTGTAGTACACAGAGATTCAGTCCAGCTGCAGGTGGCTGTCCCCTCGGGAGGTACCAGAGGGGGAGGTGCTATGTTCATCACTGATCACCCCCCAGAACTTTGCACCGATCTGTCTGCCACACTGACCTGCCTGAATGTGCACAATTTTCCTCATGGTTAAAAAAAAAATTTTCTTTCTTGTTCACCTCAAGGTGTTTATGGGGATATATATGTTATTCTTGTTTCCTCTCTGCTGGTCACAGGCTAAAGGGTGGATTGTGCCCCGGAAGGTGGAAAGCTGGAGCAGTGAGGTCTGAACCCACCGACAGGAAGGTTCTGAGAGGGAGAAAGAGGAGGGGAGGGTGCAGGAGGGAAGACTGGCTGGGCCTCAAGAAATGTTTTCACAAAGTGACTTTGTCCAGTGGAGTAGATAATGAGGCCCTTATTGTGCTAAAGTAAAACTATCGTGAGATACTATTACTCATCTAGCAGATAAGCAAAGATCAGGGCTGGAGAAGTTCCTCGTGTGGGCAAGGGTACAGCCGGGTGCTGGAGGCAGAAGTGGAAATTTGTAGAACTTCTTTGGAGGGGAATTTGACAAAGCCTGTCTAAATTTAAAATGCATGCAGCCTCGGACTCAGCAAGTTCACTTCAAGAAGTTTGTCTTTCAGATATAGACACACACAGGGTCAAAGATCTGTCTATAAGAGTAGTCTTGGCTCGGCGCCTGTGGCTCAAGTGGCTAAGGCGCCAGCTACATACACCTAAGGTGATGGGTTCGAATTCAACAATGAAGGATGCAACCAAAAAATAGCCAGGCGTTGTGGCGGGCGCCTGTGGTCCCAGCTA
>NW_003852494.1:5161041-5170718 GCF_000181295.1 Otolemur garnettii
ATAGTAGCAAAATATTGGAAGCAACCAGAATATACAATACCAAGGGATTGCTTAGCTAAAGTATGGTCCATCCACATGGCGTTGCCCAACAGAACTTTCTGCAACGATGGAAGTGGTCTGTATCTGCATTAGCCGGTACAATGGCTCCACTCACACGTTTCTACTGGGTACTTGAGAGGTGGCTAGTACAACTGAGGGACTAACTTTATTTCATTTTAGTTAATTTAAATTTAGCCTGGCAAGGGGGCATGTGCTGGTAGTCCCAGGTACTCGGGAGGCTGAAGCAGGAGGATTGCTGGAACCCAGGCATTTGAGGCTGCAGTGAGTTATGATGGCACCTGTGAATAGCCACTACACTCCAGCCTGGGCAACACAGTGAGAACCTGTCTCTAAGAAAATTATTATATATATATTTTTTGTTGTTTTAATTTAAGTAGCCACGTGTGATTAGTGTCTAGTGTCTACTATGTTAGTGCAGATCTACATAACAGAATATTTTGGGAATAAGAATAAGACAGATCTATATGCACTGATTTTTTAAATTCTCAAACTATTTTCTTAAGGAAAAAAGGCAATATAGGAAGAACATATGTCAGGTGTTTCCATTTATGCAGGAAAAAAGGGCATGCAAATAGTCTCCCAAATACATAGACTATGTAGAAACATATACACAAAACTGAGAACAGTAGAGAAGGGAACTGAGGGCCGAGGAGAGAAATAAGAGAAAAAATTATTTTTATTCTAGTCTACTCTTTTTTTTTTGAGACAGTCTTACTTTGTCACCCTCAGCAGAGTGCTGAGGCATCATAGCTCTCAGTAACCTCAAACTTTTGGGTTCAAGTGATTCTCTTAACTCAGCCTCCAAATAGCTGGGACTACAGGAGCTCAACACCACGCGAGGCTATTTTTTTTTTAGTGATAGGGGGTCTTGCTCTTCCTCAGGCTGGTCTCGAACTCCTGACCTCAGGGAATCCACCTTCCTCAGCCTCCCAGAGTGCTAGTATTACAGGCGTGAGCCTGGCCCTGTATTCTAGTTCATTCTTAATTGTTCATATGCACATGTTTTACTTTCTAGAGATAGTTGTTTTAATTCTATGAGAAGCATGCTTTTAACTGAGCTCAGCAGTGACTGGCTTCAGAAGTAATGGATCATGCCTGTAATCCTACCATTCTGGCAGGCTGAGGCAGGTGGATTGCCTGAGCTCATTGGTTCAAGACCAGCCTGAGCAAGAGCGAGACTCCCATGTCTACAATTAGCTGGGCACTGTGGTGGGCACCTGTAGTCCCAGGTACTTGGGAGGCTGAGGCAGGAGGATCGCTTGAGCCTAAGAGTTTAAGGTTGCTGTGACCTACGATGCCACCACACTCTACCAAGGGTGACAAAGGGAAACTTTGTCTCAAAAAATAATAATAACAATTCATGCTTAATAAACATTTTGGACTTGCTTCCTAGCCTCACTCCCTGGCCAAAACTATTTTCTCTTACTTGTCACTGTACACACTGGTCTGTGAAAGAACTCGACCTTTACAGCGTCCCTCAGAGGCCTGTGTCATTCATGATAATGTCCCACAGCCAGGACCAAATTAGACAGCTGTGTTAAAAAGACAAGCCATCAGGTGGCGCCTGTGGCTCAGAAGGGTAGGGTGCCGGCCCCAAATGCCAGAGGTGGCGGGTTCAAACCCAGCCCTGGCCAAAAAAAAAAAAAAAGAAAAAGACAAGCCATCAGGGCAGCACCTGTGGCTCAGTGGGTAGAGCGCTGGCCCCATATACCGAGGGTAGCAGGTTCAAACCCGACCCCGACCAAACTGCAACAAAAAAAATAGCCAGGTGTTATGATGGGTGCCTGTAGTCCCAGCTATTTAATTGCCTAACCCCAAGAGCTGGAGGTTGCTGTGAGCTGTGATGCCACAGCACTCTACCAAGGGTGATAAAGTGAGACTCTATCTCTAAATAAATAAATAAATAAATAAAAGACAAGCCATCAGCTTGCCTGGTAGCTTGTGGCCCCTAAAGGGTCTCAGGGGAGCCTAATTCTGAGGCATTTTATTTATTTATTTATTTATTTATTTATTTATTTTTGAGACAGAGCCTCAAGCTGTCCCCCTGGGTAGAGTGCTGTGGCTCACAGCTCACAGCAACCTCCAACTCCTGGGCTCAAGCGAGTCTCCTGCCTCAGCCTCCCAAGTAGCTGGGACCACAGGCGCCTGCCACAATGCCCAGCTATTTTTTGGTTGCAGCCATCATTGTTGTTTGGCGGGCCCGGGCTGGATTCAAACCCGCCACCTTAGGTGTATGTGGCTGGTGCCTTAGCCATTTGAGCCACAGGTGCTGAGCCATCTGAGGCATTTTAAAGCTAAGCTAACATGCTCCCTCCAATCTCTGCTTCTTTCAGGTGTCATCCAGCTGCAGCCACATACGTTTGCAGACGCTTCTGGCAGATTTAACATTTAACAATCCCAGGAAGCTCAGCAAAGGCGCCTGGACGTTTGGTGTAAACATTAACTCAAGCATCCAATTACAAGCAAGATCTTGGAAAAACAGAAATCAAGATAGAAATGCCAGGTCACTGAGGACACTGTTTTCCAGAAAAAAAAAAAAAATCATATATATTCTCTCTACCAAGGGAAAAAGCCCAGCACTGGGCAATGTCCTATGAATAATTCAAATAAAGGCCAAGTGAGGTGGCACATGCCTGTAATTCTAGCACTCTGGGAAGCGGAGGCAGGTGGATTGCTTGAACGCAAGAGTTCAAGACCAGCCTGAGCAAGAAAGAGAGACCAGATCTCTAAAAATAGCCAAGCATTATGGAGAGCACCTGTAGTCCCAGCTACTCTGAAGGCTGAGGCAAGAGGATCACGTTAGCCCAAGAATTTGAGGTTCCTGTGAGGTTCCTTGCTATGACGCCAGGGCACTCTATCGAAGGTGACAAAGTGAGACTCTTGCTCTCAAAAAAAAAAAAAAAAATTAATAAATACCCTCCATCAAGCTCAGTGATTGAACTTTGGGAAAGCAAAATTATGACGCATCCACACCAGCCCTGTTAATGGAACTTTCACCATCCATGCTGTCCTTTTTTTTTTTTTTTGCCCTCAGTAGAGTGCTGTGGTGTCACAAATCCCAGCAACCTCAAACTCTTGGGCTCAAGTGAGTCTCTTGCCTTAGCCTCCCAAGTAGCTGGGACCACGGGCACCCGCCACAACTCCTGGCTATTTTTTGTTGTTGTTGTCATTGTTGCAGTTGTTATTGTTGTTTTAGCTGGCTAGGGTCAGTTTGGAACCTGTCACCCTCTGTGTATGTGGCTGGTGCCCTACCCACTGAGCCACAGGCGCCATCCATGTAGGGCTTCTTTTTAGTAACCAACTGGGACTGGCAAATCAGCAAGAGGAAAGACCTAGACACAAGGACCAGTGTGAGCAAGGAATGTGCCAGCACATCATCACCTTTTGATCCCTGGTCTCCCCTCTCCCTTGCTTAAGCCCTTCAGACCCTATGTGCTTTCCTCTCCCCAGTGTCCTATTTGCCCAAAGAGAGCTGGAAATGAGGAATGGAGGAGGTGACTCCAGCCACATCTAACCAGAAACCTGTGCCCTCCTGGACTGCTGAGAGGAGAATGGATTGATTGTCCTGGGCCCAAGCCGGAGCTGACAGCAAAGAAGTTAAAATGAAAGAAGAGGGTGGCTTGGACAAGGGGATCAGTGAAAGGGTGGGGGACAGGGATGAAAGAGCCTGGGTGTGTTTTGGAGGCTGAGCTGATGGGCTTTATGCAGGAGTTGGACTCAAGAAATGAGAGGAAGAGGGAGAGAAAGGTTTTTCCTTGAACACAAAGATATGGTACAGTGATAGCTGACAGGGAAAGACGTAGGGAAGGACAGGCGGAGAAGAGCCTGCAAATTGGGAGGTAATAAATGCTTTCTATTCCATATTATATTTTTCCAAATGACTCACATTTGTTAAGTCAGCAAGCCTAGATTCTTAAGTCAACATTCTAGGAAATAAAAAAGGCAGAGGATGGTTCTAGATTAAAGAAGGAGATGTAGTAACTAATGCAGAATGTGAATATCAGATCCTGTTTCAAAAAATATATCAGCTATCACAGATATTCTTGGGATGATTAGGCAAATCCAAATGTAGAATGGATAAAATTATGGAATTCAGCTGGGTATGATGGCTCACACCTGTAATCCCAGCACTCTCGGAGGCCAAAGCAAGAGGATTGCTTGAGTTTAGGAGTTCAAGAACCTGAGCAAGAGCAAGACCCCATCTCTACTAAAAAAAAAAAAAAAAAAAAAAAAAAGTTGAAAAATTAACCAGGCATTGGGGCGGGTGCATGTAGTCCCAGCTATTTGGGAGGTTGAGGTAGGAGGATCACTTGAATCAAGGAGCTGGAGGTTGCTATGAGCTAGGCTAAGGCGACAGCACTATACCCTGGGCATCAGAAAAGACTGCCTCAAAAACACTTTTTTAAAATTTAATTTTGTAATTTTATATGTTGGATACAATTCTTTTTTACATTTTCAGCCATTTTGGTATGACTTTAAAAGTTTATAAGCGGGGGTGCCTGTAGCTCAGTGGTTAGGGTGTCGGTCACATGTTCCAGGGCTGGTGGGTTTGAACCCGGCCTGCGCCTGTTAAACAAACAAACAACAAAAAAAAGTGTATAAGCTTTAGCAACTGCACTTACAGAATCTCATTGATAATATGGCCCTAGAAAGAAAGAAAAATGAATTCTGATGAAATCCTATTTAGCGGAGTATGTATCAGAAGCTGTTTTTATTCTATTTTTTAAAAACTACATGTTTACTACATGCACTATTTACTTTTCTCAACTTTTATCTGAATAATAATGTATTTTATTCCTACTTGTTCATTTCATGTATCACTGCTTTATCACATATTTTACAATTTAATATTATTTGAGGCTTGGTGCCCATAGCACAGGGGAGACGGCACCAGCCACATACACTGAGGCTGGAGGGTTTGAACTGAACCCAGCCCAGGCCTGCTGAACAATGACAACTACAACAAAAAATACCAGGTATTGTGGCGGGTGCCTGTAGTCCCAGATACTTGGGAGGCTGAGGCAGGAGAATCACTTAAGCCCAAGAGTTTGAGGGTGCTGTGAGCTATGACGCCACTGAACTCTACTGAGGGCGACATGATGAGACTCTGTCTCAAAAAAAAAAAAAATTAATATTATTTAGAAATATAAGGCTTTTTTGGCTCCTAAAGGCTGGGTTATAGCCTTTCCATTTTGCATAAGAAGAGCAGCAGTATATTAAAAATGTAATAAAGAAGTTTCTCTAATATAAAAAAATACATAAAATATATAAAGTAAAAATGCATTTGGTGCCAAACAAAATTTTTTTAACAGAAGCAATTGCTGCAGGGAGTTTGTACTGTCTCTTTGAAAAGTGCAGTGACTCATGCTTATAATCCTAGGACTCTAGGAGGCTGAGGCAGGTGGACTGCTTGAGCTCAGGAGTTCCAGAACAGCCTGATCAAAAATGAGACCCTGTCTCTACTAAAAATAGAAACACTAGTCATGAGTTGTGGCTGTAGTCCCAGCTTTTGAGAAGCTAAGGTAAGAAGATCACTTCAGCCCAAGAATTTGAGGTTGCTCACTCTACCCAGGCTGACAGAGTGAGACTTTCTAAAAAAAAAAAAAAAGTGCTATACGATCAAGACAATATGAAATTGACTTCACTGATTTCGAACAAGGTCAAATAATTGGCTGGGTGCAGTGGCTCATGCCTGTAATCCTAGCATTCTGGAAGGCTGAGATGGGTGGATTGCTTGAGCTCACAAGTTCAAAACAGGCCTGAGCAAAATTGAGACCCCATCTCTACTAAAAATAGAAAAACTGAAGCAAGAGGATCTCTTGAGCCCAAGTTGGAGATTGCTGTGAGCTATGACGCCATGGCACTCTACCCAGGGTGACAGCTTGAGACCTGTCTTTAAAAAAAAAAAAAAGGTCAAATAATAATAATCAGGAACTCAGCTCAGTGCCTGTGGCTCAAGCAGCTAAGGCGTCAGCCACATACACCTGAGCCAGTGGGTTCGAATCCAACCCAGGCCACCAAATAACAATGATGGCTGAAACTAAAAGATAGCCTGGTGTTGTGGTGGGCACTTGTAGTCCCAGCTACTTGGGAGGCTGAGGCAGGAGAATCACTTGAGCTCAGGATTTAGAGGTTGCTGTGAGCTGTGATGCCATGGCACTCTACCCAGGGCAACAGCTTGAGGCTCTGTCTCAAAATAATAGTAATAATAATAATAATAATCAGGAACTCAATGCAGGTGTGGTTATCTACCTCTAGGATGACTCTGGTGATCTCCTCCTCCTGGAGTTCCTGCCCTGTGTAGTCCTCCCACAGCAAACAGAGATGGCCTGTATAACCAATAGGAGATTGTGGAAATGTAAATATGTGATTTCCAAAGCTAGATCATAAAAATCATTGCACCATCCACATTGTGCTTGATTGAATCACTCACTCTGGGGAAAGCCAGCTGCCATGTTGTGAGGTCACTCAAGCAGGCCTTAAAGAGGTACCAAGATCTCTTCAGTCATGTGAGGGAGCCCTTGAGGCAGGAGAGCCTCCAGCCTAAGTCAGGCCTTCGGATGAGACTAGAACTTCATTAGAGATCCAAGCCAGAACCACCAGGCTAAGCCACGCTCAAGTTCCTGATCCACAGAATCTGTGTGATTAAGCTGCTAAGTTTAGGGGTAATTTGTGTACAGCATTAGATAACTAATTACAATTAGATAACTAATAACAATAAGTGATCAGTGAACACAGGGCATGTAGGACACACAGCTGCTTACTGACTCAGCAACCACAACACCAGTCATCCTGCATTTGGAATCTCCTTGGTCTTTAGCTCATGTCCACTTGGTTCAGTAATAGCACTCCCACCCCCAGCAGAAGATTTTGGCTCACCCTTGTCAGTCATTGGCCATCCCATTCGCCTTGCTGGCAAGTGGTTTAAGAACAACCATTTACTTGAAGTCTAGAAGCGTGAGAGTGCTGTTGTTTTCAAGCTTTCAATATATTTCTAATTCATCATTTGGGGAAAGACAATTCTTGTTCTAACAAAAAAAATTTCAGTGAGTGTTTTGGCCCAAGGAAAAACCAAAATTCTATTCTGATATGATGTTTGAATAAAAAGCTAAAATTCCTGCAAATGAATGTAAAGTTTGTCTTTATCAGGGGCAGAATTGTATCTCTAGTGGTCCAGTGTGAAGTGAATCTTTTTTTTTTTCCTTATACTTGACTTCACAGAAGGAAGTGGAGTTTGGCTCCAGGCTTGGGGGGTGTACGAAAAGTACTCCTAGCTTCTTTTTGGCTCTGAGGAAGGATACTAGATAACCCAGGGGAGGGAGGAGCATGACCCTGGAGCATTAACATCCGCGGTATACAACTGTGATTTTGTGACACTGCAGTTTCTTTTCTTTCCCCTTATGTCTGGTTGTATTAAGGAAAGAGCCAGGTCCCTGAAGCAGTGCAGAGTGTAGCAACAGCCCAGAGAAGCCACGTAAAATATGGCAACAGGGCAGGGCAGATTCTCCTGAAGCACTCAGCTGGCTGAGTAACAAGTGACTACAGCCACAGATTTGTGGAAATTGTGAAACTCCAGAAATTGGAAATTCAGAAACTCCCAAAAATACCAGCAAGGGGAAACTAGTATGTAAACTTCCTCGAGGCAGTCACGCACTATGCACACTGGACTATTGTTATACGTGCTTGAAAGGAAAGGCTGGCCCTTAAAGACTGGGTCTCACAGGCTGCTGAGTGACACCCTCCTGCTCCTTCCTGCCTACATTAAAATTGGTCACTCCAGGCAGTGCCTGTGGCTCAGTGAGTAGGGCGCCGGCCGCATATATCAAGGGTGGCAGGTTCAAACCCGGCCCCGGCCAAACTGCAACAAAAAATAGCCAGGCGTTGTGGCAGGCGCCTGTAGTCCCAGCTACTTGGGAGGCTGAGGCAGGAGAATTGCCTAAGTCCAGGAGTTGGAGGTTGCTGTGAGCTGTGACTCAACTTGCACTCTACCAAGGGAAATAAAGTCAGGCTCTGTCTCTATAAAAAAAAAAAAAATTGGTCACTCCCCTGTCACAGCGCTCTACCCAGGGCGACAGCTTGAGTCCTTTTCTGAATGGTGATATGCCGGCCTCACTGCAGACCTAGCATTTGGTATTTGTTGAAAACCCCTCAGCCCCATCTTTCCACCTGCTTCTTGCACATCAGCTCTGCTGGTTTCCTTTCTGTTCCTCAGATACACACTAAGCCTCCTGCACCATTTTCCACGGCTCCACATTTTGCAAAGCTGCCTTCGCTAAACCTTCAGGGCTCATGTAGCCTCTTCCCTGAAAGCCTCTCCTGACTTTCTGACCAGAGGTGGGATCCCAAAACCCTCTTATTCTACTTGTGAGTCTCCTACAGTTTCTCTTGTTATGTGATGAATGTGTACTATCAGATAAAGGATCAGAGCCAAGCTGTTTAAATGGAAAGAGTCTTAGTATAAAACAGAAAGAGCACTAGGATTTCAGGAAGACAGATAATTCCAGTGGGGCAGTCGAGGAGGGTTTTATGGAATCTTTGAATGAGGTCTTGGCATTAGGTAGGGTTTCATTTGTTGAGGTGGAAGTCGGCATTTTAGAAAGAGGAACCAGCTTGAGTGAAAGAAGATAGAAAATGGCAGTGTGCATGTCGAAAAAGGAAAGTATTTGATTAGTTAAACAGTAGTGCAAAGGTGTCCGACTTTTTTTTTTTTTTTTGCTCTGCCACAGTTTGTAAGAATAAGAGTAGTCTTGGGCCACACAGTAAATAGACAAACACTAAGGACATCTGATTAGCAAAAAAAAGGTCCCTGTGTGGGATACATTTCATGGTATCTGACACCACAGATAAGGAAAAAAAGTCCTCACAAAATCAGCATGCAGGTTGGACCACCCTAACTAATCTAACTAGATACAGCAGGAAATAGAGGGTCCACCCTGAAAATAGCTACAACAGGTGTTATGGAGTAATTGGAGCTTGGGTGGAAAAAGATCCAGTTGCAAGACTGGAAGAGCAGCTTGTACTACGCAGAAAAAGAAGAAAGTGAAAGACCTTTGTGGGGACAGTAAATTAACTTTTTTTTTTTTTTGAGACGGAGTCTCACTTTGTCCCCCTCGGTGGAATGCTGTGACATCACAGCTCACAACAACTTCAAACCCTTGGGCTTAAGCAATTCTCTTGCCTCAGCCTCCCAAGTAGCTGGGACTACAGGCACCCGCCAGAACGCCCAGCTACTTTTAGAGACAAAGTCTCGCTCTGGCTCAGGCTGGTCTGGAACTTGTGAGCTCAAGCCTGAGCTCCACCCACCTTGGCCTCCCGGAGTGCTGGGATTACAGGCGTGGGCTACTGCGCCCCGCCCTCAAGTAAATGAACTTTTGCTGACGAGCAAGCAAGCCTCCTGAAGTAGAAAGGTAAAAGCATAAATTGCTTGGCCAACCATAACCGCGTGGGGGCGCTGCAGGCTTCATTACTAAAACCAAAGTCCGTCCCAGTAGCTCCTTCTTCTGGCAAAAATAAGCACTACACACTAAGATAGCCAACTCCTTTAATTAAAAGGCACTTGGCGGCTCGGTGCCTATAGCTCAACCGGCTAAGGCGCCAGCCACATATACCTAAGGTGG
>NW_003852494.1:5174672-5178403 GCF_000181295.1 Otolemur garnettii
GAGTCTCCTGCCTCAGCCTCCCAAGTAGCTGGGACCACAGGCGCCCGCCACAACGCCCGGCTATTTTTTGGTTGCAGCCGTCATTGTTGTTTTGGTGGGTCCGGGCTGGGGATTCGAACCCACCACCTTAGGTGTACGTGGCTGGCACCTTAGCCAGTTGAGCTATAGGCACCGAGCCCAGGGTCCGGTTTGAACCTGCCACCTCTGAAATATGAGGCCGGTGCTCTACTCCTTTGAGCCACAGGCACCACTCAATATTTCACATTTTTTAAAAATCAAAATTAAAAAAACAGAATAGGCTCTGCACCCGTAGCTCACTGGTTAGGGCGCTGGCCACATGCACTGGGACTGGTGGGTTCAAACCCGGACTGTGCCTGCTATAACAATGACAACAACAACAACAACAAAAATAACTGGGCACTGTGGTTGGTATCTGTAGTCCCAGCTACTTGGGGGGCTGAGGCAAGAGAATCACTTAAGCCCAGGAGTTTGTGGTTGCTGTGAGTTGTGACACAACAGCACTCTACTGAGGGTGATATAGTGAGACTCTGTTTCAGAGAAAACCAAAAGAAGTTTATAAAAAACAGAATGATGTCTTGGCATCTGTAGATCAGCGGCTAGAATGCTGGCCACATACACCGGAGCTGGTGGGTTCAAATTCAGCCCGGGCCTGCCAAACAACGACAACTATAACCAAAAAGTGGTCGGGCGTTGTGGTGGGCACCTGTAGTCCAGCTACTTGGAAGGCTAAGGCAAGAGAATTGCTTAAGCCCCAGAGTTTGAGGTTGCTGTGAGCTGTGATGTCACAGCATTCTACTGAGGGTGACATAGGGAGACTGTCTCAAAAAAACAAAATAGAATAGTATAGAAATATGGTCCCTTTGTCAGTTCCAATGTTAGTAACTTATCCAACAGAAGTTATTAGTGTACAAAAGACATATAAGAATGTACTTTGCAGCAGCTATGTAATAGCAAAAACTGTAAAACAAATGTTGGTGGACAGGTTAAATAAAGTATAGGCACAGGGGTCCTCAAACATTTTAAACAGGGGGCCAGTTCACTGTCCCTCAGACTGTTGGAGGGCTGGACTGTGGGCCCCGGGACGAGTTGGCTGCTAAGCAGGACAGGCAGTGGTGGCAAAAACAACCGGCAGGTGGGACAAATGTCCTAGGCAGGCTGCATGTGGCCTGTGGGCTATAGTTTGAGGACGCCTGTTAGGGCATCCAGGGCAGCGCCTGTGGCTCTGGGAGTAGGGTCCCAGCCCCATACACCAGAGGTGGTGGGTTCAAACCCAGCCCTGGCCAAAAAAAAGAAAAAAAAAAACCTGTCAAGTATAGGACATCCTTATAATGGATTAGCAAAAGTAAAAAGAATGAAGTAGATCTAGATATGCTAACACAGATATCCCTATTTATCTTGTTTTAAAAAATCTGAGAAAAGAACTTGAGAATGGTTGAATTTGTGTATTCACATACATATGTACTTTAAGAATTTAGGTGGATTACTGTTACCACTGACTTTATAAACTGTGCATCCATTATATGTACGTAGGCATACATTGTAATTATAAACAAGAGGCAAGGGTGCCAGCCCCATATGCTGAGGGAGACGGTTGGAACCTGGCCCCAGCCAAACTGAAACAATAAAATAGTTGGGCATTGTGGTGGGCGCCTGTAGTCCCAGCTACTCGGGAGGCTGAGGCAAGAGAATCGCCTAAGCCCAAGAGCTGGAGGTTGCTGTGAGCTGTGACTTCATGACACTCTATTAAAGGTGACAAAGTGAGAGGGTGGCACCTGTGGCTCAGTGAGTAGGGCCCTGGCCCCATATACCGAGGGTGGTAACCTGGCCCTGGCCAAACTGCAACAAAAAAATAGCCAGGCATTGTGGCAGGTGCCTGTAGTCCCAGCTACTCAGGAGGCTGAGGCAAGAGAATCACCTAAGCCCAGGAGTTGAAGATTGCTGTAAGCTATTACGCCAGAGCACTCTACAGAGGGCAATAAAGTGAGACTGTCTCTAAAAATAATAAAAAAATAAATAAATGAGGCAAATATACCATGTATTTCTAGTCTTTTTTCCTGAGAGCATATATGGAAATTTCACTTTTTTCCATCACTGGTTTCATTAATGTCTTTGTATTACTCTGTAACTGCTTTTCAAACTTTCTAGTACCTACACCTATCTGCAATTCCTCTCATTGAACTCGATAGCACTTTAGTTCAAGGAGTCAAGTATTCAATGAATGTTCACTGCTGTTTCATTTTTCAACTCAGGGGTTAAGAATTTTTGAGGCAGGGACCTCTCCCTGTTGCCCAAGATGTTCTCAAACCCCTATGCTCAAATCCTCTTCCTTCAGCCTCCCAAATGACTGGAATTGTTAACATGGTTAATCAATGGTTAACATGCCACCATACCTAGCCACACTTTAATAAATAGATTAATGCTCCCTCGCCACCAAGATCCTTTTGGCTGTGTGTAATGCACCCAGCGTCTGTATTTGTCTTAAAGCGCACTGAGCTGTTAACACTGAGATGACCCAGCTCTCAGCAACAGCACTATTAGCCAGACTTTTATTTGCTTTCTGGAAGTAACTTTGAAGCCTTTTTCAAAAAGCACTCAACACTGAGTCAGAAACCTCACCGTGACTGTCCCATGACACTATTCAAGTTTTTTCTCCCTAAACCAAGGCCACTCCAGTTTCACTGATACACAAAAACTAGCATACTAACAAGAAATTACCAGCCTGGTAGGTAGGTAGTTGGGTTTCTTGGGGTATGTAATGTTCTTGACATCACGTGCTCAGTTACATGGGCAAGTCATAAACTCATTTTATCATAATTAGCAGCATTTCATTAACAAGTAAAAACTCAAATGGATTTGTAAATTCCCCCAATTTATAGATCCCTTAAGGACAGGATGGGTTTGAACTTTTCGCTCTTATCTGCTTTACACCACAGAATTATTCTAGAGCAGAGGTTATTCATAGACCTCCTGAACCTGAAGGAATGCAGAAAGGACTGTTGCTCTTTGGAAAAAGGAATCCCCCCTCCCCTCCTTTTTTCTGAGTCTTACTCTTAAATCACCCTGGGTAGCATCATCCTAGCTCACAGCAACCTCAAAACTCTTGGGTTCAAGAGATCCTGTTGCCTCACCCTCCTAAGTAGCAGGGACTACAGGCACCTGCCACAAACAATCCCAGGAGTTTTTTCTCTTTTTTTTTTTTTTAAGACAGAGCCTCAAGCTATCCCCCTGGGCAGAGTGCCGTAGCATCACATCTCAGAGCAACCTCCAACTCCTGGGCTCAAGCGAGTCTCCTGCCTCAGCCTCCCAAGTAGCTGGGACCACAGGCCCCCACCCGTGTCTGCCTATTTTTTGGTTGCAGCCGTCAATTGTTATTTGGCAGGCCCCGGCTGGATTCAAACCTGCCACCTTAGGTGTTATGTGGCTGGCGTCTCAGCCACTTGAGCCACAGGCGCCGAGCTGAGTTTTCTATTTTTAATGGAGATGGGGTCTCCATTTTCTTCAGGCTGGTCTTGAATTCCTGAGCTCAAGCTATTTACCACCTGGGCCTCAGCCTCAGCTTCGCAGAACATTAAGATTACAAGTATGGGCTGGGCATCTACAGCTCAACCAGCTAAGGCGCCAGCCATGTACACCTGAGGTGGCAGGTTCGAATCCCCAGCCCGGACCCGCCAAACGACGACGGCTGCAACTAAAAAATAGCCGGGCGTTGT
>NW_003852494.1:5178533-5180112 GCF_000181295.1 Otolemur garnettii
AAAAAAAAAAAAAAAAGATTACAAGTATGAGCCACTCTGCCTTAGCCCCTTCTTTCTAGTCCTTTAACAGGCAGGCCGCTGGATTTCTGGGATGCCCACCAGGTGGTTTAAACGAGCTTCCCTGCCAACTCCCTCCTTTAGTTCTGGTTAGGACATGTAATTCCTTACCAGTACCATGATGATTTCGCAAATGCCACGAACACTTGTGCCAGTCAAGACCAGAACCCAACTGCTTCACCCACCAATTAGGTGACATTAAGAAACGGTCAGCAGGGCAGTACCTGTAGCCCAGTGGGTAGGGCACCGGCCCCACCCACCCACATAGGCTGGCAGTTCGAACCCAGCCTGGGCCAGCTAAAATAAAAAACCAGCCAAGCATTGTGGTGGGCTCCATACTACTTGGGAGGTTGAGGCAAGAGACTCCCTTAAGCCCAAGAATTTGAAGCTCTGTGGGCACTCTGACACTGTCTCCAAAAAACAACAAAAAAAACCCCCTCCAGCAAGAGGTGGCTCCATGTTTGTAATCCTAGCACTCTGGGAGGCCAAGGCTGGGAAAGTATCCCTTGAGCTGCTGAGTTCAAGTCCAGCCTGAGCAAGAGCAAGACTCCATTCTCTACTATAAATGGAAAAATTAGCTGGGGATGGTGGCCAGTACCTATAGTAGTCTCAGTTTAGGAGACTGAAGATTACTTAATCCCAAGAGTTTGAGGTTGCTGTGAGAGCTAGGCTGAAATCACAGCCCTCCAGCCTAGGAAGAGACTGTCTCAGGAAAAAGAACCATCAACAGCCCCCACCTTAAATTTGAAAATTCAAGTTCATTTTAACAACCTGAACAGCTTTTGTTCTTTAACCATTAATTCCTATCCTACATAATTTGCAATTACACGTTTAATACACATTACCTGTCACATCCTTTTAAAACAATCTGACCAAATTAGTTCAATGTACATTTATACAGTTATGTATGAAAGCTGTTTTCTTACCTAGATCCCTTCCACACACTTTCTGGTGCTGCAGAAACTTCCTAATTTTCAGTTGTCTTACACCACTCCAAACCACAGTAAATCACCTATGAAAAATACTTTCACCTCTGAATATACTGGTTTCTCTTTGTACCACCTGTTATAGTTCTATACAAATCCACCATCACTGACCATCTATTACCCCATAATCACAATATTTGAAAACTTAGACCCTCCCTCCAGACCCCATAGTAACTCTAAAGAAACTTAACGTTAAAAGAAAAATCACGTTATTTGGGAATGCAACAACTTTATTGAAAGAAAAGTGCAATGAAATTTGCTGAAAGCTTAGAACGGGAAACTTAGACACCTCCCCTCAAGTGCAGGACCAAGTGCAGGGTGGACTCTTTCTGGATGTTGTAGTCAGATGCCTTCCTTGTCTTGGATCTTTGCCTTGAC
Organism: Otolemur garnettii; assembly: GCF_000181295.1. Classification (NCBI taxonomy): domain Eukaryota; kingdom Metazoa; phylum Chordata; class Mammalia; order Primates; family Galagidae; genus Otolemur; species Otolemur garnettii. The sequence goes on from NW_003852494.1 coordinate 5,179,955, forward strand.
GTTCTCAGTGGTGTCGCTGGGCTCGTCGAAGATCTGCATTCCACCTCTGAGACGAAGCACCAAGTGCAGGGTGGACTCTTTCTGGATGTTGTAGTCAGACAGGGTACGCCCATCTTCCAGCTGCTTCCCGGCAAAGATCAGCCTCTGCTGGTCAGGGG
>NW_003852494.1:5181637-5203912 GCF_000181295.1 Otolemur garnettii
CTCTGCTGGTCAGGGGGGATGCCTTCCTTGTCTTGGATCTTTGCCTTGACATTCTCAATGGTGTCACTGGGCTCAACCTCGAGGGTGATGGTCTTGCCGGTCAGGGTCTTCACAAAGATCTGCATTGTCTGTTACAAGGAAACAGAACAAAACCACCACAAGAGTTTAGCAGACATTTTGCTGGCATTCCTAATACTGAAGTTAAAACATCTTTTTGTATTGGCCCAAAAAGTAAAAGGAAAAAAACTTGACTAAGAAACTTCACTAAACACGCAGTCAGACTTGACCAAGCAGTGGAAACCCAGGCGTGGGCCAGTTAGGAGGCAAAGCTCAGAAATCTAACCAATTATCAGATTCTTCAGTTAGAGTTTTTTTATCTTTGGGGATTCATTGAGGGTACAAGAAACCAGGTTACACTGATTGAATTTGTTACGTAAAGTCCCTCTTACAATTGTGTCTTGTCCCTCAAACGATGTGGCATACACCAAGACCCCACCCCCTCCCTTTCTTCGCTCATCCTTTACCCCACCCCTCCCTCCTCTTGAATTAGCCCGCACTTATATCATCCCCCCCTCACCAGATCTCTGGCCCCTGTCAATTCAGGAAGGTCTACTCCAGGCCCACGCCCTGCGTCCTGCAACCGACTGAAATCTACTACATACACACCGGCAGGTGGCCCCACCCCACATTATGAGCCAACATTAATAGGTGACGTCACGTGACTAACTGCGCCCCGCGCTGCGCGCCCCCCCCCCACCCACCCAGTGCTGATCTGTTCCGCCATAGTTACCGCCTCGCCAACGGAAAAGAAACCAATCTCCCCTCACCCCCGGTGAAACTGCAAAACACAGGACTTCTCGTCAGAGTCCCGAAACAGTCCCTGACCCTGTCTAAACAAAATTTCCTCATCTCCCACCATAATTAAGTCCTCATGACGCTTCCGTGTTTTCCTCCCACCCACCATCGTCCACAATCTCATCTCGCCAACCTCACAGACCTCACAGTCAGGCTCCTTCCGATTTGGGCTCGGAAGCCGCTGTCATTTTGCTGCGTTCCTCCCCACCTCAGGGTCACCCTGCTCGCGAATCCCGGGCGGCTGAGTGTCGGCTGCCTCTTACCCGGGCGGGCGGGCGGGCAGGCCAGCCGGCCTTTCTGGCGGCCGGACAGTCACTAAGCCCCGTGCCAACCTCAGTAGCCCTACACTTACCAAGTAACGATGTCAGCAGCTGACACTGAGAAACAGCAACTCAGCTCCCGGCCTCGGCGGAACTCGCTGCGCCACACCCGGCGCTTCCTTATATAGCCTCCTTCAGTAAACCGCCCCGAGGAGATCCTTCCGCAGAAACGCCGAGAAGGGACTACTTTTTTCCAACACGTTCCAGTCTCCGGAAAAAAAATAAGTATCCAGAGTCATCTAGTTATTCTCAAATAACATGTTCTTCTACTGACATAGGAGCTCATAGGAGCTCTAGCGATGAATCCGATGGGAACCGGGCTGCCCCTCTGAGCGGCCCGGCGGAGGGATCAGCGCGCTCGCTACGCGCAGCTACACAACGTGGCCGGTGCTCGCCCGGGGGGAGGGGAGTCGGCTGTGAGGGGGAAGGAAAACAGGGCGCGGATCCCGCGGATCTCGGAGCGGGCAGGCGGCCCAGGTTTCTTACCCCCAGCCCTGGCACCCCCTCCCCTCGGCACCAACGGTCCCCGCCGGGCGCGAGACCCGCCCTGGGCGGACAGGGGCCTCGGGCCGAGTGCCACCTGCAGGGTTGATTACCCGCACCCTTGGAACACTCTTGCGTCACTGACGGGTTTTTATTTTGGGTTATTTTTAAGAGAATGACGGTGTTTTTGTTTCACTAAATTCCCCTCCTGCCGGCCTGGGCCCGGGACTCCGGCTCCCAGAGGCCGCGGGACCCTGCCCAAGGCGGCCGAGCCCATCCCCCGCCGAGCGGGCGTCGGGACAAGGGCCGTGACTCGGCAAATCTCGACTCCGGACGCCGGCCAGGGCCTTGGGGACAAGCGGGAGGCCCACAAAAGTAATAACCGAAAGATAACTTTCCTGTGGGGAAATGACTGGTGTGTTCAGGTGGGATTTGGGACAGAAACGTGGAAAATCCATACAGCCCTTTAAAACTATTGGAGCTGGAGCTGAAAGCTGCCCGCACTGGGCTTTTCTAGGCTTTCCGGTTAATTCTGGGCGCCTCGGTCTTGAGCTTGTGCTCGGTGTCCACAGGGAAGCCCCGAAATTTCTGTTCTGTAGATGTTTGCTCAGAAATTGAACCCATTTACGCCTGAATCTCAACCCGGCGTGTTTCTGGGGGAAAAAAATGTAAATATGTCAAATATGAACTGTAATTCTGCAGGCTCGGTCCATTTTGGTAAAAAAAAAAGGGAGGGGGAAAAAAGCTCAACCAGCTAGGTTTTATTTTCACCACATCCTGTTTCGTGGTCCTTATGTGTCCTTCAGCATTTTCTTAAAAGTGTTCTAAAATATATGCTTCTGGTGAAATTTCAACGTGGGTTTTTAGAGGCTTACAGCGAAAGGTCTCCCTAATGCCCTTAATTCTCCACCATGTTTCCTTCTGGGCTCTTCTAGAAATACTGTCCCACAAATGTGTGGGTAGAGAGTGTCACTTTGATATTTACCTATAAAGCCTTCAAGAACAAAGATAAAAAAGGAAACTACTAACAAAGTGTCCTGCCTTTAGGAAGAGGCTGCATTCTTGTTTTAAATCATAAACATTATACTTAAAATCTGAATCAAAACAAAAGTGCTAGTTATTTTCTATGGTAACCTTGTATTTATGAAAATACCCAGCACAAGGTCTGCACCTTTTTTTAAAAGACTTTAACCTGTATAATTTTTGACATTTTCCAAAGAGAATGCATTACTGGGAAACAAATAATAAAAGACACGAATTGGATCTAAGTCCTGTATGTTTCTGGTGGGAAAAATTGTAATGTGTGAAATGTGTTTATACAGGCAAATTCTATTTTTATAAAAGGGAGGGAAAAAGGCTTACCAGCCAGTGTTTTTATTTTTACCACAACTTATTTATATAAAATGTCATTTTCCAGGGTTAGCAGGAGACCCCAATGATTTCCAAAGCAGATTTCTGCAAAGGTTATTTCTACATTCTGGGAAGAACTTTTTAAAGAAACAAAAAGCTGAGATTCTTTCTAAGGTGAGCAGACCTGGCTTCAAACCACACCCTGTGAGTTTTGGGCTGTTGCTTTGCTGCAAGCCATGTGATTCATTGTTTAAAGGCTGAGTCATCAGCTTTGTGACAAAGCTTTTTTCAAGGTCTGAAAGGTACAGAGAAAAACAGCCCTGATTACAGAGGCAGGGAGAGGAGGAGGAAAGAGAAGGAAGAGGGACTGAGGGACAGAGTCCGAAATGGGGAAAGGGTTAGCTCCAAAGAGAAACTCATGTCTCTAGCAGAAAAAATTATCAAAAACACCCCACCGGTTCCTAACCTAAGTCCACCAGAGGGCTGTTTTTGAAATAAACATTTCTCCAAGTGCACTGTGGTCAGAGGGAGGGAAAGAGAAAATGGCCTTCTGAAGTAGAGGTGACAGATGTCATAAGAAGGGCAGTTATCAACCAGGAGTGATGTGCCCTTCAGGGGGGCATTGGCAATGTCAGGTGGCATTTGGGGTTGTTACAGCTGTGAAGGAGGCAGCAGGTAGGGAGGCTACTGCTAGCACCTAGTGGTAGATGCCAGGGTGCTGCTGGACATTCTGCAGTGGACAGGTTCCCCACAACAGAGTTAGGCCCAAAATATCAATAGTGCAAGTTGAGAAACCCTGCCTTAGAGAGGGTTTATGTTGTTGTTAAAACTGCTTTTTCATTTTCTGAAAAGGGCTCCCTTAAGTCTAAATGTCCCACTTGGACTCATGACTCAGGTATCAAGTCACGCTCCTAAAACCTAAACCCTCCTGACCTAGAATGGGATGTGCTAGAATGTACCAGAAGCAGGATGAGTCATTGGATCAATTTTCAGTTCATTCCACCCACACATCCATCCTTTGCACACTCCCCAGAAAAGATTGCTTCAGAGCTGGCACCAATGGAAAAGGGACAGAGGCCCAGCAACAGGGAGGGATTGGTGGGCAGACTTGAGCACGTGATGGGCTGTGCTCACAAAGGGCCTGGTGCTGGGCTGCAGCCTGGGAGGGTGGGGGTGGACTCGTGTCTGCTTGTCTGCCAGCTTTTTCTTCCTTCCCTGGAAGAATTCAGTCTCCCAAGGTCACAACCTTGTATGTGACTTAATCCAACACCAAGAAGCTGTCTGTGAGCACAAGGATCAGCAAACATTTCCCCTCCAAGAGAAAGGGTGCAATCAGAGAGCTGGGTGGGAAGGGTTTGCCTTGCTTTGTCTTTGGTTATATAACCATAAAAGGTTGTCAAAGGTATCTGACCTTAGAGGCTTTGCAAACAGGAAAGAAAAAAAAAAGCCCTAGGGGATTTTATTCTTCTTCCTGTTTAGAAATGTGATTTTGAATTGTGTGGCAGAACACAAGAAGCTCCATCTTAAAAATAACCAGTTCATCTTGCACCTGTCAAAGTCACACTTAAGTTCTGGTCTCTTAAGTTTGCCTATGCTAACCTATCTTTGTGTGTATTTATGAAAACATAAGATCTGAGCCTTTTTCAAAATAGACTTTAACTTCTATAATTTTTGGAAGTTATTTAACCTATTTGGGCTTTGTTTCTGTTGTTTGTTTTTTAATTGTAGTGAAATACATAGGATTTAACATTTTATTTATTTATTTATTTATTTATTTATTTTGAGACAGAGCCTCCAGCTGTTGCCCTGGGTAGAGTGCTATGGCATCACAGCTCACAACAACCTCCAACTCCTGGGCTCAAGCAAGTCTCCTGCCGCCGCCTCCCAAGTAGCTGGGACTACAGGCGCCCACCACAACACCCAGCTGTTTTTTGGTCGCAGCTGTCATTGTTGTTTGGCGGCCCGGGCTGGATTCAGCTCAGTTGTATGTGGCTGGCGCCTTAGCTGCTTGAGCCACAGGTGCTGAGCCAAATTTATCATTTTAAAATGTACAGTTCAGTATTGTTACGTACATTCACATCCAGTGACCATTGCCACCGTTATTACCATACATCTCCAGAACTGTTTTTTTGTTTGTTTGTTTTTTTGAGACGGAGCCTCAAGCTATCCCCCTGGGTAGAGTGCCATGGCATCACACTCACAGCAACCTCCAACTCCTGGGCTCAAGCGAGCCTCCTGCCTCAGCCTCCCAAGTAGCTGGGACTACAGGCGCCTGCCACAGCGCCCGGCCATTTTTTGGTTGCAGCCATCATTGTTGTTTGGCGGGCCTGGGCTGGGGATTCAAACCCGCCACCTTAGGTGTATGTGGCTGGCGCCTTAGCCGCTTGAGCCACAGGCGCCGAGCCCTCCAGAACTGTTTTTATGTTGTGAAACTGAAACTCTGTCCCCCATTAATCAACTCCCCATTCCTCAGTCCCCAAGGTCCTGGCACCCACCCTTCTGCTTCCTATCTCTATGAATGTGACTACTCCAGTAACCTCATATAGAGGGCTTTGTTTAATTTAAATCTAAAATAAAATTTAATTGTTGGAAAAACATTTTCTCTTAAAGATTCACACTATTTTTGGAAAGCTCCATTTCCCAACACAAAGCTTTAACAATAACAACTCCTCATGATATTTTTCCTTGTTATGTGCTATTAGAAATAATTATAAGATACAAAGTAAAACAGATGCACACAGTCAGTTCTGTGTTAGGCCTCATCACTTTAGAAATAAAGTGCCTGTGGCTCAAGGAGTAGGGCTCCAGCCCCATATACCAGAGGTGGTGGGTTCAAACCAGGCCCTGGCCAAAAAGAAAAAACCTTGTTGACATTTAGGGAGAAATAACCTTCACCAAAGCTCATTAGAACCAGAAGTTGTCACCACTGTGTCACCACGGTGAGTCACTCCATGGATTTTTCCCCTTAAAACCTTGTTGACGGGCACACCTGTAATTCCAGCACTTGGGAGGCTGAGGGAAGTGGATTGCCTGAGTTCACAAGTTGAGACCAGCCTGAGCAAGTGTGAGACCTGGTCTCTGAAAAATAGCCAGGTGTTGTGGCAGGGGCCTGTGGTCCCAGCTACCTGGGAGGCTGAGGCAACAGAATTGCTTGAGACCCAGAGCTTGAGGTTGCTGTGAGCTGTGATGCCATATCACTCTATTAAGGGTGACAAAGTGAGACTCTGTCTCAAAAAAAAAAAAAAAAAAAAAAAAGGGCGGTGCCTGTGGTTCAAAGGAGTAGGGCACCGGGCCCGTATACTGGAGGTGGTGGGTTCAAACCTGACCCCAGCCAAAAAGAAAAAACCTTGTTGACATTTAGGGAGAAATAACCTTCACCAAAGCTCATTAGAACCAGAAGTTGTCACCACTGTGTCACCACGGTGAGTCACTGCACGATTTCAGTTTCCTCATCTCATAAAAGAAAGCTTTGCAAAGACCAACTCCATCTAGATTGGACATTAGAGGCTTTGACCATGTAACAGATGAAGTCAAGTAAATGAGAGGAACCAACAGTGAGGAATTCACTGTTACTGTACTCATAGAATGTAATGGAATCCCTTCTTTCTATAAAAGTATAGTTTTTATTTTTAATGATAAAACACAGAAACAGGATATGAATATAAATTTAAACAGAATGTTCATTAAAGCCACTGATTTCTTCTGCCCTTTTGTGACATGTTACTGATGAAGCAGAGGCCAAACTGGGAGTGGGGAAGCAAGTCTGCTTTTGGGGTACTCCTGTTGCCGGATGAAGAGGTTCTGGCCAGTTGTCACTAGGCAGAGACAGGGACAGGGCCACCAAACTTTGTTAGAAGGCTGGGAATCTGGAAAAGAGTGAGAGTAGCCTCTCCAAGACTTCTGATTTTCTTTTTTCTTTTCTTTTTTTTTTTGATACAGAGCCTCAAATTGCTGCCCTGCGTAGAGTGCTGTAGCATCATAGCTCACAGCAACCTTTAACTCCTGGGCTTAAGCAATTCTCTTGCCTCAGCCTCCCAAGTAGGTGGGACTACAGGTACCTGCTGCAATGCCCAGCTATTTTTATTTTTTGGTTGTAGTTGTCATTGTTTAGCAGGCCTGGGTCAGGTTCCAACCCACCAGCCCTGGTGTATGTAGCCAGCACCCTAGCTACTGAGCTGTAGGCGCTGAGCCATTAAAATTGTTCTTTTTGGCTTGGCGCCTGTGGCCCAAGTGGCTAAGGCGCCAGCCACATACACCTGACTAAGGTGGTGGGTTTGAATCCAGCCCAGGCCCGCCAAACAACAATGACGGCTGCAACCAAAAAATAGCCAGGTGTTGTGGCAAGTACCTGTGGTCCTAGCTACTTGGGAGGCTGAGGCAGGAGACTCGCTTGAGCCCAGGAGTTGGAGGTTGCTGTGAGCTGTGATGCCACAGCACTCTAGACTCTACCCAGGGGAATAGCTTGAGGCTCTGTCTCAAAAAAAAAATTATTCTTTTCTTTTCGAGACAGAGCCTCAAGCTGTTGCCCTGGGTAGAGGGCCATGGCATCACAGCTCACAGCAACCTCCATCTCCTGGGCTCAAGCGATTCTTCTGCCTCCTGCCTCCTGCCTCCTGCCTCCGCCTCCTAAGTAGCTGGGACCACAGGTGCCCGCCACAATGCCGGGCTATTTTTTGGTTGCAGCTGTCGTTGTTTGGCGGCCCTGGCTGGATTTGAACCGGCCACCTTAGGTGTATTTGGCTGGTGACTTAGCCACTTGAGACACAGGCAGCCTAGCTATTTTTTGGTTGTAGCTGGCATTGTTGTTTGGTAGGCTGGGGCTGGATTTGAACCTGTCATCTTAGGTGTATGAGGCTGCTGCCTTAGCCACTTAAGCCGCAGGCACTGCACCTCTATCTTATTTTTTTTTAGACAGAGTCTCACTTTGAGGCCCTTGGTAGAGTGCTGTAGCGTCATAGCTCACAGCAACCTCAAACTCTTGGGCTCAAGCGATCCTCTTGCCTCAGCCTCCCATGTAGCTGGGATTACATGAAAGCTTTGCAAAGACCAGGTCCATCCAGATTAGTCCAATGGGGGGCGTCTGGCTTTTGCTCAGGCTGGTCTCGAACCCCTGAGCTCAGGCAATCCACTCACCTTGGCCTCCTAGAGTGCTAGGATTACAGGTGTGAGCCACCTCACCTGGTCTGATTTTCCATTTTCAACAGTACTGTTTTATACATTTAAAGTCAAAGTGAAGACCATGTTAACCCTTACCTTAAATAATAACTGGCAGAACCCATTGTAAACAATAATCAGGATGACTCATGATGTCAAACAACATTTCAATTCAATAGTTAATCTCGGTGGGTGGTGCCTGTGGCTCAGTGGGTAGGGCGCTGGCCCCATATATCAAGGGTGTGCATTCGAACCCAACCCCAGCCAAACTGCAACAAAAAATAGCTGCACATTGTAGCAGACGCCTGTAGTCCCAGCTACTTGGGAAGCTGAGGCAAGAGAATTGCCTAAACCCAAGAGCTGGAAGTTGCTGTGAGCTGTGATGCCACAGCGCTTTACAGAGGGTGACAAAATGAGACAGAGTCTCATAAAAAAAACAAAAACCAAGTTAATCTCAGGCCAGGCGAGGTGGCTCAGGCCTATAATCCTAGCACCCTAGGAGGTCAAGACAGGTAGATTGCCCAAGCTCACAGGTGAGACCATCCTGAGCAAGAGCAAGATCCCATCTTTAAAAATAGCCAGACATTGTGGAGGGTGCCTGTAGCTTCTTGGGAGGCTGAGTCAAGAGAATCATTGAAGCCCAAGAGTTTGAGGTTGCTGTGAGTTAAGATGCCATGGCACTCTACCAAGAATGACAAAGTGAGACTCTGTCTCAAAATAGAAACAAAACAAAAAGTTAATCTCCTAAATCAGGGGTCCTCAAACTTTTTAAACAGGGGGCCAGTTCACTGTCCCTCAGACCATCAGAGGGCCGGACTGCAGGCCCCAGGACGAGTCTGCTGCTAAGCAGGACAGGCGGTGGCAAATACACTCAGCAGGCCGGATAAATGTCCTAGGCAGGCCACATGTGGCCCGTGGGCCGTAGTTTGAGGACGCCTGTCCTAAATCATCCACCTAAACTACTAAAGAGAGACCTCTTCAGGGTGGGAGTTAAATTTACAAAACAGTAAGAATGGGAGTCGGGGTGAAGGTCAGGCAGGACCTGAACCAACCAGACCAGCTGTGTCATGTTGGCCCTAGCCTGTGACTCCATCTTATTTCCACAGCATGTGCTCTCACTCCCTCTGCAAATGGTGTGTTGCCCACAACACGAAGGAAGAGAACTGGCAAGCAGAGGAGCTCAGACCTGCAGGTGACTTACACTCTTGCACCCTGATGGTCAAGAATGAGTCCTCTAGGCCAGTTAAATGCATCACAGTGCCACCAAACAGAGAGTAAATTCCCAGAAGAATTGTTCTGCTCACTTTTGCTGTGGTTTTCATTGCTGAGTCAAATTTTGCCTTTTACATTTTTATGCTAATTGCACACTTCTGCCTCTAAGAACTAATCTACATTTGGATTTCATTCTGAATGTTAGGGAATTCAGAATGAGAAGATCATGTTTAACATGGAAATCCCATAGTGCCTAGAATAATGATACTAATTTCCCTTACTGGCACTTTAATAATATGAAACTATAAATTAAGAAAAAGCTTAAGTGGAGATGCCGGGGATCGAACCCGGGGCCTCATACATGCAAAGCATGCGCTCTACCACTGAGCTACATCCCCCTCCCTTTTCACTTCCTTTCTTGAAAATATCTGCTATACTATATTCTTGAAGTTTTTTTTCATTTTGTATTTTTGTATGTGTTTTATGTATTTCTATTTTTGGTTTTTATTATTATAATTGACTGATTTCTACATATTTATGGGTTGCAGTATGATGTTTTGATACATATATACAATTTGTAATGTTCAAATCAGGGGAATTAGCATATCCATTACTCACAACATTTACCTTTCGTGTGTGCACGTGTGAGTGGGGTGTGTGTGTGGTGGGAATGTTCCAAATCTGTTCTTCTGGCTATTTGTAACATAAAATAAGTTATGGTTGATTATAATCACCTTCTAGTACTATAGAACACTAGAATTCATTTTTCCTGTTTATCTGTACTTAACCACACCTTGGCTACCCTTTTCCCTTTCCCAACTGTAGTAACCATGGTTCTACCCTCTACTTCTATGAGATCAACTTCTTCAGCTTCCACATATGAGACCATGCAGTATTTATCATTCTGTGCCTGGTTTATGTCATTTAACATATCTTCCAAGCTCATCCATGTTAGTACGAATGAAAGGATTTCGTTCTTTTCTCATAGTATTTCATTATGTATAAGGCCATTTTTTCTACATCCATTCGTTTGTTGATGGACACTTTGGTGGATTCCATATCTTTGCTATGTGAATAATGCTGCAGTAAACGGGGGGGGGGTGCAAAAAATTTTTATTCTAAATTAAAATTTTGTATGTTTAAATGGGCTTTAGAATTTACCAAAAGCAAATTACAATAATTCATTTTATGTTCCCCAAGCAGGCCCATTCTTCATGGCCTTGCAACTAAAATTGTAGCTGATACCAGACCCAAGGAACAAAGGAAAACTGACCCATTCTTGAATGTCACCCCTTAGAGATAATAGGAGGAAGGGAAAATAGGAGTTTCTTTCCAATAAATAATGGCATCGGCTCATTTGTATCTCCACCCACTCTCTGAGTTCTCGTCCTTTAAACCCACCTCAACCTTCAGTGACTTTGAGGTTAACCAGGTACTGCAGCACACCAGCTTAAAGACTTTTTTTTTCCTTTCAAAGAACTCTTCTGAACATAAAAATAAGCAAATTAAAAGAAATAGATACAGCCCCTGGAATCAGGGTTTAAACCCCAACGTGTCTCACTGAAAAGAGCCCTTCTTTAATTGTGAACTAGCATCTCTCTCCTCCAGGTGCTCATTAAACATACCAGGGGAGAGAAGCCACACAGTGTAGTGTCCCTCGGGTCATCAAGGGGCCATTCAATGGGCAGGGAGTGGTGAGAGGGTAGAACACTGAAGTGTCACTTCTTTCCACCAGCCTTGAGATTTCCTGCCTGTGATGGGGATACCTCAAAAAAAAAAAAAAATCCTCCCCCCTCTTCCCCACCTGCTCCCTTACAGCCTGCTGGTGCTAAAACTTTGCAACTAAAGGCCATTTGGGATTGTTGGAGTTAGTTCCTGTGCTCAGGAAGTGCTGGACACTGAGCCATTGCTGGCATTATTATTGAGACAGAGTCTCACTTTGTTGCCATGGGTAGAGTGCTGTGCTGTCATTGCTCGTATCGACCTCAAACTCTTGGGCTCAAAGCGATCCTCTTGTTTCAGCTTAGCAAGTACCAGGGGCTACATGTGCCCACCTCAATGCCCAGGTTTTTTTTGTTTATATGTTTTTAGAGATGGGATCTTGCTCTTGCTCAGGCTGGTCTCAACTCTTGAGCTCAAACAATCCACTTGCCTCGGCTCCCAGAGTGCTAGGATTACAGGCATGAGCTGCTGCACCCAGCCTGGTGGCATTATTTTGGATGTGCATTAGAAGCAAACCAAGAGACATCCTCAGGTCAGCAAGTGCCCCTGCTTTCTCTAGTGCTCACCTGCCTGGCAGCCAGAGTGCCCCACTCAACTTGATTCTGCTTCTTCTCTGCAGGAAATTCTTAGGATCGTACCCACACCCATCACCCTCCTTGCCCCGATCTGGCTTCTGTTGACTGCTCTGTCTTCATTTTCTCCTCCTCCTCTCCTCCCTTGGGGCACACAGACACACCACTTCCAGCTCACCACAGGGCCTTTGCACTTGCTACTCCCACTGCCTGGAATGCTGCACCCAGTTCTTCTCTCATTGCCCAAGTGCTGGCTCAAATGCCCCTTCCTCAGAGTGGCTTTCCTGATTACCTCTCTGAAGGGGCCTGCAAATCCCATTCCCCACCACAAACCTCTGGTTTGTTTTGTTTTTCTTCATGGCATTTACCTGTTTTATACTATTTGCTCATTGCCTGTGGCCCTCACTAGGTGGTCATGTAATCAATGCAGGACCTTGTCTATATGGTTTCCTTCACCCTGTGGCCAGAACAGTACCTGGCACAGAACAGATAATAAATACATGTATCTGTAAAATGAATGTGAAAAATGATATAGGAGCGTGGGAGGAACGGTGGCTATATTCAGGAAGTTGAGTCTGCAACCGAATTAAGAAAACGTCTCAAATCCATTAACATTTTCAGTATTAAAACCTCGAGCGGGGACAAAACGTAAGAGGATGAAATACTGGCAACAGAACGAGCAGTTCCTGGCCTCAGAAGTTTACAATCTTACAGAGAGAAACCATTCTGCAATTTGTTTCCAGACCTGTGCAGCAGGGGTGCAGGAAGTAGAGTAACACTTCAGCGTGAGAACACTGTCTTTCTTCCTTTCTTGTAACCCTGTGACTAACGCTTAGGGAACCAGAGCGCGACAGGGACCAAGCAGTGAGTCAACAGAAAAACCTCAGAACCGAATCTCCCTTGCCTGTTGGTTTGATATTTCCAGGGAAGAGTAAGGACTTCTTATGAAAAGTGAATAAATGAGTTTGTTTGGAAGAGAAATGAAAAACGGAAAAGCATGGGAAAAAAAAAAATATATCGGATGCCTCCCCGTCGGGGAATCGAACCCCGGTCTCCCGCGTGACAGGCGGGGATACTCACCACTATACTAACGAGGACGGTCTCTGGTTGGGACCTCTCAAGCCACTTTTTAAAAGTACATATAACTTCTCATAACACGTTCCAAAGAATTAAGTATTTTGCTTTTCCCCAGAAACCTAGTTCAACTTGATTCACTGCTATTTCAAGGTGGCTGTTTCCTGCTCTGTCTTTGATTGAGTAGCGAGGGATCGGACAATAGAAATTAACAAACAGAAAGCAAAAGTCAACAAACAGATATCAGCAAACACAACAGGGATTAGTACCATTTAAGATACTAAAAAAATGTAGCCAAGGAGAAACTTAACTTTGCTTGTCTTACTTTACTGGGGAACTGCAAAGAAGTTTTCATTCCCTTCTGGCTTCTTGTGGATACTGCTCGGAGCTCTCTTAAATACAGAAAGTGAAGCCGCAGCTGAACAGGAAGTGGGATCAACTTCACCCATTCCCTTTCCTTTCGCCTTAGATGGAAGGAAAAGGAAATTGCCGAAACCCGGGATCGAACCAGGGACCTTTAGATCTTCAGTCTAACGCTCTCCCAACTGAGCTATTTCGGCAGCTACGAAGTCAGGTTATCACTTTTATCCTCCTGATTGTTTCGACTGTCCTGGTTCTTCTGCCTTCCTGGGTTCGATGCCAGAAACGCTGGTTTAGCGAGAACCCACCGACCGCTTTGCTCGCCTGGCACCTGTGTGTAATGACCTCTTCTGGTCCTTAAAGGCCACCACCCCTGGAAGTCTTCCCTGATGACGCCTCCCCACAGGACCCAGCCCCTTATAGTTCATTGTTAGCTTATTGTTTTCATGTCCATTATCTGTCTCCCCAGCTGGAATGACAGACCAACAAGGAGCATATAAATCGTCTGCTTTGGTCACTGCTGTGTCCCTCAGTGCTTAGAATATTGCCTGGCATATAGGAGGTACTTAATAAATATTCGTTGACCGAATGAATGAATGAATGAGAGAATGAATAAATGAATGAATCCTACCCGGCTCACAGCTCAGCCTTGTCAAGCTCCCTTCTCTGTTCAGAGGAAAGCAGGTCACCCCTTGAATGAAGCTCCCCAAGGAGCAGGAGGTGTATCAAAAGTGCAGATCACGCAGAAGACTGCATTGGAGGCCCCGAGGGCCAGAATGTGGCTTTCTTGAGGGCAGGGAGCGATTCAGATCTGGCCTTCGAGTATGGCCTCCATACCTGTGTGCACCTGCTCAACTTCAAGGCATGCAGTAATCAACAGGTCAGAATTCAGCCTGGGCTGTGCGTGCTTCTCTTCCCTTTGGGAAGTGGGCGGATGGATGAGTGAGGGTGTCCTCTGGGAGGGAATGAGGAAGTGGGGAGGGCCTTCATTATGTGCAGTCATTCAGTAAGTGTCCACTGGGTGCCAATAATGACCATCCAGCCCATCAACAAATCAGTATATAAGATGATTCAATATAATAGCAAATGCTAAGCAGAAAAATAAGTGGTAGTGATGGTGTGGAATGCCCTTGTGGGGGCAGTGAGAGAAAAGAAGATCTAAGATGTCCTGAAAATGAAGGGCCAGTCATGTTAAGACCTGGATAGAGAGCATCCCAGGCAGTGGGAATAGCAAGTGCAAAGGCCCCGAGGTTGAAATGACATTGAAAAGAGGCTGGCTAGGGCGGTGCCTGTGGCTCAAGGAGTAGGGTGCTGGCCCCATATACTGGGGTGGGGGGTGTTCAAGCCCAGCCTGGCCAAAACTGCAAAAAAAAAAAAAGAAGCCTGGCTTGTTGGAGGTGCAGAGGAGCAGGAAAGAGGGTAGAAGGCAAGGCTTCAGAGGCCGGCAGGATTCAGATCTTGCCACCCTTGAAGGCCCCAGACAGGGGCTGGGATTTTCCCTGTGGGTGTTGGAAAGCCACTAGTGAGTGACACGACTGACATTTTCGGAGTCTCCCCTATTGTTGCTGTCCAGAGAATGGATGGAGCTGTCAGAATGGCAGCAGGGAGACCAGTGAAGAGGCTACTGTGAGCAGTTCAGGTAGGTTGAAGGCGGTTCAGGTCAAGCAGGCAGTCGGGGTGTTGATGAAGGGATGGATTTGGGATAGGGTTTGGGAGGAAGGTGGAAGGCCTTGTTGATGGATTTTGCATGCAGAACGGGAAAAAGGAAAGGGTGAAGGATGACACCCAGGGGTTGGCCTGGGCTATGGGCAGATGGTGGATGTTTTTGACCCAGTACGGGATCCTCAAGGTGAGCAAGGAAATCAAGACTTATGCTTCAGAATGTGAGCTTATTTGGAAATAGGACCTTTATTTATATTATTAATATATTTTTATTAAATTATAATTGTGTACATTAACATATTTATGGGGTACAGTGTGCTGATTTTATATACAATTTGGAATGCTTACATCAAACTGGTTAACATAGCCTTCACCTCACTTACTTATTTGTTGTGTTAAGACATTTATACCCTACTCTTAATAGTTTTGACATGTACCCTTGCATTGTGCACAACAGATAAGGTCCCACCAATTACCCTCCCTCCTCCCAGCCTCATCCTTTCCCTCCCTGCTCCCTCCTCTTGTCTCCTTCATTCTGGACTATAGTTGTGTTTTATCATTTGTATGAGTGTGGGTGATTATATATTGGTTTCATAATAGTACTGAGTATATTGGATACTTTTTCTTCCATTCTTGAGATACTTTACTAAGAAGAATATGGTCCAGCTCTACCCATGTAAGCATAAAAGATATAAAGTCTCCATCTTTTTATGGCTGCATAGTATTCCATGGAATACATATACCACAATTTGTTAATCCATTCATGGGTCGATGGGCACTTGGGCTGCTTCCATGACTTGGCAATTATGAACTAGGCTTCAATAAACATTCTGGTGCAATGTTACAATATCTTTGTTGTAAAATGATTTTTTTTTTGTCATTTGGCATATACCTAGTAGAGAAATTGAAGGATCAAACAGCAGATCTACTTTTAGTTCCCTAAGTATTCTCCAAACTTCTTTCCCAAAGGGAATGTATTAGCTTGCATTCCCACCAGCAGTGCAGAAGTGTTCCCTTCTCTTCACATCCACGCCAACATTTGTAGTTTTGGATTTTGTGATGTGGATTAATCTTACTGGAGTTAGATGATATCTCAAAGTGGTTTTGTCTTGCATTTCTCTGATGATTAATCCACAGAGAACTCAAACTAATTAATAAGAACAAATGATCCCATTTCATTGTGCATAAGAGACTTAAACAGAAGCTTCTCTGAAGACAGACAGATGGCCTACAAACACATGATATAGGACCTTTTAAGAGGTGATTACAAATTAGCAAGGCATGGAGTATGCACCTATCATCCTAACTGTTCAGGAGGCTGAGGCAATAGGATCGCTGGAGCCCAGGAGTGTGAGGTTGCTGTGAGCTATGATGATGCCACTGCACTTTGACCCAGGCAACAGAGTGAGACTCTGACACCAAAAAAATAAAATAAAATAAAATAAAATTGAAAAGCAAAACACTAACTCAGTCTCAGGACCATTTTTGTTGTTGTTGTTGTTGCCCTCAGTAGAGTGCCATGGCGTTACAGCTCATAGCAACCTCAAATCTTGGGCTTCAGCAATTCTCTTGCCTCAGCCTCCCAAGTAGCTGGGACTATAGGCACCCACCACAACACAATGCCTGGCTGATTTTTCGTTGCAATTGTTAGTTGGCTTGGGCCGGGTTTGAACCTGCCACCCTCCGTGTATGTGGCTGGTGCCATACCCAATGCACTATGGGCGCCAAGCCACAAGACCATTGTTAATATTTACTATTCATTCCCTTTGTTATGTTCTCCCAAAGATTCATTCAGTTCATATAACCCATCTCCTATTCTTTTTTTTTTTTTTTTGAGACAGAGCCTCAAGCTGTCACCCTGGGTAGGGTGCTATGGCATCACAGCTCACAGCAACCTCCAACTCCTGGGCTCAAGCGAGTCTCCTGTCTCCACCTCCCAAGTAGCTCGGACTACAGGTGCCCACCACAACGCCTGGCTATTTTGTTGTTGTTGTTGTTGCATCCATCATTGTTGTTTGGTGGCCCAGGCTGGATTTGAACCCGCCAACTTAAGTGTATGTGGCTGGCGCTTTAGCCATTTGAGCCACAGATGCCAAGCCCCGATCTCCTATTCTCACTTGATTATGTATCACCTCAATGCTTAGCATATATGTGAAAGCTGTCAATAAAATTTTTTTTTTTGGCCAGGGCTGGGTTTAAACCCGCCACCTCCCATATACGGGGCGGGTGCCCTACTCCTTTGAACCACAGGCGCCATCCTCAATAAATTTTTTTTAATAAATGAGTTATGAGATCTTAATTACTGCATCAGACTACTGCTGTGGTAGCAGATCATCATGAACTGAGTGGCTTGAAACAACAGAGTTCTGGACACCAGAAGTCCAAAGTCAAGGTGTTGGCAAGGTTGGGGACTTTTGGAGATACTGGAAGACAGTCTGACTCTACCACCTGGATTCTGGTGGTAGCTAGCACTGTAGCCAGCCTCTCAGTATTCTTTGGTCTGTAGACACACCACTCCACCTCTGTCACCTTCACTTGGCCTTCTCCTTCATGACTGTGTGTTTTCTCCTTTTCTATCTCTTATAAGGACATGGCATTGGATTTAGGAATCACCCTAATCCAGGATGGTCTCGAGATTCTTTTTTGTTGTTGTTGAGGCAGTTTCACTTTGTCACCCTCAGTAGAGTGCCCTGGTGTCCTAGCTCATAGCAACCTCAAACTCTTGAGCTCAAGTGATTCTCTTGCCTCAGCCTCCCAAGTAGCTAGGACTACAGGCATCTCGAGATTCTTAACTTGATGACATCTGCGAAGATCTTCATTCCAAGTAAAGTCACATTATATACTCATCCCACTATAATTACCATCACATTATTTTATTCTTATGACTTGATTTTTTACATCAAAATATGCTAGTATCACGAATCACAGAAAAGTATGAATAGATGAGCTAACACCCACATCCCTCTGCTGGAAAATAGTCCAGATTGATAGTATGTGAGCATCATTCCAAGTCCCCCTCTATGAATCTACCTTTACAGAGAGAATGATAAGATGGAGAGATCAATAGATCATTGTTATTAACATGGGATTGTCTTCTGTATCAGGCAGCAACATTAATTTTAATTAAACAAAAAGAAAAAGAGGATTATGCCTATAATAGTAGCACTCTGGGAGGCCGAGGTGGGTGGATTGCCTGAGCTCAGGAGTTCCAGGCCATCCTGAGCAGGAGCCAGACCCTGTCTCTAAAACTAGCCAGGCATTGTGGTGGGTGCTTATAGTCTCAGCTACTTGGGAGGCTGAGGCAAGAGGATCACTTGAACCCAAGAGTTTAACGTTGCTGTGAGCTATCACACCATGGCATTCAACTGAAGGCAACAAAGTGAGACTCTGTCTCAAAGATAAATAAATAATAAAATAAACAAAAATCATAAATGATATTGAAGGATTACTGAACTTTAGATAAACGTTTTTTTCACCCCACAAGACAAATTAGTTGCTAATCAATGTCTCTTCATTGAGAAAAAAGATTATGAAAAAAAAATGAGCATTTACAGGCATTTTTAAGGAGTTTGTGTCAATTTAAATTGTCATGTGCTATTCATCATCTGATACATAGTACTTCCTTCAGCTGTATTCTGGTCTGTGGCTATTAGGTCTTTGTGCATAGGTTTTTCCCTTTGCATTTAAGATTTGTTTTGATAAAGGCAAAATTGCATATATGGGATTATAAATCAGAGTGTGGAATAGATACAGAGGATTCTGAAGCTCTATCCTCTCCATTCCATTCCTTTCTTCTCCAAACAAGACTTTTGGTCGTCATCTTAAAAAAAAATACATATATATATAATATTATATATATATGTATTTTCTATTATTATATCATATATATTATAATAACATATGTTATACACTATATAGTAATAGAAAATACTACATACTATAGTATATATATTTTATATTCCTATTATATAGTATATGCAGCTGCTTCTCTCTATGCCTGCATCTCATCACCTGCCTGGTGTGCACAGAGCCGACCTACCGCGTAGTGTCGTTGTGAGGACTGGCTCTTCCTTCCTAAGTGAACACGCGGAAGCGCTTGGGAATCCCTTCCGTACCTAACTGCAGCGTATTTTTTCTTATTCTTTTTTTTTAGAGAGAGACTCACTTCATCGCCGTCGGTACAGTGTCGGGGCGTCACAGCTCACAGCTCACAGTGTATTCTTGTCAGCTGCGGTGGTGGTTCTTGTGATCCGATCAGATATGTAAACACGAACAGGTGCACATCTGTGCGTCATATGCGTAATTTTCGACGTAAAAGGAACCTGACTGTACACGCCTCTGAGCAGGTCACTTGTTCCTCTCGGCATAACCTTTGGGAGCGGGATGTCACTGGTAGGGGTCCTTGTTTGCACTGTCACAGGTACGACTGTGTAACCTGAATATGGCTGTTTACATGCACAGTACATCAGGTGAGCCAAAAGGCTCACGGCCTCCCCGTCGGGGAATCGAACCCCGGTCTCCCGCGTGACAGGCGGGGATACTCACCACTATACTAACGAGGATGTGCCCGGGCCTTGTCTTTCCAGGTCAGCCCCTGTAGATATGGTGTCCCCCAGTTACCGTTCCCACCAGCTTCCGGTGAGGCTGTTAGAGGAGCCGCTCGGGGCGCCGCTGGCTAGGGGGCTTTCTCGGAGCGCGGAGGGGAGCCCGGAGTCGATAGTAAGCGCCAAGCACCCAAAAGCAGAAAAGCTGGCGCAACAGAGCCAAGAACCATTTCCTGTATGTGCAGTTCCAGGAAAAGTCATTCGTAGGAAGGGGATGTAGCTCAGTGGTAGAGCGCATGCTTTGCATGTATGAGGCCCCGGGTTCAATCCCCGGCATCTCCACTCTTTTCTTTCTTCCTTTTCCTTGGAAATCATGGTCACAAGGTTATATATAGCAAAACAGAGAAAGGGACCGGACCTAGCCTGGGCGTTCCTGTCAAACTGCCTGCGCAGCGAGCGTCCTTGTAAGTTACAGCAGCAGCAGCGCAGGTCCCAGCCCCCTAACCCTAACCCCGCCAGGGAGTTCCCAGTCAGTGGGCGGGCTGTGGGCCGGTAGCCTCTTTTCACACTAACATTCCAGGATAGCTAGAGCCCTTCTCCAGTCCTCACTCGGTCTCTACAAAAAATATCACTGTTAAAATATTATCGGGCGTGGTGGCACGTGCCTGCCTCCCAGCTACTGGGGAGGCTGAGGCAGCAGGATCACACGCAGGAGTTGGAGGCTGCGGTGAGCTCTGATGATGTCATTGCACTTCTGCCTCGGCAACAGAGCGAGACCCTGCCTTCATAAAATCCAAAAAAACTAGTATTTCTAGTTGTTTCCTCAAGCTGATTTCTACACTGTATTCCTGCACCAGGCCGTTCTTCAGTGACTCCTGAACACCCAGTGTCAGGTAATGCGCAGGCACTGAGCACTTGCTGTGTGGCCAGGTACAGTATAAGTACTCTTTTTTTTTTTCCTTCGTATTATATTCTTTATTGTTTGAAATGTTCTGTTGCATCATGTACATTAGGTGAGGTTCCCCCCAAAACCCTCCCTCCTGCCTCCCCCGTCCCTTCCCTTCTCTCTCCTCTTCCTTTCTACTTTCTGGACTGTAGTTATGTTTTACCATTTGTATAAATGTGTAGGTGATTCTATATCGTATTCATAGTAGTACTGCATACCTTGGATACTTTTTGTTCCATTCTGGAGCACTTTATGAAGAAGAATATGTGCTACCTCCATCTAGGGAAATGGAAAAGTTATGAAGTCTCCATCTTTTTATGGCTGCATAGTATTCCACTATGTACATATATACCACCATTTGTTAATCCATTCATGGGTCCATGGGCACTTGGGCTGTTTCCATGTCTTCGAAATGATGAATTGGGCTGCAATAAACATCCTGGTCCAAATGTCATGGTTGTAAAATGATTTTTGTTCATCTGGGTATCTACCTAGTAGAGGAATTGCAGGATTGAATGGCAGGTATACTTTTAGTTCCTTGAGTATTCTCTAAACTTCTTTCGAAAAAGGTGGTATTAACTTGCATTCCCAGCAGCAGTGTAGTTTTCCCTTTTGTCTGCATCCACACCGTCTGTGGTTTGGGGAAATTCTTTCTTAAAATCAGGCTTTTCACATGCACACTAACATATCCAGAGTGTCCCCTCCACTTCCTCTGTTCAGCTCTTTCAACCTGAGCCAATAATCCTTTGCTCCAATCACTCCAAGGCCAGGTACCAGACATCTCTAGACAACCCCAACACTTCAGATCCACTGACAATACCCAGACTAACCAATCGCAAACCTGCTTGTCCTGACTCACTCATTCCTCCCCACAGGGGCCACTATAAACGGGCTCCCTTATTCTACCTGACTATTCACCCATCCTTGAACTTTCCTCCTGAAACTGTGAATAGCAAAATTTATTTCTTTCTACTTTTTTTTTTTAATTGTTGGAGATTCATTGAGGGTATGAGATACCAGGTTACACTGATTGCATTTGTTAAAGTCTCTTCTATAATTGTGTCTTGCCCCCAAAAGGTGTGTCACACACCGAGACCCCATTCCTTCCCTCTCTCTGCTCTCCCCTTCCCTCACCCCTCACTGTGTACTAAGTCATTAATTGTCCTCATATCAGTATTAAGTACTCTTGTACCCCTGGAGAAGACAGGCAAGGCAAGATTTTTTCCTCTTCTTGGACTTTATATTTCAGACCAGGAGACTAACAATAAGTAAGCAGTGATAGTTTTACGAAGACAATAGTAATGAGGAGATGGAAGGTTTAGGGGGTAGATGTGAGGGGCTGCTTCAACTGTCAGGGGATGCCTGTTTGCAGAAACGGCAGCATCAAGCAGTAGAGGCAAGTGCAAAGGCCCTGAGGGCAGGGAAGGAGCAATGGCATGTGCTCCTATGCCTGGGGCCTAGTGAGGATGAACTTCATCTCCCAAGACACTGGAAGGCTGGATGCAGGAAAAGGACAGGATCAGATTTAAAAGTGCTCCCTCTGGCTGCCATGTTGAGGATACTCCCTGAGCAGATTGCTGACTCAGACCAGGGAAGAGGCATTGCTTTGGTCTGCAGGGCTGCCTGCTAAAGCTTTGCTCTTGGAGGGTAGCCATGGAGGTGCAAGTCTGGGTGTGTTCTGGATATAATTCTGGAGGTGTTTGTCTTGTGTTCCCTAACACAGGGATACCGCACTGTGTCCCACCATACCTCCTAGTCATCCAGGTGATTCTGTTTGTCTCACTGAAGAGTTGTCAACATCTAGCACATATATCCTTGCCTTCTAGGGTATGTACCTCCATGGAATAGGTTCCCATACGGAGCAGTGCAGAGTCACAGGGCATGGATATTCCACTTTTACTGTTTTTCTTTCTTTTTTTGAAACACAGAGCCTCCGTGGCATCACGGTTCATAGCAACCTCCAACTCCTGGGCTTAAGCGATTCTCTTGCCTCAGCCTCCCAAGTAGCTGGGACTACAGGT
>NW_003852494.1:5204786-5210980 GCF_000181295.1 Otolemur garnettii
ACAGCTCACAGCAACCTCCAACTCCTGGGCTCAAGCGAGTCTCCCGCCTCCGCCTCTCAAGTAGCTGGGACTATAGGTGCCTGCCACAACACCAGGCTATTTTTTGGTTGCAGCCATCATTGTTGTTTGGCGGGCCTAGGCTGGATTCAAACCCATCAGCTCAGGTGTACATGGCTGGCGCCTTAGCCGCTTGAGCCAGGTGCCAGCCAATTTTTTTTTTCTTTTTGAGATAGGATCAGGCTAGAATGCAGTGGCATGGTTGCAGCTCACAGCAGCCTCAAACTCCTGGCTCCAGCCATCCTCTTGCCTGAGCCTCCCAAGTGGCTGGGACTATAGGCACCCACCACAGTGTCTGGCTATTGTTCTATTTTTAGTAGAGATAAGTCTCACTCTTGCTCAGGCTGGTCTTGAACTCCTGAGCTGAAGTAATCCACCCATCTCAGCCTCCCAAAGTACTAAGATTACAGGCATGAGCCACCATGCCCGACTTAAATTATTTTTCATTCATAGAAGGCTCTACAGAGAAATGAGGTTTTAAAAAACTTTTTTACTCCTACCTATGTACTCATGGAAAACATGGCCACACAAAATGTACATAAATGTTCATAGCAGCTCTATTCACAATAGCCCAAATCCAGAAACTAAAAATGTGATTTTATCCATACATTGGAGTATTATTCAGCCATAAAAATGAATTAAGTACTATTATGCATACATGTTACTGAATGCATAAAACTTGAAATGTTATGCTAAATGACAGAAGCCAGTCACAAAAGGCCACATATTTTATGATTCTTTATAAGGAATGTCCAGAATGGGCAAATCCACAGGGACAAAGAATGGATCTTTGGGGCCTGGAGTGGGGAGGAAAGGGAGCTGACCACTTTAGGGTTATGAAAACACTTGGAATTACATAATGGTAATGACTGCCCAACTGTGAATACAGTAAAAGCCACTGAACTGTACATCTTAAAATGGTGAACTGGGTGGGGGAAGGGGTCATAGACACAAAACCTGTCTTGAGCATTACAAAAGTGATCCACGTAACCAAAAACATTTGTACCCCCATAATACTTTGAAATATAAAAATTTAAATAAAAATAAAAGCATTCTCTTTTTGTGCAGTTTTTGGCCGGGGCTGGGCTTGAACCTGCCACCTCCGGCATATGGGGCCAGCACCCTACTCCTTTGAGCCACAGGTGCCACCCAACATTCTCTGGGCTCAAGTGATCCTCTTGCCTCAGTTTTCCTATTTTTTTTTTTTAATTAGAGATGGGGTCTACACTCTTTCTCAGGCTGGTCTCGAACTCCTGAGCTTAAGCAATCTACCAGACTTGGCCTCCCAGAGTGCTAGGATTACAGGCATGAGCCTCTGTCTGGCAAAACCATTCTTTTTAAAAAAAATCACCTAGTCATAGTTGTAGATCCTCTGTTGTGGCCTCAGACTGGGATGGGGGCAGGAACGTCACTAGACACCTGGGCAGCAGGGGAGGAGAGAATGGCTTCCTCTCTCTTCTCAGAACTGCCCACACTTGTGCAGTGGGAGATCTAGGAAAGCTGGAGAGCAGAATGACTTGAGTGGGTAACATCCCAGTTCCACATGATTGCCAGGTAAAGTTTTCCTCAGTTACTGGCAGGTCAAGCAAAATATCTCTTCAGGCTTCTTGGGCCCTGCCTCTGTAGCTGCAGGATGGGCTCAGAGCACAGGGAGGCTGTGAAAGGAGGGTCAGGGGTACTTCCCCCATTGGACAGGTAGAAGAGGGAACCTGCACAGGTGAGGTTCCTTCAGTGTTGAGAAGGCAAGTGAGGCTTCCAGGCCAAGACCTAGGACATGGGACACTGTTCACCTGGGGTATCTTTCCCTGAGTCCACCCTACAAAATCATGTGGATGCAGGGAACATTTTTATTTTATAGTTGTCTTCACTGAAGCTGCAGAAGAATGCCAGAGTGGAATCCATCCTGACCACAGCTTGGCTTGGGGAGATGTCCAGGCCCCTCACTATGGAAGATGGAGGGGCAGGGGCCTCCTGACTCCTTGGTCCTGCCTGGAGCTCCCCTATTCTGCTTCCTTGCTCAGGTACCTACCCCAGCCCTTGTTGACTCCACCTCTGCCATGGAAAGGAGGGAAAGTGAGGGGTCTGGGGTCCCCATTCAGGGCAGACAGAACACTCATGTGTCTCTGGTCTGGTGGCAGGCCCACCCTCTGCATCATGGGGAGGTGACATGGATGGACAAGGTCAGCTCCTCTTTCTGCTGTCCGAGAGATCACCTGGGGCATGATACCCATTCCTTGCAGCCATGACACAGGAAAGGTGCTGGCAGCCAATTTTTCAGGAAGGTGTGGAGCTGGGAGGGCCCTGGTCAGCTTTCTACGGTTGGAGCAGAACTCTGAGGCTCACTGATGTCTGGGACAACTGGGAGGCCAGGCACCACTAGAGGCCTCTCTGCTGAGGGAAGGAAGAAACACAGGGGGGATACTCTTGCCTTATGGAAGGGAAACAGGGGTGGGCCTGCAGACGTCCAGCTCTGCTGCTCCTTGAGGGAATAATGTAGTCCAAAGGGCATGTGTAAAGCAGGGGTCAAGCACATGAGATAAAACCATTACCCATCATGTAATAAATAGTTATAAAAAAGCCACATTTGGTTAGATGACACAAGGTGGCAACAAGCTTTGTCCAGAATCAGATTGAGATGCAAGAGAGCTCTAGGGGCTTGGCCTGCATCCCGGGAGCAGGCACGGGGCCAGGGCAGGAGCCCAAACCAGTCCTCAGCCCTGCGGCCAGGTGTCGGTCAGGGGTTCAGGTGGGAGGCCAGGCTTTCTCAACACTGGGGTGCATGGCCTGTGGAAGCCACTCACAGTACTCGGCCAGCAGGTCTGTAGGAGAGGAGGGGGGACAGCATCAGGCTGTGTGCCCAGGGGCTCGAAGACACAGGCCCCTGCCTCAGTGGGCCTGTCCTGCACACTCCCACAGTCTAGGCCTGGTCAAACTCACATTTGGGGTTTTTCTTCCAGGCAGCCAGCAGGGCGTCACGGCAGTCTGCCTTCTCTGCCACGAGGGCTCTCAGGAGGCTCTCCGTCCGGGGCTGCAGCCTATGAGGAGGGCATATACAGGCTGGTCTGGAGCCTTGGGGGCACCCCCGTCCCCCAACCTGGCCTGGGAGACGGAAAGGTCCCCTCGTCCCAATCATCCCAGGATGGGAGGACCTAAACCCATTTCCTCTTCCCACTGCTATCTCCGGCTCCAGGCACCCTGGCCTTCCCCACATTCCTTGCCCACTGTGGCTATCATCGTCCAGGTTTCCACAACTGCACTGTTGGCCTCTCCCTGTGCCCTGTGCTGTCCCTTTGGAACTGAGTCATTGTCATCTATACTTGTGCTCAATCTCCCTGCATTGCCATGGGGAAAGAGATGGAGATGGGGATTATGTCTATCCTGGCACTGAGTGGATGCTTGGAAATGTTTGCTGGGAGATGACGTGGCTGGTGGCAGCCTGGCTGGGGATGCCCCATGGGTGTGTGCTGGTGCCTGCTATCCTTAAGCCCTCTTCACTGTCTAGGATGTCAGCCATAGGCTCTGCCCATCTCAGGAAGGAGGAGGCGGTGGCTTCTAGGAGTCTGAGCCATGGGTGGGAAGAAGACAGGAGAGGCGTAGACAGAAGAGCGAGGCCCAGGAAGCTGAGGCAGCAGTGGCACCTGGCGGGATGGGGTTTATGCTCACCAGCAGGAAGCCCTAAGGCCCAGGTGGGCAGGATGCCTTCTGCTGATACCCCTAGCTCTATAGAAGGGAGTGCCTGTCCCCAGCTCATGTCCACCCAGAACCTCTGGGTGTGACTTTACTAGGAAAGAGGGTCACTGCAGCTACAGACAGTGAAGATATGTTGGAACAGGGTGGGCCCTAAATCCAATGGTTGGTGTCCTCATAAGAGGGTTGTGTAAGGGCAGACCACATGAAGACAGATAATGCCACATGCCAAGGAAGCTCTGGACATAGCAAGGCCCTGTTGACAGCTGGATGTCAGCTTTGTCTTCTAGCACGAGGAAGAACACATTTCAAATGTTCTCAGCCCCAGAGTGTGGTCCTTTGTCATGCACCCCAGGAGGAAGTCATACAGCCCCAGTCTGCGCCTGCCTGCTGTGCCACCCAGGGAAGGTGTACCTGGCCCAGGTCTTCAGCATCGTGCTGGGGCTGGACAGCAGGCAGCTTTGGTGTGAGGCCAGCTTACGGAAGACCTGCAGAGAGGCCATAGGTGAGACAGCTGGACCTGCCCTGCCCACATGCCAGGATGGGGTAAGAACTGTGGACCATGTACCTGCCCTTCCAGCAGAAATCGGGCGAAGTGCTTGTAGCAGTCAATTCCTTTTGGAAAATCCACCTCGACAGCAGGGAATGGCCAGCCAACCCGATCTGGGGGCAGGAGCTGATGAGCCAGGGATGCCCCTACAGCTGCCCTCCTGACTCCCCTCCCTGCCTTTCCATTAGAGTGATGGGAAGGGCCATGGAAGCTGTTGCCCTGACTCACAGAACGTGCTGGTCCGGTGGCACAGCACTCGGCCTGTCTCAGGGCAGTAGGTGGGAGCTGGCTCCTCCAGGGGCTTGTCAAAGTGGCAGTAAGAAGGCAGCAGGGCAGGGATCCAATGTACCTCCACGGCACAGACACCTGTAGGCAGGTTACAGTGCTTTGGCCCCGGGTCCCAAATGCCCAACTCCCACAGTCCACCTGCTGGCCTCTGTACCTTTCATGTACATCTTAGTGGTTTCCACGATTTCCTGGTAGACCACAAACTCGGGAAGCTCTTTGAAGAGGACGGAAGCAGGGTGAATGAAGACAGGGTCATCCAGGAGAGGGGTCTAGGGAGACACAAGTGTAACTTGGTCAGGGAGAAATGCAGGCTTGGGGGCTGCTGAGCTTTTAACCCAGGAGAACCGCCTTATTGACCCCAAGCCAAAGAGGAGAGGAGCATGCCCCATCATTCCAGGAATGCGGCTGTCTACACGCTGAACTATGACCTTGCTATGAAGGGAGTGCAGCCTTTACACACGCTGCAGCATGAATGAGCCTCCAGAGCATGATGCTGAGCGAAGAAGCCAGTTACACAGGGCCCCATGATGTCTGCTCCCGTCACAGAAAATACCCACAACAGGCAAACCCAGGAGCAGGACAGCAGGTCGGGGTGGGGGGTTAGAGGGAAATGAGAGAGACGGTGAACAGTTGTGAGGTTTCTTTGTGGGGTGATAAAAATGTTCTAAAATACTAAATTTCACTAAAATTTAGTGAATTTCTTTTTTTTTCTTTTTTGAGATAGTCTCACTTTGTTGCCCTTGGTAGAGTGTCACGGTGTCACGGCTCACAGCACCCTTAAACTCTTGGGCTTAAATTCGTAATAGCCAAGATATGGAAACAGCCCAAGTGCCCATCAACCCATGAATGGATTAACAAATTGTGGTATATATACACCATGGAATACTATGCAGCCATAAACAAAGATGAAGACTTCACATCTTTTGTTTACCTGGATGGAGCTGGAACATATTCTTCTTAGTAAAGTATCTCAAGAATGGAAAAGAAATTATTCAATGTACTTAATGTTACTATGAAATCAATATATAAACACCTACACATTCATATGAATGGCAAAATATAACTATAGTCCAGAAAGTAGAAAAGAAGAAGAGAAAGAGGGGAGGGGAGGGGGGATATGGGTGAAGGGAAGGTATTTGGGGTGACCTCACCTAATGTGCATGATGCAATGGTACATTTCAAAGCTATTAGAAATGAGTATAATTGTGATGGATATGTTACTTAGTTCAATGTAAGCATTTCACGTTGTATATCAAACCAGTACCCTGAACCCTATAACTGTATTAATGTACAAAGTTACGATTTCATAAAAATAAAATAAAAATATTAAAAAAATAAAAAATTTACATTCTAGCGAGGAGAACAACAAATAAGCAATCAAGTCAATAAATAGGATAATCGGCTCAGTGCCTGTGGCTCAAGTGGCTAAGGCGCCAGCCACATGCACCTAAGGTGGCAGGTTCGAATCCAGCCCAGGCCTGCCAAACAGCAATAATGGCTGCAACCAAAAAATAGCCTGGGCGTTGTGGCGGGCGCCTGTGGTCCCAGCTACTTGGGAGGCTGAGGCAGGAGACTCACTTGAGCCCAGGAGTTGGAGGTTGCTGTGAGCTGT
>NW_003852494.1:5211572-5214348 GCF_000181295.1 Otolemur garnettii
CACAACGCCTGGCCATTTTTTTTTGGTTGCAGCCATCATTGTTGTTTGGCGGGTCCGGGCTGGGGATTCGAACCCGCCACCTTAGGTGTACGTGGCTGGCACCTCAGCCGGTTGAGCTATAGGCGCCGAGCCCCCAGCTACTTTTTGTTGCAGTTGTTGTTGCTTAGCTGGACCGGGCTGGGTTCAAACCTGCCAGCCACAGTGTACGTGGCTGGAGCTGTAACCACTGTGCTATGGGTGCTGAGCCTCAGTGAGTTTATTTTATTGTATGTGAATTACATCTCAATTAAGTGTTTAAAAAAAAAAAGTTGGAGGTGGTACCTGTGGCTCAGTGGGTAGGGTGCCAGCCCCATATACCAAGGGTGGCAGATTCAAACCCAGCCCTGGCCGAACTGCAACAAAAAAACGGCCAGGCGTTGTGGCGGGTGCCTGTAGTCCCAGCTACTCAGGAGGCTGAGGCAAGAGAATCACCTAAGCCCAGGAGTTGGAGGTTGCTGTGAGCAATGTGACACCACGGCATTCTATTGAGGGTGATAAAGTGAGACTCTATTTCTACAATAAAAAAAAAAAAGTTGGAGGCAAGAATCTAACCTCCAAAGGAAGATGTGAATCTAGTGCACACTGCACTTGCTCCTTGACAAGAATTTTCCAGAGGCTGCAGGGACCCGTAACTGAGGGGACAGGCACCTCTGCCTGTGCCTCTAGGGTCTTGCTCCTGCCAGATACCCTGACCATGCCCCAAGCTGGGTGGGTGCCCATGGTGCCCCACCTTGTAGGCGTTCCTCCACTTGTTGTCCAGCAGCTCCTCGCTCTGGACCCTGCGGGCCAGGTGGTCGCCCAGACCAGCTGTCACGATCTGTCGCAGGTAAGTCACCTGGCTCTCAGTGGGTGGCTGCATCTTGGGATCCATGAAAAGCTCAGCTTCAGGGCACACGGAGTTGACTAGGGGGAGAGTCGAGGGTGAGGGTGGTGGTGACAGTGGGGCTGAGGTCTGGTTTTGCCCAGAATGCAGAAGACCCCAGTCATGCAGTTCAGCACTCTGGCCTCAAATACCAGCTTGCCCTAGTCACTGCCCCTAGGGTCACCCTCAACAGCAAGACTACAGCTGCCCCCACATCATCCCCTCTTCCTTTCCTGGTACAAAACCCCAGCTCCTCTGTGGGTAGCAGAGTGTTTGGCTAGAACACAGCTGGTACGAATGCCCAAGTGGCCATAGCTCGGTTCTGGTCCATGACCTAAAGATGGAAGCTGCAGCTGGAGTTCCTGGGACCACTCAGCACCAGGGGCACGACAGCTGGCATGTGCCCTCTGGCCCCATCCTTCCCTTCTGCTTGGAGGACAGTAGGTGACTAAACCTCCTGCTGCCTTCCCCGCCCATGAGGTGACTGTAGGTAGTGGCACAGAAATGCCCTGGGCCCCTGCAGCTCTGAGAAGTCACTGGGCTTGACTCTGGTCTTCAGCTCCTCTTTCTTGGGACAATAAATGCCTAAGGTCGCCAACCTGCTACAATCAGCGCCATCTGGTGGCTGAATGCAACTGGGAGCTGATGTACCTGGGGATGACACCACCTAGGAGAGCCATAGCCAAAGGGACACAGCACAATGACAAGGCCACTGGGATGCACCTGGCAGTGGGGAAAGTATCCACTGGGAAAAAGCCATCAGTTCTGGTGGGAAATCCTGGCAACTGCTGAACTCAGGGAAAGATACCCTTAAGCAGGTGTCAGAAGGTGATGAATGTCTCTCTGCTCCCTTGAACCCCTGAGTGTTGCTGAGCCCAGGGAGAGACTGAGGCAAGGCCTCATCCTTCTGCACAGAAGGGTCCAAGAGTCTGGGGACATCTGGGAGGGAAGAGACATCCAGGCAGAGGATGAGCCAAGGAAAAGATGTAACGGAGGGACAACCTGATGGGTGACCATGAAGGTCAAGCAGTTCAAATCTGTCGCCACTCTGTTCATGTGCACGTCCACTTGTGACTATAAAAGGGCCCTGAATATTGATCTTAAGTTATAAATAAATTTTAGCCAGTGGGCAAATTTGCAAACATGGCTTCTATAAGTCACTTTAAACTTGCTCAAAAGAAGTTTAAACATTAAAAAGCGCCTGGGTCAAGTTGTTCACTCATGCAGGTTAGGTGGAGGCCATACCTGCAGTGGTTAGCTGGCCCCGGAGCCGTCGTGTCTCCATCATGGCCTTGAACCGCAGCCCATTGGTTTCACAGAACTGGGGTGTGCAACCAGTGTACTCACAGGCTCCCACAGCACCTGTGGGGTAAACCAGGGCATGCTCACTCGCCAACCCCATCCCAGACCCAGGGGACCCTCTCTGTACTATCTGCTGGACAGGATACTTACCCAGCAGCACCATGAGGTCACCGAGCTTCAGAGAGGCCCCTTGCCCTGCCCAGGCCTTCTTCTTCTGGGCTACCCGGGCCCGCTTGCTCTTCAGCTTGGTGAGCTCCTCCTCACTGGCAGCTGGTCTGTAAACACACACAGGGCCTCAGCCAGGAACATGTTTATTAATCAGCCCAGTTTCAGGGGCCTGTGAAGGTCACTGATGAACGCAATCAAGGTATCACACTATAGTTTAAAGTTCACCAGCAGCAGCCACCAAGATTAAAAATGTATGTGCCTGCTGATCTACCAATTTCATGCCTAGAGATCAATACAAAGAAAGAAGCCAAGGCTCGGAGCCTGTGGCTCAAGTGGCTAAGGCGCCAGCCACACACACCTAAGGTGGCAGGTTCGAATCCAGCCCAGGCCTGCCAAACAACGAGG
>NW_003852494.1:5214600-5222575 GCF_000181295.1 Otolemur garnettii
AAAAAAAAAAAAAAGAAGTGAAAACTGCTGGAATAGTCAGAAAATGGGGACTGGGTGAATGAGCATGCCAGTGGTTTCCCAACCTGAAAATAATAGCTAATATGTGTGCCTGGCATGGTGAAAAGTGCTTTGTTTGTATTAATTCTAACAATAATCCAATTGTTGTCATTATCCCCATTTTCTAGATAGAGAAAATAAGCGCCAGAGAGGTGCAGTCACTTGCCCAAGGGCAGACAGCTCCCAATGGCACAGTGAAATCCAGGTCACACCCAGACTCTGAGCTCTTGGCCATGATGCTACAGATGCTACTTGAAGAGTTTGCTTTTGTGTGTGTGTGTGTGTGTGTGTGTGTGTGTGTGTGTGTGTGTAGAGACAGAGTCTCACTTTATCACCCTGGGTAGAGTGCCGTGGCATCACAGCTTATAGCAACTTGCAACTCCTGGGCTTAGGCGATTCTCCTGCCTCAGCCTCCCAAGGAGCTGGGACTACAGGCGATGACACAATGCCTAGCTATTTTTTTTGTTACATTTGGCTGGGGTCGGGTTTGAACCCACCACCATGGGTATATGGGGCCAGCACCCTACTCGCTGAGCCACAGGCACCACTCCTTTTTTGGGGGGGGAGACTGTCTCACTCTGTCACTCAGGCTAGAGTGCCATGGTGTCAGTCTAGTGCACAGTGACCTCACACCCTGGCCTTAAGTGATCCTCTTGCCTCAGATCCCACATACTCCTGAGTAGCTGAGACTACAGGTGCCTGCCACAAAGCATAGCTAATATTTCTAGTTTTGGTGGAAATGGGGTCCTACTCTTGAGCTCAGGCTGGTTTCAAGCTGTTGAGACCAAGCTATCTACCCGCCTCAGCTTCCCAGAGTCCTAGGATCACAGGTGTGAACCACTGCACCGGGCTAAGGAGTTTTTTTTTTGGTTTTTTTTTTTTGAGAGTCTCACTATGTTGCCCTTGGTAGACTGCTATACCATCACAGCTCACAGCAACCTCACGTCACATGTCACAGAAATCTCGAACTCTTAGGCTTAAGCAATTTTCTTGCCTCAGTCTCCCAAGTAGTTGGGACTACAGGCACCCCACCAAAGCCTAGCTATTTTTTTTGTTGTAGTTGTCATTGTTGTTTAGTAGGCCTGGGTGGGGTTCAAACCCGCCAGCTCTGGTGTATGTGGCCAGCGCCCTAACCACTGAGTTACAGACACTGAGCCCAGGCTAAGGAGTTTTATGAGAGACACTGGAACCGAAAGATTCTGATCCAGGGATCTGCGGAGGTTAACAGGGGTTCTCAAACTACAGTCCACGGGCCACATGTGGCCTGCTGAGGACATTTTTCAGCCCACTGGGTGTTTTTGCTGCCGCTACCTGTCCTGCTTAGCAGCCAACTTGTCCCAGGCCTGCAGTCCAGCCCTCCAACAGTCTGAGGGACAGTGAACTGGCCCCCTGTTTAAAAAGTTTGAGGACCCCTGGCTAAGACATCTGGGTTTCAAGACCTTACGTGTAGTGGTTGATTTTATGAAGGATGCCAGGAAATCATTACATAGTCTCTCATCTTATGAACAAGCATATAGTCGTAACTAAAGTCTAGATTTTTGTTAAATGTGTGATAGACTAAGCATACTTTCATTTTTTTTTTTTTGTTAGAGACAGAGTCTCACTTTGTTGCCCTCAGTAGAGTGCCATGGTGTCACAGCTCATAGCAACCTCCAGCTCTTGGGCTTAGGCGATTCTCTTGCCTCAGCCTCCTGAGTAGCTGGGACTACAGGTGCCCACCACAACACTTGGCTGTTTTTTGTTGCAGTTTGGCTAGGGATGGGTTCAAACCTGCCACTCTCAGTATATGGGGCCGGAGCCCTGCTCACTGAGCCACAGGCACCGCCCTGCATACTTTCATATTCTTAGCACCACCCTTCACTGCTTTGGTAGTGAAGGAGTTTGCTGGAATCAACGTCCCTCTGATGATGAGGGACCTCCTACCTCCAAGTCTCACCATCTCATCTAATCTCTAAGGGGCAGCAGTGAAAAACACCATGGCTGTCAGAGATCAGAACATCAAAGGGCTCAGAGAGAATAATGGTCTTGCACAAAGCCATCCAACAAACCACAACTCCCCAGGAGTACCAGCCCCCAGTCTCCCACCTGTCTAGTTCCTCAAACAGCTCCCGGACTGTCATGGCGGCCACAATGATGATGGCGTAGGGCAAGCAGCCATGTTGCCGGCTCAGGGCCAACATCTTGGCATAGCGGGGTGCCACAGGGAAGGCAGCCATGGTCCTGCCCAGTGCAGTGATGGGGCAGCTCAGCCGAGGACTCTGCAGCTGCTTCACCCTGGAGATGCAGGGTTGTGGTGTTCGGGGACTTCGAGGACAGGGAGGGAAGTGGGTCCTCCTCTGCCCTCCCCACCGACCCCCTGCCCTACCTCTCTGCTTCCTGGGGCGCCTCTAGGGCACCCAGCGCGATCAGCAGCTCCTCGGCAGCAATGAGGGCTTCCACAGATGGAGGCGTCGGGAAGGGGAAGTTGATGACCTGGGACACAGGGACACAGGGACACATGGCAGGGGCTGAGTTGATGCCCAGAGGCAAGTGTGGTGCCCCTTTCCACCTATCTCTGGGCACCGCTCACACCAGCTGGGACACGGGACACCAGGTGAAACACAGAGCCTCCTTTGTATGACGTCCACTCACTGCAAAGTGCCTAGTGGGCACCAAGGGCTGCTCTTGGAGGTGGGAGGTAGAGGAGCCCAAAAGACAAAACTCTGCATTCACTGTGCACTCACGCAGCCAGGAAGGGCCACAGTAGTCAGTGAGGAGTCACAGGAGCAAAGGTACCTGACAGTGAAATGGTGAGAGGACAGAGAGTGATCAGGCTCAGGACTGGTGGCATCTTAGAGAAACTGACCAACCGAAACCAGTGTTCAGATAAATGCTTGTGGCCCTGTAATGCTTCATAGCAATACTGGGCAACAGAGTGTTCATCAAGGGATGATGGACAAACAAGATGTGGGCCTACCCCTATAGTGCAGTACGATTCAGCCACAGTGATGAAAACAGTCACTGATGGTGATGATGATGCACACCTCTGAGTATGCCCAAACCGCCAACTCCACATTGTAGGTGGGAGGGCTGTCTGGCATGGGAGTTATCTCGGTGAAGTTGCTTCAAGAGTGGGTGCAGGCAGGGAGGTAGCCCTAGGAGGCAAGGATGGGCAGAGGGCAATCAGGGCCCAAGCTAGGCTGAGCCTCAGACCCCAGATTTTACTTAAGAGCTAGAGGAAAGGGCTAGATAATCCCAGTACTCTTTGAGGCTGAGACAGGTAGACTTCTGGAGGTCAGGAGTTCAAGACCGGCGTGAGCAAGAGCAAGACCCATCTCTAAAAACTAGCCAGGTGTGGCAGGTGTCTGTAGTTTCAGCTACTCAGGAGGCTGAGACAAGAGGATCACTTGAGCCCAGGAGTTGGAGGGTGCTGTGAGCTGTGATGCCACAGCATTCTACCCCAGGGAGTACAAGTAAGACTCTGTTTAAAAAAAAAAAAAAAAAAGTCAGATGCAGTGGCTCATTTATGCCTGTAATCCTAGAACTCTGGGAGGCAGAGATGGGTGGATTACTTGAGCTCAGAGGTTCAAGACCAGCCTGAGCTAGAGCGAGGCCCTGCCTTTATAAATGGTATTGTGGCAGGAATCTGTAGTCCCAGCTACTTGGGAGGCTGAGGCAAAAGAATAGCTGGAGCCCAAGAGTTTGGGGTTGCTGTAGGCTGTGATACCATGGCACTCAAGCCCAGGGCAACAGAGTGAGACTGCCTGAAAAAAAAAAAAAAGCTACAGGAAGCCACCAAAGAATTCCTCTGAACAGGTATCTTGATCTCCCTGTGAAAAGGCATTTCTTTTTTTTCTGGCTGGGGCTGGGTTTGAACCTGCCACCTCCGGCATATGGAATCGGTGCCATACCCTTTTGAGCCACAGGCGCCACCTGGGAAGGCATTTCTTAAGCCAGACTTAGAGCCAATCCCTGAAGTGATACCTTCTAGCCATGTGATCCATGGCCCAGGCACATCTCAGTGTCTACGTTTCCTCATCTGTAAAATGGGGATGATAAAGCCAGTAACTTCCTGTAGTCATGGTGAGAATAAAATGAAGCTATGGGTTCAGCGTCTGTGGCTCAGGTGGCTAAGGCGCCAGCCACATACACCTAAGGTGGCAGGTTCGAATCCAGTCCAGGCCCACCAAACAACAATGATGGCTGTAAACAAAAAATAGCCGGGTGTTGTGGTAGGCGCCTGTGGTCCCAGCAACTTGGGCGGCAGAGGCAGGAGACTCGCTTGAGCCCAGGAGTTGGGATGTTGCTGTGAGCTATGATGCCACAGCACTCTACCGGGGGGGACAGCTTGAGGCTCTGTCTCAAAAAAAAAAAAAAAAAAAAAAAAAATGAAGCTACGTGTGTAGAGTGGCCAGCACATACCAGGTACCCAATGTGTGAACGGTGCCATTATTTTTATTAGGTGAAAACATTAAGCTCAAGACAATATATAAATATCATGCAAAATTAAAAAAATCACGGTGATGGCTGGGCACCCATAGCACAGTGGTTATAGTTGGTGCCAGCCACATACACTGAAGTTGGCAGGTTCAAACCTGGCCCAGGCCAGCTAATCAACAATGACAACTGTAACAAAAAATAGTCGGGAATTGTGGCCAGCACTTGTAGTGCCTCCCAGCTACTTGGGAAGCTGAGGCAAGAGAACTGCTGAAGCCCAAGAGTTTGAGGTTGCTGTGAGCTATGATGCCACAGCACTCTATTGAAGGGTGGCATAGTGAGACTTGGTCTCAAAACAACAACAACAAAACCCACAGCGATAACAATATAGGATATTATGTGTTTGGTCGCCCAGACTGGAGTGCAATGCTCTCTGCAGCCTTGAACTCCTGGGCTCAAGTGATCTTCCTGCCTCGGTTTCCTAACTAGGATTGTAGGCTCATGCCACCATGTCTGGCTAAGTTTTAAAACATTTCTTGTAGAGGCAGGGTCTTACTATGTTGCCAGGTTTGTCTTGAACTCATGGCTGGAAGAGATCCTCCTGCTTCAGCCTCCCAAAGTGCCAGAATTATAGGTATTGAGCCACTGTGCCTAGCCTACCTAAATTTTTATAATTTTAAACATAATCAGAAAAACCAGACGACCATCTGGGTTCTGTCACTTATTAGGTGTTTGTCCCTGGACCAACACCTTTGCTTCTGTGACTCAGTTTCTTCATTTGTTTAACAAGACAGGGTGGCACAGGGTGTAGCATACAGCATGGTGCAGGGCACTCCCTGCCTGGCCCTCCTCATCCTGGAGTCAGGTTAGGGGGCCACCTAGACAGAACTGCTCCTCTCCACTGGAGGAGTGGGTCAGAAAGACTTCGGACAGGAAGAGTCAGAAAATTTGGTGAGCCCCAAGGACTGACAGCCTATGAGAGGTGTATAGCACCAGGTGCCATCCCCTGGGTGTCCAAGGGGGACTCAGATATCACAGGAGACCAGAGGCCCTGGGGCACCTGCTGATGCAACGTTCTGTAACCAGTTGCTATAGGCGAGGCAGGCACTAGGTTAGCTCTTGGGTGCCCTGGCTCTTGGAGAAAGAGAGGTGGCCCACAGGGGACTGGTGGGTGACAGCATGAATGGGGGCAGCAACTCACCTTCTCAATGTTGAGAGCTTTCATTTGAAGGATTAAGTCCTCAACAGGCCTCCGGGTGATTTCTGGAGGAGGAAACTGCTCAAAGTCACCAAACACTGCAGAGGAATACAGCCTGTGCAGAGAGGATGGATGAGAAAAACCAGCCTCAGTCAAAGCACCTGAGCCTGAATCTGGATCCTGCTACTCACTAGAGGACTTACACTCGTATGCCTCAATTTTCTCACCTGTGAAACATGGCTCAGACTATAGCTGCCCCATATAGAGTTGGTGAAAAAAAATTTTTTTTGCAGTTTTTGGCTGGGGCTGGGTTTGAACCTGCCACCTCCACCGGCTAGCTAACCCTTTGAGCCACAGGTACCACCTAAGAGTTGGTGAAAATTAATTAGATTTTATACATACAGTTCTTTTTTTGAGACAGAGCCTCAAGCTATCCCCCTGGGTAGAGTGCTGTGGCATCACAGCTCATAGCAACCTCCAACTCCTGGGCTCAAGTGAGTCTCCTGCCTCAGCCTCCCAAGTAGCTGGGACCACAGGCGCCCGCCATAATGCCTGGCTATTTTTTTGGTTGCAACCGTCACTGTTGTTTTTGGTGGGCCCGGGCGGGATTCGAACCTGCCACCTTAGGTGCATGTGGCTGGTGCCTTAACCACTTGAGCCACAGGCGCCAAGCCATACATACAGTTCTTAAAACAGTGCTTGGCACCCAGAACATGGTAAATTTTAACTATTGCTACTTCCAACTGGTTTTCTTTATATATTTTCTGAATTTTCTATTTTTATAATTAAAAATAATGTTGATGTCTTCTAGTAACTAGAAGCGAAATGTACTGTCCAGTTACAGTGTATGAGCTTTAACTCAAAAGGCATCTTACTTTGAAAAAAAAAGCTGTCTTATAAAATCCAGTTTCTATAAATGTTCTCTATGGTTCATACTACCTACCTTTTCCCTTAACGTTTAACATTTTGAATGTTTGCATCTGTTGGGAGTTTTGTGAATGTTGCTGTGCACATGTCTGGAGATCTCAAGTGTGTGTATGATTTAAGATTTCAAAAATATTGCAAGGTAGTTAACCAATTTCATAAGTCTTCACTCTGCCAAACTAAACAAAGATTACCAGTTAAGAATTTCATCTGCACTCTGGGAGGCCGAGGCAAGTAAATTGCCTGAGCTCACAAGTTTGAGACCAGCCTGAGTCAGAGCGAGATCCCATCTCTAAAAACAGCCAGGCGTTGTGGCGGGTGCCTATAGTCCCAACTACTTGGGAGGCTGAGGCAAGAGAATCACTTGAGCCCAAGTTGGAAGTTGCTATGAGCTATGAGACCACAGCATTCTACCAAGGGCGACAAAGTCAAACTCTATCCCCCCCCAAAAAAAAAAATTTCATCTGGTTGATGTTTAAACCTGAAAGCATACTTTTTGCCTTTTGGTCTTCTTTATAAAAGTCTTCAAATACTTTTGGGTTAAAAATTGAACGTAATTTTAAGTGTTAGACGCCTGGAATATACTTTTATTTTCCCTTCCTAATCATTCATAACTCTTCCACCATTAATGGAGAGTCCATGACGATGGTGAGAAAGGACGACTAGCTTCCTGCTGTCTTCTGATCTTTTCAAACTTAAATATATCATTTTATTGATATTGTGGGGTTGTTTTTGTATTTATTTAAAAGTCACAAATGATTTGGTCTGACTTGATCACAGGTTTAGACCAAGCCTGAGAAGAACAGAAGAAATTAGTGGCTGCACAAACAAAAATATAAAAATCTGCAATTTGGGGATTAATAAAATAAGATTAATCTATTTAAAAATAATAATACTGGGTGGTGGCTGTGGCTTGGTGAGTAGAGCGCTGGCCCTACATACCGAGGGTGGCAGGTTCAAACCCAGCCCAGGCCAAACTGCAACAAAAAATAGCCAAGTGTTATGGCAGGTGCCTGTAGTTCCAGCTACTCAGGAGGCTGAGGCGAGAGATTAACTTAAGCCCAAGAGCTGGAGGTTGCTGTGAGCTGTGATGCCTTGGTACTCTACACCAAGCGTGACAAAGTGAGACTCTGTTTCTAAAAAAAAAATATTAATAATACTGTTAAAAAAATAAAAAAAAAACCCCAAAAATAATGATACTGTTGAAAAGAACAGCAATAAAGCTATTAAAAATAACAGCACACTCGGCTCGGCGCCTGTGGCTCAAGCGGCTAAGGCGCCAGCCACATACACCCAAGGTGGCAGGTTCGAATCCCCAGCCCGGACCCGCCAAACAACAATGATGGCTGCAACCAAAAAAAAAAATGGCCAGGCGTTGTG
>NW_003852494.1:5222648-5236059 GCF_000181295.1 Otolemur garnettii
GGTTGCTGTGAGCGTGATGCCATGGCACTCTACCCAGGGGGATAGCTTGAGGCTCCATCTCAAAAAAAAAAAAAAAAAAAATAACAGCACACAGCCTGGGAGGAAATATTCGCCAATGACACATCTAAGAAGAATCTAACATCCAGATTACAGGAAGAACTCTCACAAATCAACAAAAGACAAATAATCTAATTAAAAATGGGTAAACGATCTGAACAGACCGTTCTCCAAGAATATACGTAAATGGTCAAAAAGCATGAGAAAAGATGCTCAGTATTACTGGGCATACAGGATATGGAAACCAAAAGCACAACATACTGAAAACAGTAAGCAATGTTGACGCAGAGAAATTAAACCCTCATTCGCTGCGGGAGAAAATGTAAAATGGTACAGCAGCCCTGAAAATGGTTTGGCAGTTCCTCAAAAGTTAAACCCAGAGCTATCATGTGACCCTGCAATTCCCCACCTAGGTATGAAAAATAAAAATGAATTGTCTAACAAATACTTGTACATGAGTTTCCAGGACAGCGCCACGCACGACAGCAAAAAGGCAGAAACTGCCCAACTGTCGACCGTCTAATGAATGGACAAACAAGACAGTGGAAGATTATCCGGCCACCTGAAAGAATGAAGGGCGGACTCGTGCTCCAACACAGATGAACCATGAAAACCCATTATGCTAAGTGCCAAAAGTTATACTCCAAAGGCTGTAAAGTGCTCGGTGCCCATAGGTTACGGCGTTAGCCACTTGCACTGAGGCTGGTGGGTTCAAAACCAGCCCAGGCCAGCCAAAACAATGACAACTGTGGGGCAGCACCTGTGGCTCAGTGGGCAGGTTGCTGGCCCCATATACCGAAGGTGGTGGGTTCAAACCCGACCCCAGCAAACCTGCAACAACAACAACAAAAAAAATAAATAGCCGGGTGTTGTGGTGGGCCCCTGTAGCCCCAGCTACTCAGGAGGCTGAGGTAAGAGAATGCTGAGGTAAGAGAATTGCCTAAGCCCTAGAGTTGGAGGTTGCTGTGAGCTGTGATTTCACCGCACTCCACCGAGGGTGACATAGTGAGACACTGTCTCGAAAAAAAGAAAAAAAAATGAAGTAGAAACTTTCAGTGAATTTTAGTATTTTAGAACATTTTCATCATAGTGGCCCACAACTCTGGGGATACACAAAAAACCACAGAATTACACATTTCAAAATGATCTGTTTTATGGCATATGATATTTCGATTAAGCTGTTAGCAAAAAAAAAGTAGCCAAAAAGACCAGAACAAAAGTAGCAGAATAAAATAACAATGAGCACCTGAGAGCCAGCAAGGAAAGGGCGGAGGGGACAGCTGGCCTTTCCTGCCCACTGTTGCCAGAAGGAGCCCAGGGTAACCCACCTGTAGCAATGGCCGGGCTCTGTCCGGCCTGCCCGACCTGCCCGCTGGTCAGCTGATGCCTGGGAGACCCAAGTGACACGGAAGGAGGACACACCAGTGACGCGGTCATAGTAGCGCTTCTTGACCTTCCCACAGTCTACCACATACTTGATACCGGGGATGGTCAGGGATGTTTCAGCCACGTTGGTGGCTATAACACATAGCCGTGTCCCCTCTGGGGGAGGCTTGAAGACCTAGGATTGAGGGGAGAAGTGGCCAGAACATCCCAGGTTCAGGATAAAATTGTAGGGCAGGGGCACAGCTGGTCAGTGGGATGGACCGGGAGGGAGAAAGGTGAAGCCATTTCCTGCCCAGGCCACAGTGTTCTTGGGTATACACACTAGAAGGGTTTCTGACCTTCAACAAGACCCTGATATTCTCTCAAAAATGTGCTAGTGTTGGACAAACAGTGAACGGGGAGGATGACCCAGGGCTTGGCCAGACCCCACTGCCGTGCCCTTAGGAGGTGCTCCAAAGCACCAGCATGGTTACCTGTGCCTGCTTCTCAGGGGCCAGCAGGGAGTAGAGCGGGAGCACGTGGAGGGGGAGAGAGGTGTTGGGCTGCTCACCTAGACGGAAAGGAGGGGTCGCTGTCACCCCTGTTGGAACAGATGCCCACAGGCAGGAGCCTCGGCTGCCCAAAACCCTGCTCTGCCAGAGAGGTCCCTATACCAGCCCCCTGCCAGGGGCTCCACCCTCAGCCAGCCAGCAGATGCGCCAAGGCTGAGGGTCCATCAAGAGGCTCCTAAAGGCTCTCATGTCTCTACTGCCCTGATCCAGATCCAAAATCCTACCATGCTACAGAGTCTCCTTCCTGGGAGAGCCTAGGCCCAGCCCCGCCCCATGTGTCCTAGCAACATCACTGGAGGGGGGCAGACTGAGCCTGTATGGGCTGCCCTTAGCTGCTCCACATGACCCTGGGCTGGACATAGCAGGACTCCTCTGTACATAGGGCTTCAGCAAGTGCTCACTAGAGCTGGGCAAGCCTCCAGGGTCCCTATTATGCTCAACACAGCAAGTATCTGAGAGCACCACAGCAGAATGGCCATAACCCAGCTCCTGTGGGGCTCACACTGCAGCAAGAGACAGAGGGGCTCTCAGCACATCCTCAAGGGCAGAAATTTCATTTCTTCGTGGCTGTCTCCCCAGGGCCTGGACTGTGGTGGGGGTGAGGAAATGAACCCAAGAAATGTAGGGGCCTAGAGCCCCATCAGAGCCATACCTCCGTCTGCCCCGTCATCCCCCAGGTCCAGATCCAGGTCAGAACCCAAGGTGCCTTCTTCATCGTCCATTTCTGCCTCTCGGTCCTCATCACCTTCGCCCGCTGGCAGCACAGAGTAATGGTCCAAGTTGATCTGGGGCAATGCCTAGGGTCAACAAGACACCAACACCATGGCTGCAGGAGACCCCAGATGTGAAGACATGTCATGTGCAGGAAAACAAACCCAATTGTGCAGAAGCCCGCCTCTACCACCCACAGGCCACAGGTCCTAGGGCAGGCCACTTAACCTCCTTTTGCCTTAGTTTCCTCACCTAAAAACTGGGGACTATCACAAGACTTACACTTATCTCATGGGCTGTTGGGAAGATTGTCAGCCAGCACATGGAAAGAACCCATGATGCCTGGAACCCCTGTTAGTGTGACAGGAGCTTCAGAGAGCAACTACCAATCTGTACCACCATCAGTAGACACCCTGGGCCGGGCCCTGCTGGCCCAGCCTGTCCTTATACTCTGGACTGTCCTGCTTCTTCAGCAAGCATTTAGAGTCTGCTAGCCCTGCTGGGGTTCCTTGCAGGCTCTAAACAAGTGCTCAGGGCTTAGCCTTCCAGAAGCTTCATCTGAATGTGTTTCAAATCATCACCCACCCTGCAGCCTCCCCCGCTGCACTGTTCGGCAGAGCTCCTTTCTGTGGGGGAGTGTCGCTGACCTGCACTGTCCAATACGGCTATCAGCACCCTACTGGGTCTGGGGTGACTGAGAAACTGAATTTTATTTATTTATTTTTTTTTTTGGGAGACAAGGTCTCTCTAGGTCAGAGGTTCTCAACCTGTGGGTCGTGAACTATATTAAAGGGCCACAGCATTAAGAAGTTTGAGAACCGCTGTTCAAATTCCTGGGCTTAAGTGATCCTCCTGCCTTAGCCTCTGAGTAGTGGAAACTACAGGTGCCTGCCAAAGCCTGGCTAGTTTTTCTTTCTTTCCTTTTTTTTTGAGACAGAGCCTCAAGCTGTCCCCTGGGTAGAGTGCCATGACATCACAGCTCACAGCAACCTCCCACTCCTAGGCTCAAGCAAGTCTCCTGCCTCAGCCTCCCAAGTAGCTGGGACCACAGGTGCCCGCCACAATGCCCGGGTATTTTTTGGTTGCAGCCATCATTATTGTTTGGCAGGCCCGGGCTGGATTCGAACCCACCACCTTAGGTGTATGTGGCTGGCGTCTTAGCCACTTGAGCCACAGGCGCTGAGCCTAGTTTTTCTATTTTTAGTAGAGATGGGGTCTTGCTCTTGCTCAGGCTGATCTCAAACTCCTTGACTCAAGGGATCCACCTGAGCTCAAGTGATCCATTCACCTTGGCCTCCCAGAGTGCTAGAATTACAAGCCATGAGGTACCACTGGATTATTGAGATTAATTTTATTCCAATTACAATTAAAACTAAGCAGCCACATGGGCTATTGGCCATCATCCTGGAAAGTGCAACTGGATAGCCCGAACCACCCCCATGAGCCCTCCACATACCTCAGCCCTCGCCTTCTTGGCCCTTGCCCGAGACTTCTTAAACTTCCGCATTTCTTCTACTGAGTCTTTCTCATCTTCTTTTTCTGGGATGGTGCACAGATTGGGGAGAAAGGCACCTGTGGTCTGCGCTGGCTGCCAGCACTATGCTTTTTGTTGTCTAGAGCAAGGTTATTTATCCGAGGGGTGGGGAGGTGAAGGTAGGTAAAGCAGGTGAGGAGGTGAAGGCAGGTAAAGCCCAGGTCTGGCTGCCCAGGGGCCAGTGCAGTCATGAACATCTGGGAGCTGTTTACCTTGTGGCCAGGCCCTAGAAGGTGGGAAGGCCTTCCTAAGCCTGCGACACAGTGCATGCACCTCAGCCTGTCCTGTCAGAAACACCAGGATGCCACCTGCGGAGAGAACCAGGCCCCTCGGTCATCTGCCAGTCACTTAGCAAGCATTTCCTTAGCAACAAGCACC
Source organism: Otolemur garnettii (assembly GCF_000181295.1). Taxonomy (NCBI): domain Eukaryota; kingdom Metazoa; phylum Chordata; class Mammalia; order Primates; family Galagidae; genus Otolemur; species Otolemur garnettii. The sequence continues at coordinate 5,227,266 of NW_003852494.1, forward strand.
TTCCAAGCCCTGAGAGTCCAGGGTGTCATAGACATGGACAAGTGAGAAGCAGTTCTTCCCAGACTGATCGTGCTGCAAGGAGTGGGTTTGACATACAGTGATCACATGACCTGGCACTGAGAATGGGTGGCCAGATGGACACTGGTACATACACAAGAACACTGCCCCTGCCCAAGGCCGTGGGAGGCTTGCTGTCCAAGTCCCCACCTAGCCTCTTACCAGTGCGCAATCTCCCAGAGTGGCCATGATGCTTAGGACACTGAGATGCATTAAGTGGGCCAAGGACAGAGCATCATGGAGCAGTGAATCTCAGCTTCCTCAAGGGACAAGGTCCAACCTGGCAGAAGCAGCTAATGCTCTTTGCCTTTCTAACACAGAACGCCAGCCTTGGCCTGGCTTTGGAAGACAAGAGTCTCCAACTAGAAGTTACAATCTATTTGCCCAGTGAAGGTCAAGTCAATTTATTTATTTATTTGAGACACAATCTCATTTTGTTACCCTCGGTAGAGTGCCATGGTGTCAAAGCTCACTGTAACCTCAAACTCTTGGGCTCAAGTGATCTTCTTGCCTCAGCCTCCTGAGTAGCTGGGACTACAGGTGCCCGCCACAATGCCTGGCTCTTTTTAGAGATGTGGTCTCACTGTTGCTCAGGCAATCTACCCGCCTTGGCTTCCCAGGGTACTAGGATTACAGGCATGAGCCACTCTGCCTGCCTGGGTCAACTGAAATAACAACATCTGGTAAGTAACTAAGTAAGTGTCGTGGGCACATGGAAGACCTCAGGCAGATGCACCTGTTCACCTGTCCCATGCCTGGGACACCTGTGCCCACCGGCTCCTGCCTGGGCCCTGTGGCAGAAGGCAAACTCCATTCTCTAGTTAATCACAGAAACTGCACAGGGTTTTGGGAAGAATAAGGCAGGGCAGGTGCTGCGAACACTGTGGAACCAGTGAGGAAACTGGGGCACAGAGCGACAAGGCACTATTCTGTACCGCTGCGAGACCAGCCAAGAACCTGGGCTCCCTCTGCCTGTATTGCCATCATGTGTGGGTTCAGAGCAGGAGATATTCCTCTCCCCTTCCCTCTGGCCAAGGCCTCACCTGCAGGCAACATCCTGTGGATCTTACAGACCTTCCGGAAGCACTCGCCACTGTAGTCTTCCAGTGGCGTCCTTTTGTTAAAATGTACTGTCACCGGGAACTGCCTGGATTCAACCTATAAGATGCCCACGGAGGTGAAGGCATGAGGGGCAGGGGTAGGGAGGAGAGCTTTGGCCCAGGATCCCTCCCTTTTTTAGATCTTTCCAAGTTGAGGTTTTCATGCCTCTCAACACACTGTCAATCCTCACATGACAAAGTGAGCTCTCCTGGGAGCCACCCCAACACCTAGGCATCCCTGTACCACCGAGGCTCACAGATAGGGCTGGGACTCTTGCCTGGGCATTACCTTGATGACTGGTGGAGGCTGAGCAAAGAGCCGCTGGTTCTGGGTGAAGTCCTCCACCCGCAGTGTGGCCGACATGATGAGCAGCTTCAGTGGTAGGTGCCTCTGTGGAGGACAGGCCTTGTGACCAGGTAACGCCAGGAAAGTGATGACAGGGTGGGGTAGGGGTTCTGCTTCCCTGCAGCATCACCTCTGCCCCCTTCCTGATTGCCAAGACCCCTTAGAAGGAATGAGCTGACAGTAAGATCTGCCTCTCCAAGGGCAGTGGCTTGCTCAAGGGGGTCTTTCCAGTCATTAGTCAGGTTGATAGTAGAATGTGAGGCTGGACGGCTGAGATGGGGCCCCTGATCCAAAGGCACAGCATGTGTAGCCTTCATTAGCTCCCACTGATGTCCATCTGTCCCTGGGGTCCAGGGAGGAACAGCCAGATTCCTTGGGTGCATGTGGGGTTCCCTGGTCCCAGCCCACTCAGTGCTGATGGGCCTCTTGGGCTCTGCCCAAGCCCAGGCTGCCTTTTGCTGCTAGTGAACCCCAAACTCAAAAGCTAAAAAATATTGGGTGAAAGGGAAGGTCAGAAGCACAGCCCCAATCACAGGGCTGCTTGGGTCCCATGACAACCATCTCTACCTGTAGCCTGTGTGCCCTCATGGCTTCACTTTCTGGACAGCATGCTAGGCACCCCAATATTCCCCAGAAGACATACACCAAGACCTCGAGAAGACTAATACCCCACATCTATGAGCATGGCTAGAATAAGAAAGTAACACGTATTGGCCAGGACATGGAAACTGGGACCTCCCGCCCTGCTGGGGGGGACAGACAGCAAAGGTTGCTTTGCCACTGCCACAGAGAACAGTCTGGCAAGGGGCTCTAAGGGTCAGGTGCATTCACCAGCAGTTCCACTCCTGAGTCTGTCTATACCCAGAAAGAAAGAAACATGTCTACACAGAGACCTGCATAACACTCACAGCAGCCAGCCAGTGGAGATTCCCACATGTCTATACAGTGATAGATGGAAAAATAAAATGTGTCCTGTCTGTGCAGAGGAAGTGTGCTCTGATTCGCTCCACACATGGATGACCCTTGAAAACATGATGCTGAATGGAAGCACGAAAAGTCAGAGCACATGATTCCTTACATGAAAGGTCCAGAACAGACACATCCATAGACAGGAAGTAGGCTCCCGGTTAGCTAGAGATGGGAGGGTGACAGGTAATGGGTGCAGGGTTTCTTTCTGGGGTGATGAAAATGCGGCTGGACAACTGTGCGAATGTATAAAAATCCACTCAACTCTACACTTTGAATGGGTCACTGACATGGTACAGGAATAATTTCTCAGTGCAACTTGTTACCAAGGAAACAAGCAGACAGATAGTAGGCAGACACCACCCTCCCTGGGCCTTCTGCACCTCCTCTCCCCTCCCCAGGAAGGCTCCTCACCCCTTCAGCTCTCTGTTCACAATCCCCTTCCCCTGAGGTCTTCAATGACCCTCCTTGCCACCCCCTGCACCCCGTCTGGCTCTGTCTGAGTCATGGAAGCCCCAGGAGGGTGGAAGTGCTGGGATAAGATGGCATTTCCTTTGTTGTCAGCTCCTGGACCTGGAGTGACCTGGCACAAAGCACACCCGGGGCACTGGCCTCTCTCCTCACCAGGAGGATCAGGACAGGACGCTACCCCTCCACCCAATAGGCTTGTCACCCACTTTTGCCTGGTCTAGGGGGTGGTTGGGGAGGCTACAGCCCTTTGCTTGGTGGTGGGTAGTGGGAGAGGCTGGTATCGGGTTCTGGGGAGCCCATCTCAGACTGCAGGGAGCATAAGGGGTGGCTGGGCCCATGGATCCCCAAACCTGGCCAAGCATCAGCTCCCTACTTGAGCCTCTAGCTTTTGGATGGAAAGAAGGATGCTCCTTGGGAGAGGAGTCATATAGCCCTAGCATGGGACCTGGACCTGGGCCCAGGGGACCCTGTCTGAAGGTAACACTCTCACAGCAGTAGCCTGGGGTACAGAGGGACCTGGGTCAAGGACTCCTCAGCATCTCCCACCTCCTGCATTACCTTTGCCCGGAGGGACACAATGCGGGACAGGAGGCCAATGAGGATGTCCGTGTACACGCTCCTCTCGTGGGCTTCGTCGATGATCACCACCTTGTACCTCAGCAGCAGGAAGTCCTGGGGGGTGGAGGGCAGCGGGTGAGGTCTACTTCCCAGGCCCGAGCCCCCCAGTCTCTTCATGTACCAAAACTTCCACTTGAGAGGCTCCTTGGTAGCTGGCACAGACCCTGCACACTTGGCCTGGGGGAAACTCTATTATTTAATGAGCACCTACTAGATACTGGGCATTGTACAATCTACTCTTATGCATTGTATGACTTCTGCACCATAATGATCCCATGAGGAAGGCCCCAGTGTGCTAGTCAAGAAACTGAGCTCAGTTTGGTGCCTGTACACAGTGGTTACAGCGTCAGCAACGTACACTGAGGCTGGAGGGTTCGAACCCGGCCAAAGCCAACTAAAACAACAATGACAACTGTAACAACAACAACATAGCCAGGCATTATGGTGGGTGCCTGTAGTCCCAGCTACTTGGGAAGTTGAGGCAAGAATACTACTTAAGCCTAAAGAGTTTGAGGTTGCTGTGAGCTATGATGCCATGGCACTCTACCGAGGGCGACATAGAGAGGGCCTATAGCTCAGTGGTGCCACATACACAAGGGCTGATGGTTTTGAACCCAGCCTGGGCCTGCCAAACAACAATGACAATTACAACCAAAAAATAGCCTGGTGTTGTGGCGGGCATCTGTAGTCCTAGGTACCTGGGAAGCTGAGACTCACTTAAGCCCAAGAGTTTGAGGTTACTGTAAGCTGCGACTCCATGGCACTCTACCAAGAGTGACGTAGTAAGACTGTCTCAAAAAAAAAAAAAAAATTTGAGCTCAGAGAGGTTAAGTAACTTGCCCAAAGTCACACAGTGGCACATTGGCTACTGACATCATGGCTGACACTCTAATGCTCCAGCCCCATCCTCACTGGTCTTGCTTTGTGACATAAGACCAAAAACTAACCTTCTGGATTTCTTTGAGCAACACACCATCTGTCATGAACTTGATTCTGGTGTCTTCAGTCACATTTCCTTCATACCGGATCTGGTAGGAGACGACCCTGTAAAGATGGACCTCAGCTCAGGACAGGTGGGTCTCCAGAGCACTGGCCAGATAGGGCTACGACCACAGGGCCAATCCAAGGGTAGCAGTGGGGCAGAGTGCCCCCACTGGGTGGACAGCCCCAACCAGCGACCCCAAGCAAGACCCAGATACCTCCCTAAGCTGATATCACCTCCAAAACCCTGGTCTCTAGAGAAAAGGGTGAGGGAGCCATTACTGCTGACCAAGGAGCCAGGCCAGCTGGACACAAGGTTTAAACAAGTGACTGTACAAAAGTTGTAGGTCATATTGACACCAGAGAGACTTACACATGGACCCAACATCAGGGGATACTACATACTCATCAGCTACATTAAGAGCATCACAACTGTGTTTCAAAGAGTCTTTGTCTTAAAAAAGAAAAAGCCTTATCCTTCAGACCTACACAAACACTGAGGATTCAATAAGACATCTGAGACCGGCTTTTAAACGATTGTGGTGAGGGAGAGTTCAGATGCAACAGGGTCGCCTGATGTGAACTGAGGTCCTGGTTAGTTTCATCCTTGCCCTGCTGCTTCCTGCTGGGCACACAGGAAACCTCTGCTTGGCTATCCTCAGCACTCTGATGCAGGGGTAATACTCTCTCACAGCCCTTCATCATGGGTGTTGCTTGCTCCCTCCTCGGCAGATGACAAGTAAATCACAGCTGTCTCTGGGCAAAGGATACAGCACCACCCAACGATCCCTTCATGGGAGGCACAACCCTCACCGCTGTGACAGGTTCATCTCTTTGGCCACTCGCTGGGACATGGCCACTGCGGCCACTCGGCGGGGCTCTGTGACGCCGATGATGCTGTTGTCACTGGGAGAGGAAGAATAGGACACATCAGCAGTGCTTGGCCCCCCGTCTACCCCACATCTCACAGCAGGATTTACTGCCTTGACTCAGCCCTGGCCCAGGGGCTACAGGACTTAGGAAATGGACAGTCCCAAGCAGCATCACTTTTCTGAGACAGAGTTTCACTCTGTCACCCTGTGTAGAGTGCTGTGGTGTTATAGCTCACAGCAACCTCAAACTTGGGCTCAAGTGATCCTCCTGCCTCAGCCTCCTGAGTAGGTGGAACTATAGGTGCCCAAAACTAATGCTTGGTTAGTTTTTTCTATTTTTAGTAGATACGTGGTCTCACTCTTGCTCAGGTTGGTCTCAAACTCCTGAGCTCAAGCAATCCACCTGTCTCAGCCTCCCAGAGTGCTAGGATTACAGGTATGAACCACCTTGCCCAGCTTTTAATAGTGAGGGACAAAGCCCAAATGCCCCCACACTTTGGGTGTTTGTTGGGTGGACATTCATAGTGCCTTTCTGGGGAGGGCAGAGACAGGTCATTGAGAGACCTGTCTGGGCAATATAGTAAGACCCCATCTCTAGAATAAATGTTTTTTACGAATTAGTCAGGCATGGCAGTACCTACCTGTATAGAAAAAGGATGCCAGGGGTCGGACTAGAGAAATGCAAAGAAAGCCTGAGTTTGGATGACAGTGATGTCCCAGTGAGGGTTCCTTAGCTATGACAACTGCGAACACCAGCGTACAATAGGCAAGGAAGGACTGGAACTGTCTGGACTATCTCTGCAACTCTTCTATCATCTAAAATCATTTCAAAACTCAGAAGTGAATTGGAAAAAAAAGCAAAGTGCAGAATAACATGTTGAACATGCCAGTAATTCAGAAAAAAAGAGAAAGAGAAACACAGAATATCCCAGAAAAGATGTATAAAAAATGGATTTATGGCATGCTAGAGGGAGGGAAGGTAAGGGGTACAGAGTAGCTGGGGCAGGGGAAGAAAATCTTGCCTCACTACAAATGGATTTATAATTTTTGATTTCTGAACCACATCGATGTTAAGAAATATTAAGAAAATTTAAATTTACAAGAGTCTTTAGTTAGTATTTAGTTTGCCTATGTACTGTTTAAGATACTTTTGTTTGTTTTTTTAGAGATAGTGTCACTCTGTGTCCAGGCTGAACTACAGTGGCCTGATCATAGCTCTCTGTAACCTTGAACTCCTGGGCTCAAATGATGCTCCTGCCTCAGACTCTTGCATAGCTGGGACTACAGGTGGGTACTACCATGCTTGGCTAATTTGTAAAAAACATTTGTTCTAGAGATGGGCTCTTACTATATTGCCCAGGCAGGTCTCTCAATGACTGGGGGTGATGGCTGGTTCCCAGCTCTGCATGACTGTCGACAGGCCTGAGGCCGCCCTCCCAAGAAAGGCTGCTGGTGGGTGGGGCTGTTGGTGGGCATCTGAACTTGGTCTGGGAGGGTCCTCTCCTGCTGGGGCTCACTCTGGCTGGGCTGTTCATACATAGTTTATGCCAAACATCTGCTTTCCTTTAGGCATCTGGGATTTTGGTTTCTGCCACACAGAGCGGGCTTAAGTGACCCAAATAAAACCCAGTGCCTTGACATGCTTCCTTGGTGGATGACATCCTAAATATGTTGTGACAACTAGTTACCAGGGGAATCAAGAGTGTCCTCTGAGAATCTACTAGGAGAAGATTCCAGAAACTTGGGCCTAGTCCCCTGGAGCCACCCTAGGTACTTTTCCCTCCAATGATTGCATCCCATGTCCTTTCCCTATAGTAAATCACAGCTGTGAGCATGACTCCACAGTGAGTCCTGGGGACTCAGACACATTCAGGAAGCCACATGGTGACAATAGCTAACACATCACTCTCTGAGCCAAGAATTGATCTAAGAGTTTTGTGCAAGCCCACTCATTAATCCACATAATCCTTTGAAGTAGGAGCTAGTATCATCCCCATTTCACAGATGAAGACACTGAGGCCCAAGGAGGTTAAGTGGCTTATCTGATGTCTGAGGGTACAGACAGGACCAGATCCCTGGGATTTGGGGACCAGGGATCTGTGCTGTCACTGAGGGACCCACAGTGACCCCTACCTGCTGTAGCCTGCCTCATAGAGAAATTGGGGCACCTGCGTGGTCTTCCCACTGCCAGTCTCACCACACACGATGACAACGGGGTGCTCAGCCACAGCCTCCATAATCACTTGCTCTTCAGAGAGAATTGGGAGCTTCAGCCGTTCTTCCTGGCAGAAGAGAAGAAGTCAGTGTGTACCCAGGGGACCAGGGCATGTGTACTGCAGAACACAGCAGAGATGGGGAGCTTTGTGCAAGACTACATAGGGTGACACAGTCTCCATAAGGGTGGCAGCTGGCACCTCAAGAGGTGAACGGATACACCTCCTGGAGAATGGGGGCCTTGGAAGATGGGGAAAGAGCAGAGAGCCATGGCTCACAGGAGACAGAGAACGAGACTGTGTCCTTTGGAATGCTCTCAGCTACTGCGGGGTTGAGTCTCAGTTGATAGCTTGATGACTTTGGTAAATAATCTGGTGCTGATTTTATCAAGTTGAGTATGCATGACCCAGCAATTCCTCTCCTAGGTATATACTCCAGAGAAGTGGCTTTTATGCTTTTTTTTCCCCACTATGACCCATGGAAGGAAATACATTTCCTATCAGGACTCAATACACACACACATATGTACAGAAGGAAACAAACCATGAAACCCTCTCATGTATAAAGCATACTAACAAGCTAATTTTTTTTGTTTTATCTCTATTTAACTCCATTTCATTTACTTAAAAAGGAAAATGCTAGTCATTTTATGACCCAAAGATGACTGCCCTCCAGTATGCAAACAGTGCCCAAGAGAAACTTTTGCTCATGTGCTCATAAGAGGCAAATAAGAACATTTCAAACAGCAGTGAAGATGTAATAATAGCAAAATGCTAAGACCACCCAAATGCCCAGCATCAGAATGCGCACTTACACTGTGGCATATTCACTGTGACAGCAGTGGGGTTAAGCTGCTAGCATCAGCACATGTCACACAGAACAGCATTATTTAGGCATATGGATGGAGAAAACCACCAAGAAAAGCAAAGGCTGGAGTCCCAAAAGATGGCAAGGACAGGAGGAAAAGGAGGTTAAGCCCCTGACAGCACCTAGATATAAACCTTTGTGGTGTGAAGTATGTGGGGGCCATCGGTTAGAACAATTAGCTTATCCTGATTAAGACTTTGTACATAGGCTCGGCGCCTATAACTCAACCAGCTAAGGCGCCAGCCACGTACACCTAAGGTGGCGGGTTCGAATCCCCAGCCCGGACCTGCCAAACAACAATG
>NW_003852494.1:5236208-5240209 GCF_000181295.1 Otolemur garnettii
AAAAAAAAAAAAAAAAAAAAAAAAAAAGACTTTGTACATAGCACACATAACCAGAATCACAATTTCATTAACCAGTACATATTAGGAACAATGTACCGATATTATCTATTCTTTTTTATTTTTAAAAGGGTAGCTGGCCATATTGTACCTGTTTCCACAATCCACTCTGACTTAGTTTGGAAACAGGTACTCTATGGCCCCAGCAGCCCTCCTGCCCTGGGGTCTCTGCTCATGCAGTTCTCAGTGTGGTACAGTTCCTCCCTCTCCTCAGCTGGTGTAGGTCCTTCAGCTCTTGCCCCAGACACCGTACTGCTGAGAGCAGGACCTCTTAGGCTACCGCTTCACTGTACTTGATCTTCTCTTCCATGACTCTTGTCCCTGTTTCTTTCAAAAATTCTTATGCAAAGACGAGGTCTCACATGTTGCCCAGGCTGGTCTTGAACTCCTGGCCTCAAGTGATTCCCTCACCTTGGACTGCTAAAGTACTGGGATTACAGGTGTAAGCCATTGCCTTTGGCCTCTTGTTCCTATTTACAGTTGTGTGTCGTTGACGTCAGCCTTCCCCACTGGACTGAAAACACCAGCAGGTGCAGCACATTTCATTTCTGAGCCCTATTCAGGATCTGGCCTGGGGCACACACTCATCCGTGCTGATAGATGGACAAAGGGAACAGCCACCACCTGTGCTGGGCCAGATCCTGGGCTGAGTATCCTCTTGGTGCCCATGATGTCATCAAAGCCTCATGCCAACTGAGCCAAAATAGCCAAACATACCTCTAAGGTTCTAAAGCTCCTACCATGTGCCATGGGCTTTATATACCCTGAATCCTTTCACTGTTGTGACAACCCTTATTGTACCAGGTAAGGAAACTGAGGCACGGGGGGGATTTTAGGCAGGTGGAGTACCTCCATTTTATAGAGGAAGAAAACAGGGTCTAGGAGGTGAGTTAGAGAATAGAAGAAACAGCTCTCGATTTTGGGTCAACCGATACCATTGCTCAAACTCTTACCTGTATTAGTGGCTACCTAGGCCAGGATGTGCAGTCAGAGTACGAGGGTGACATGGCCAATGCACACTTGGACAATGACCTCAATCACCCTGACTGTGTGCTGGGCCTATGGTCAGCCCACCCTCACATGCATCATGGATCAGAGCTCACTGATCTCTAAAACAGCCCCAATGGGCAGGCACAGAGAGAGGATTTCATTTCCCCCACCAGGATATCATCTCTTCGAGCCACAAACCACAGGCAGCGAACCTGAATTTCAGGTGAACGATTCACAGGGATGAACACAGCAGGCTTCACAAGGGGCCTGGTCAGGGTGGAGGCTGTGGCTGGAGGAGCGGGCGCAGAAGTCCCAGCTGATGCAGGATGATCACTGGGTGCTGGGCTCTCATCCCTAGCCTGCAGAGGAGCTGGTGGCAAGTGTGCTGCTGTTGTCTCTGCACCAGCCTCAGCCTGCTGAGTGGCTGGGACCTCATCTGGCTCAGACTCCCCTGAGGATTCAGAATCTTCTACTGAAGGCTGGCGATGACGCTTCCGATGGGCCCCACTGAGGCTGCTGAACCTTTCTGGGCCCTGGGCTGCAACCTCATCAGGCTTCCTGTTGGGAAGCAGAGATTTCAGGCATGGAGGCCCTGGGACATCTGAGGCAGCGCCAGGCTGTCAAACATTTTTCAGAGATCAGGACTCAAAGTCCACTCCTCTTTCTGCCCCAGGACCTTTAGACCTGCTGCTCCCACTCCCTGAAACACTCTTCCTGCAGATAATTCTCCTTTATTTCACTCTTTACTCAAGTTTCTGCCCCAATGTCACCTAGCAGGGAGACTTTCCCTGGCTGCACGGCCTGAAACAGCTCCCTTCTCCCTCCATCCTCTTTTCCTGCTGCATGTCCCATCTTCCCTCCATTAGGCTATAAGCTGCTTAAGGGAAAGGACTTTCTTTTTATGCACTGCCTGGTCCCCAGGGCCTGGAGGTGCTCCTGGGACATAGTCTGCACTCAGTAAACAGTCACTAAATGAACAACAGAGCTTGCAGGGATGGCCTGGCCTAATGTAAATGAACAGAGCAGGATGAGACTGCAGAGCATGGACAACCAGGTGTGTGTGTGTGTGTGCAGGCTCATCTAAGGGTCAGCCTCTGGGGGGGGAACGTCAACTGGTTGTTGCCAGATTGTCTAACTGGTCAAGATCAGGTGGAAACCTAGATTTTAATGTGAAATTTCCTATTTCTTTTCTTTTTTTTTTTTTTGCCGTTTTTGGCTGGGGCTGGGTTTGAACCCACCACCTCCAGCATATGGGGCCGGCGCCCTACCCTTTTGAGCCATAGGTGCCACCCAAATTTCCTATTTCTTAAACGTGGGCTGTACTGGGTTAACTAACATATCCCCAAAATTCCTGTCTACCCAGAACCTCAAAATGAGACCTAATTTGGAATAAGTGTCTTTGCAGATGTAATTAGAGGTCATACTAGAATCGGATAGGCCTGATCCCATCTAATCCCACCAATCACTGTGTTCTTATAGGAAAAGCAGTGCGGCACCTGTGGCTCAGTGGGTAGGGCGCCAGCCCCATATACCGAGTATGGTGGATTTGAACCTGGCCCCAGCCAAACTGCAACAAAAAATAGCTGGGCATTGTGGCAGGCACCTGTAGTTCCAGCTACTTGGGAGGCTGAGGCAAGAGAATTGCCTAAGCCCAGGAGCTGTAGGTTGCTATGAAGCATTCTACTGAGGGGGAAAAAGTGAGACTCTGTCTCTACAAAAAAAAAAAGCAAACATGAGACTCAGATTGAGAAGGAGAATGCCATCTGATGGCAGGGACAAACACTGGAAGGACACTATGTGATAGTGGAGGCAGAGGCTGAAGTGATGCACCTGCACGCCCAGGAACACCATGGACTATTGGTACCACCAGAAGCCATGAAGAGGCCAGGGATAGGTTCTCTGGAAGCTTGCAGACAGAATCCACTGTGCTAATACCTTGACTTTGGAATTCTGGCTTCCAGAATCATGATTGAATACATTTATATTGTTTCAAACCACTAAATTTACAGTAATTGGTTACGGAAGCCCTGGGAAGCTAACATATTAGTAAACAGCCCTACTACCTTAGTAACATTGCACAAACCAAACCAAACCAGACCTGTGAATGGGCCAAAGCTAGCTCTTCATTACCTGCTGGCAACTTCTGGCCTGATCAGCTGTATAAATGCTGGAAGAACCTATAATGCAGGACTCTAAACTGCAGGGAAACACCATTACCAGAGCAAGAAACCTGGCTGTCCTGAGCCTTGTAGAAGGTTTAGCATACCTAAGGCCTTTACCAACTAGAGGTATTTAGCAGAGAAAACTGATCGTCAACTACTCAAGCCACCACAAATATATTTCCTCAAACATTGCAACCCTGGAAGATCCCAAAACCTGTGAGCCTTTCCTGGCAGGCTTGGTGGGAGGGAGAAGCTTTGGTCTCCAAGGGCTGGTCGACTCACTCTTTGGTGTGGTACATGCGGTCCCCAGTGCCCAGCTTGGACGTGGTATACAAGAGTCTCATCTCGGCTTCTGAAACCTGGACTTCACTCAATTTCTGTAGCATCTCTGCTCGCTGGGAAAGGAAATGAATGTATTATACATCTGACATCATGACCCTCAGAAGGAAAGTGACACTCTAAATAAAATTTCAGCATCCCTAGGGGAGTCTTTTTAAATGAAGTCTAAGGGTGTACAAAGGACTGGGCAAAACACAGTGTGGTATTTAAGAAAGATATACGCAAAGAAGAGAGAGTCTTCACTCTATTAATAGCTCCAAGGACTGCACATCAGTGACTGCTAAGGAGAGACCTATGTGCTTTCTGATGGAAACACAAGCACCTGAGGGTGGTGTACTTCTTGTCAAGAAGTCAAACTTGGGCTCGGCGCCTATAGCTCAACCGGCTAAGGCGCCAGCCACGTACACCTAAGGTGGTGGGTTCGAATCCCCAGCCCGGACCCGCCAAACAACA
>NW_003852494.1:5240854-5247556 GCF_000181295.1 Otolemur garnettii
GAGGCAGGAGACTCGCTTGAGCCCAGGAGTTGGAGGTTGCTGTGAGCTGTAATGCCACGACACTCTACCCAGGGGGACAGCTTGAGGCTCTGTCTCCAAAAAAATAAATAAATAAATAAATAAATAAAATAAAATAAAATGTAAAAAATCCACCATGTTGTGAGCTAATCTAGGAAACAAATAAATAAATCTAGGTGGTAGGAAGCTCTACAAGACAAACAATCCAGTTTCTTTTTTTTTCAGCACCTGTCACTGCACCATTTTTTTTTTTGAGACAGGAGTCTCCAGCTGTCCCCCTGGGTAGAGTGCTGTGGCATCACAGCTCACAGCAACCTCCAACTCCTGGGCTCAAGCGAGTCTCCTCCCTCAGCCTCCTGAGTAGCTGGGACCACAGGCACCCGCCACAACACCAGGTCATTTTTTGGTTGCAGCCATCGTTGTTTGGTGGGCCCGGGCTGGATTCAAACCTACCACCTTTGGTATATGTAGCTGGCGCCTTAGCCACTTGAGCCACAGGCTCTGAGCCTGCACCAGTTTCTTGAAAAAGTAAATTAGAAAGGAAAAAAGAAAAGCCAAACTAATGAGTGGGGCATAACTATGAGACAGCCATAAATTTGACTGTTTACTGGATATCTGACATTAAATAAAAGTTAAGTGTGCTACTGATGTGGCTATTTAAAAGGTTCCTGTTTTTTAAAATATTTATAGATAAAATGCTCTGTATAGCAGGTTGAACAGTGCTCATTCCCCCACAAAGCATGTCCATACCCTGGAACTTGTGACTGTGACTTCATTTGTAAAAAAGGGTTTTGGAGATGTAATTAAATTATAGGATCTCAAAATGAGATCATCCTAAGCATCTGAGCAGGCCCTAAATCCAGTGACAAGTGTCCTAACGATAGACACACAGAGGAAAGACCATGTAAAGACAGAGGTGGAGACTGGAGTGCTGTAGCCACATGCCTGGGAGCACCAGGAGCCACTACAGGCTAGAAGAGGCAAAGGAACCTCCCGTAGAGCCCTGTAAGGGAGCACAGCACTGCTAACATCTTGATTTTGGACTTTTGGCCTCGAGAGCTATGAGAGAATAAATTTGTTATTTTAAGCCCCACCGTTTGTGGCCATTTTTATGGAAGCCCTAGGAAACTAGTATAGATTTATAATACCCGGGACTTGCTTCAAAATGACTCAAGGGTGGGAAGGTGACCAGCAGTTGAGATGACCCCAGACTGACCAGGGGCTGATCACTGCTAGAGCTAGTAAGTAATGGGGACACAGGAGTTCATTAGCCTGTTCTCTTTCCTTTTGTATATGTTTGAATTTCCCATGATCGACCTTTTTCCTTAAGTAAGATTAAGGGGGAAAAAGTTTGAAATTCTCTAAAGAAAAAAAATTAGTAACATGAATGATTAGAAAAAGATTTGAGCACAAAATTTCAATTGCTCAGCTACAGTAGCCACATTTCAAGGACTCACTACTGTACAGGACCGTGCAGATGCAGAACACGCTTCTCTCATTCCAGAAAGTTCTGTTGGCTGGGAGAATGCCTGCTGCAGAGACCATGTTGGGAGGACACAGAGATACCCCCTCCCACCTCTCCCCACCCTGAAGAGCTGTGCCCAGACCCTGACGAGGCGGGGAGGGGGGAGCGGTATACCTGGCTCTTTTTCTCCTTCTGTTCTAAGATTTTCTGCAGCACTTTCCTCTCTTTTTTGGTCAGAGGTTTCTTCTCCTTCTTTGACAGGGGAGGGGCTTTGGGCTTCTTTTTCTTCTTCCCCGGCAGAACGAGTGCATTGCTTGCATCAACTCCTTTCAAGGTGCCTTTCTCTGAAAAGACAAACTTACCTCACCCACAAGCCCAGAAGCCACAGAACAAAGATGCTCATTAAAGTCACCATTCTCCTCTGGGGTGGCTGTTTCAGAAGAAGGGGTCTGTGAGAACAAATCTATTTTCACAATAATACTATGGTACCCTCTTAAGAGTGTTCAGTGCATTAGAGTACTGAGTTTGTATCTATTTTTAAAAATAATGGTTTGAAAGTATAAACAATCTAGATGGTTTTAGAAAAATCTAATGATCATATTACTCTTCAATTCCATCTACCCCAGAATCTTAGGGGACGAAGGACCTTGAGGGTACCTATTTCTGCCTTGCATCTGTCACTGGGGTTCCCTCTCTGGTGCTCTGATATGGGCAGAATCTGCTTCTTTGATTAACTGCTCAGTTTTTATGTTTTATTTACATTGCAAAGAGCAGGACAGGTTTTGTGACCTAAATTAAGAAGAGTGAGACAGGCTTGGCGCCTGTAGATCAGCGGCTAGGGCACCAGCCATATATACTGAAGGTGGCTGGTTTGAACCTGGCCTGGACGTGCTAAACAACAATGACAACTACACCAAAAACATAGCTGGGCATTGTGGTGGGCGCCTGTAGTCCCAGCTACTTGGGAGGTTGAGGCAAGAGAATCATTTGAGCCCAAGAGTTTGTTTTGTTTTGTTTTTTACTTTTAAGCCCAAGAGTTTGAGTTTGCTGTGAGCTGTGACGCCAGTGCACTCTACCAAGGGCGATGTAATGAAACTCTGTCTCAGATTAAAAAAAAACGAAAAAAAAAAAAAAAACAGTAAGACAATTTTCTTTCTTTTCTTGATAACACTGGTACCGATTTTTTAAAACTCCTTTTTGATGAGGTAATTTTAAGTAATACAACTATCTTCGCATCTGTAGTTCTCAAATTAATAGAATTAAAAGCAAAAAAACCCCCAAAAACAAAGGTACACAGTGGTGCTTTCCACAGGTTCCACATTGACTGACAATGTTGCTGAAGCATGTGTTTGCATATATAGGGTGTCCATAAAGTTTGTGTGCAATTTCACACGAACTTTATGGACACCCTATATATTCCTGTGTTTCAGAAACCTCTCAGTTTTCATTTCTACTATGGCAAATATCCATTCATATAACTCACACTAACAAAAGCTCTTTGGGGATGCCAATTTTTAAAAAGGTAAAAGGGGGCAGAGCCTGTGGCTCAGTGGGTAGGGCACTGGCCACTTAAACCAAAGGAGGTGGGTTCAAACCCAGCCCTGGCCAAACTTGAACAAAAAAATAGCCTAGCTTTCTGGCAGGCTCCTGTAGTCTCAGCTACTCGGGAGGCTGAGGCAAGAGAATCGCCTAAGCCCAGGAGTTGGAAGTTGCTGTAAGCTGTGACGCCACGGCACTCTACTGAGGGCAACAAAGTGAGACTCTGTCTCTTAAAAAAAAAAAAAAAAGGTAAAAGGATCTTGCCCATGCACAATCATTCACATCTGTAATCACTTGGGAGGCTGATGTTGGAGGATTACTTGAGGCCAGGTTCAAGACCAGCCTAGACAATATAACAAGAGCCCTATCTCTACAAAAAATAAGAAAAATTAGCTAGGTATGGTGGCATGCACCTGTAGTCCCACCTACTTGAAAGGCTGTGGCAGGAGGATCACTTGAGCCCACGGGGGTCACTGCACTCTAGCTTTGTAGACAGATCTAGATGCTGTCTCTTTAAAAAAAAAAAAAAAAGTAAATGAACCAAAAAGTGCAGCTGGGAAGGCTCTTCAAAGAAGTCAAACTAAGTTGTGTTCTTTCAAGATCTCTCCCGTCCCTGAGAAAGATGGGATTAATGTTCTCTCTCTCTCTTTTTTTTTTTTTTGAGACAGAGTCTCACTTGGTCACCCTTGGTAGAGTGCCGTGGTGTCATAGCTCACAGCAACCTCAGACTCTTGGGTTCAAGTGATTCTCTTGTCTCAGCCTCCCCAGTACATAGGACTACAGGTTCCTGCCACAAAGCCTGGCTATTTTTAGAGATGGGGTCCCTCAGGAGGGACTCCAAAACTGGTATCACCACCTGGACTTGCCTCTGTCGAACATCCAAGTCCTTGGCTGCCTGCCTCTCTACTTGGATATCTAACAGGTTCTGAGCCACTCATACCCAAAGCTGAGCTCTTAGCCTCCCCACAAACTGCCTGCTCCACACCTGGGTATCATTTTTCTTTGTTCCTGTGCCCCTGCTCCAACTTCAAAACACATTCCAAATCCAGGCACACCCACTTCTCACCTTTCCTACTGCTGTCTCCTGGTTCAACCATTGACTCCATCTCCCTCCCCACCAGCCTGGTTTTCCCTTTTGTCCTCTTACTGCTTTTTCTCAACACAGCAGCCAAAATGATGCTGTTAAAAATAAGCCCTCATCCTGCCCCTCCAGTGCTCTAAACTCTCCTATAGATCCTTTCTCACTCACAGAAAATGACCTAGCCTACACCATGACCTATGAGATTGGACATGCCCAAGGCCTCCGTTTTTTCTCTCATCTCTGCTCAGGTCTTGACTCCAAGACAGGCAGACCCTCCTCCCAGGGTGCCACACAACCGCAACCAACACAAAGGCCACTTCTGCTTCACATCCACGCAATGATCTATATACATTTTACACACGTGTTTCTCTTTGCCTATCTCCTCCCTTAGGCGTGTAAACCCAGCGTGGTAGGGACTTTAAAACTCTTCTTTTCTGCGCGGCGCCTGCGGCTCAGTGAATAGGGCTCTGGTCCCATACCCCGGTCAAACTGCAACAAAAAATAGCCGGGCGATGAGCGGCGCCTGTGGTTCAAAGAAATAGGGCCCATATACCAGAGGTGGCGGGTTCAAACCCAGCCCCTGGCCAAAAAAAAAAACCAGCCAGGCGTTGTGGCGGGTGCCTGTAGTCCCAGCTAGTCGGGAGGCTGAGGCAAGAGAATCGCCTAAGCCCAAGGGCTGTATGTAGGTTGCTGTGAGCTGTAACGCCACAGCACTCTACCGAGGGAGACAGAGTGAGACTATCTCTAAAAAAAAGAAAAGAAAGTTTAAAATCTTCTTTTTTGCTGTTTCTAGAGGCTAGGCTAGTACCTTGGACAAAACAGGTTCTCTGGTTGAGAGAAATGACCAGCCTGGAGCTGAGCAGACAGTTCGGAGATTATACAGAGATTATAATCGAAGTCAAGGGAATGGACGGAACTACCTCATTTTCTTGCCAAATTCTCCATCCTACTATATGAGCGAAAAAGCCCACGAGTATTGTTCCATATTCACTGTTAAAACTAGACTGTCACTAACCACCACCACCCTTTAAATTATCTGCAATGGGGGAACCTTTCTGCGATTCCCCACCCCAGAGCTGTGAAGGCAGGACACCGGCCGAAGGACCCCTGCCCTCACTGGCCCGCCCTAGCAGCGAAGCTCTGGACGGTCCCTTTGGTGAAATTCATCCGCAGTCTCCAGTCGCCTTACCCTCCAGTTCCAGCCGCACAGGGGGCGGCTCCGGGGGACCCTTCGAAGGGCCGGGGCCTGCCTGCTGGCGCCCCCTGACGTTGTACCGCCGGCGCAGCTTCCCCATGGCGCCTCCGCCAAGCTCGGACCCCCGCAGCTTCCGTACCCAATAAAGGCCCAGCCCACGTGGGTGCCTATACCACTAAGCTCAGCCACGAGATGTCCGTGTTGTGCTATCGCGAGAACTAGGACGCTGAGAGGCGGGGCTGAAAGCACAACAGTGAGGGAAGGCGGGACAGGTTCGGAGGCGGGGCGGGGCGTGTGGGGCCGGAGCTGGGCTATTCAGAGACGCCGGCCAGACCTGACGTCCCCGCACAGCTTTGAGTTAAGCCCAGGGAAATTCTCTCATGGTGTGGCCTGCGTGTAAATCTGAATTATCTGCTAATACTAATTTGGCTACGTGAGAGTGGGAGTGTTGTCACCTTTTAAAATACAATCCTGGCCCTGATACTCATTTATTTTCCCACCGTTTTGTTCATCTGCATTTTTAAATATTTCTACAAGAAACGTGTATCAGTTGTGTAGTAAAAAGATGGGTTAAACTGCACACACACACAAAAAAGGTACCAAATATTTCCATCACAGATGGAAGACCTAAAAGAAGGTATCTATTAGACAACTTTAAGCTCTTATTACCGCATCACATTGTCTGTGATGCACTTGAAAATAATGCATTTTCTGAATCCTGTAATTATCTTGTGAATAGAACTGTTACATTGTACTGCAGTTTTTTTTTTTCTTTTTGGTTAAAAGCATTAATTCGTTCAGAGCAAACATTTATATTACACAAAAAATATAAATTATACTACAAAAAGGTGAACTACGTTATTTTAGAATTTTAGAAAGGATGTAGTTTTTTTTTTTTTTTTAAACTGCCCCATTAAAAAACCTGAAGAACCTAGAATAGGGTCTGGCTGTAGACTTGGTAAACAATAGATATTTGCTGAATGGAATGAATGCGTGAATAAACCAAGAGTGTAATTGAATCTGGATAAGTTCCTCTCCTC
Organism: Otolemur garnettii; assembly: GCF_000181295.1. Taxonomy (NCBI): domain Eukaryota; kingdom Metazoa; phylum Chordata; class Mammalia; order Primates; family Galagidae; genus Otolemur; species Otolemur garnettii. The sequence goes on from NW_003852494.1 coordinate 5,247,193, forward strand.
AAAGAAAAATAAAGACGCAAACAAAATACTACATTCAAGTGGTACAGGACAGGATTTAGGTGGTATATAAGTAAACATTTTTTAAAAGTTATGTATTAAGGCTGGTGCCTGTGGCTCAGTGAGTAGGGCGCCGGCCCCATATACTGAGGGTGGCAGGTTCAAACCCGGCCCCTGCCAAACTGCAACAAAAATTAGCCAGGTGTTGTAGTGGGCACCTGTAGTCCCAGCTACTCGGGAGGCTGAGGCAAGAGAATCACCTGAGCCCAAGAGCTGGAGGTTGCTGTGAGCTATGACACCACGGCACTGTACGGAGGGCAACAGAGTGAGACTCTGTCTCTTTTTTTTTTTTTTGAGACAGAGCCTC
>NW_003852494.1:5248252-5255780 GCF_000181295.1 Otolemur garnettii
CAGGAGACTCGCTTGAGCCCAGGAGTTGGAGGTTGCTGTGAGCTGTGATGCCATGGCACTCTACCCAGGGGGATAGCTTGAGGCTCCGTCTCAAAAAACAAACAAACAAACAAAAAAACAAAAAATAAAGTTATGTATTAATTTCAATGATTTTTTTTTTTTTTTGAGACAGTCTCATTCTGTAGCCCTACGTAGAGTACTGTGTGGCATCATTGCTCACAGCAACCTGAAACATTTGGGCTCAGCCTCCCAAGTAGCTGGGAGTACAGGAGCCCACCACAACGCCCAGCTAGTTTTTCTAGTTTTCTTTAGTAGAGACAGGGTATCTTCTTGTTCAGGCTGGTCTCAAATTTTTTTTTTTTTTTTGAGACACAGTCTATGTTGCCCTCAGTAGAGAGCTGTCACATCATAGCTCACAGCAACCTCAAACTCAGGGGCTTAAGTGATTCTCTTGCCTCAGCCTCCCAAGTAGCCGTGACTACAGGTGCCTGCCACAATGCCTGGCTATTTTTTTGTTGTAGTTGTCCTTGTATAGCAGGCATGGACTGGGTTCGAACTCGCCAGCCTCACTATATGTGGCTGGTGCCCTAATCACTCCAGCTACAGGTGCCGTGCCTGATCTCAAATTATTGAGCTGGAGTGATCCACCCCCCTTGGTTTCCCAGAGTGCTAGGATTACAAGTATGAGCTACCACACTTACCTGAGTTTAGTGAATTTTTTATAAACATATTGAGCGGCCTGGAGTAGTGGCTCACACCTGTAATCGTAACACTCTGGGAGGCAAAGGCCAGTGGATCGCTTAAGTTCAGGAGGTCAAGACCAGCCTAAGCAAGAGTCAGATCCTTTCTCTACTAAAACTAGGCGGGTGTTGTGGTGGGTGCCTGTAGTCCCAGCTACTGGGGGAGGCTGAGGCAGGAGGATGGCTTGATCCCTGGAGTTTGAGGTAACAGTGAGTTGTGTAGACACAGCACTCTAGCCTGGGCAACAGAGTAAGACTCTGTCTCAAAAAAAAAAAAGTATAATTGGCATATCAAACCTGTGTTTTTGTGGATTTTGCTGCTTAGGTTGATGGTATCCAAAGTTTCTTCTTAAATGTATTTGTTTAAGTAAATTAAAAGTGTGCCTTTTGGATGTGGTGCCTATAAGCCCAGACTGAAGGATGGGGCTTGAGATTATAGTGAGCTAAGATCTCTCCACTGCTCTCCAGCTGGGCCTACAAAGAGAGATCCTATCTAAATAAATGAATATAAGGCAGTGCCTATGGCTCAAAGGAGTAGGGCGCTACAGGAGCCACAGCACCTCCTCCATATACCGGAGGTGGTGGGTTCAAGCCTGGCCCCTGGCCAAAAAGCTGCAAAATAAATAAATAAATAAATAATAAAAATAAATAAATAAATATAAAAATAAAAGTATGTCCATTTAAAAAATATTAAATAGGTGATAGTATATTTTCCTATATTTTCTTCTAAAATATCATACATGGTAGACTAAAGGATTAACTTCCAAAGGATGTAAAGAACATCCTATAAATCAAGAAAAAGGCATATACCCAACAGCATGGGTGGATCTCATAAATATAAAATTGAACAAAAGCCAACCACAAAAGAATCATACTGTGTGATTCCATTTACATAAAATTCAGACACAGACAAAATGAATCCTAAATTTTGGAAGAGATATAGGGAATGGGAGGGGAAACAGGGAGGCTTTTGGGAGAGCTGACAATGCTCCATTTCTTGATCTGGGTGCTGGTTACCTTGTGTCAGGCGTCCTCAAACTAAAGTCCCGGGGCCACATGAGGCCCGCCTAGGACATTTATCCAGCACTCCGGGTATTTTTGCCCCGGGCTGCCTGTCCTGCTTAGCAGCTAACTCCTCCCGGGGCCTGCAGTCCAGCCCTCCAACGGTCTAAGGGACAGTGAACTGGCCCCCTGTTCAAAAAGTTTGAGGACCCCTGCTTTGTGTGTTCTGTTTGTGAAAGCTCAGAGACACTTTCTGTATGTGTATTTTTCTGTATGTTCTGTAATACATCAATAAAAAGTTCACTTAAAAAAATAAACACACAAAAAGAACGTTTAAAAGATATGAACAGGCTATTCACAAGCAGTGGAGTAAATAAAATGGCCAAATACAGTAACAACTCACCAGGAATCCAGAAAATGTAAGTTCAAAAATAAGGCACAAATTTTCACTCTTTGAATTGGAAAAAGTTGTGTTTTATATTCCAGTTTGTCTCCAAAAAAGAAAGAAAGAGAAAAAATAAGTCTGGTTAGATTTTTTTCTTTGAAGGCAAACAAGAGCCTTGCATTGCTCTTATGATTTTGAAACCAATAATCCTCTCTTCCTCTCACCTTTTACGCGATTTATTGATGAAACTGAGTCCTTTGTCCCGTAGAATGCCCTACATTCTAGTATTGGCTGTTTTGCTGCTTCTTTTTTCTTTGTTCCCCATATTTACTATGAAGCGTTGGTTTCCTCTAGAGGCCATGAGGCTCTCGCTCAGCTCGTCTTGGGGAAGACTTCGTCGTAGGTGGCGCTGGTACTTCCTTTCGACTAGAGGGACCCTGTCTTCGTTACTTTTCCCCTCGGTTTGCAAGTTTCCCAGCAATCTTTCCCTTCTTGGTTTTAGTCTTTTTTTTTTTTTTTCAGTTTTTTGCCGGGGCTGGGTTTGAACCCACCATCTCCAGCATATGGGGCCGGCGCCCTACTCCTTTGAACCACAGGCGCCGCCCAGTTTTACTCTTTTTTGATGATTGTCGCCTGAATCCATCATTTCATTAAGGAGTGCAAAATGATTTTCTAGTTAACTCATTCATGTATTAGCCGGAGTTTTCCAAAGGAACTTTCCCTCCCTATTTTGCGGCTCTGAAATAGTTCCTTCAGGAAGGGCAGGAGAAATAGATGCTTGAACGAGCTGATGCCCAGTATGGCCAATTTGGGGTACATTATAATAAATTCAGAAAGATTTTATATACATATATGTACATTACACACACACACACACATTTCATGTTTTCCAGTCAGCTGCAGCCACTATTCTTGCTGAGGCTCTTGCAAGTTTTACAGACATGGGTTGCTTTGCACAGTCAAGTTAAAAATAAAAATTATCTAAAAATTCATCGTTAAAAAACGATGAAAAGCCCTACCAAGTCGGGGCAGGCTTCCGGGAGGACTCAGCGACCAGGAACCTGCCCGGCGCTCGCTGCCCAGGTTGGTGGCGGGGCCTGGTGCTGGGGGCGTGGCTCGGCGTGGGCAGGGCCGTCGCGCCTTTGCGCGCGGGGCGGGGCAGGTGGCGCAGCGGCGGCAGCGGCAGCGGCGGCAGCGGCCGTGGGCAAAGGTTCGGCGCGCGACCCTGGAGCGCGCCAACGCTGGCCCTGCCTGAGTCCGAGGCGGCCCTGCGCGCGGCCCTCTTCCCGCACCGCTACTCCGTACCCCGCTGGTCGGGCATGGGTCCGCGCTTCTCACCGGGGCCCCGGGCCCGGGCCGGGCTTCTGCCGCTGTCTCTGCCGCTGTTGCTGCTGCTGCTGCTTGGGCTGCTGGCCCCAGGCGCGCAGGGGGCGCGGGGCCGTGGCGGCACGGAGAAGAACAGCTATCGCCGCACGGTCAACACCTTCTCGCAGAGCGTCAGCAGCCTGTTCGGAGAGGACAACGTGCGCGCCGCTCAGAAGGTGGGCGCCAGGCCCGTGCCCGCGGTCACCTTGTCCTGGGCACCGCGCACCTGGCGCCGGGGACCGGCCTGGGTTGAGCACGGCTTGGGGGCTGCCGGCCCTTCCCCGGGCTCGGGAAGAGGGGGGCCCTGGCCGGGGGGAGGGGAGCCCGTTCCGGCGCAGGGCCTTGGGGAGCACTATCCAGCTCGCCACACTTCTCCTTAGACCTTGCCCCTGAGGGCGGTGCGGGAGCCTCCCGGGGCAGTGCTGACACCCGCCGAGCCTCTCATTCATTCATTCACCACGTTTGAATGGGTACCTACTGTGAGCCAGGCGGCGTGCCCGCTGCCCAGGCGGCGCCCGGGCTGCCGACGCTTGCGTCCCTGTCCCCACGCTGCTGCGCTCTCCTCAGCACCCCCGGATTTGTCCTAGCCTGGCTACCCGACATACTCCCTGTAGCCCCTTGGGCCCTCCTCCTTCTGCCTTGAAAATACTTAGGCTTGTTTTTACCATACACGAGAAGGAAGGGAGCCATGCGATCTACTCTATTGCGTTGTTAGTCTGAGCACCTACTATGTGAGGGGCCTTTCACTTAGAGCCTTTTGTTTGTTTGGGGGGCAGTCTACGAGCCTGCAGCCCCCAGGGAATGGTGTTGAATTTTAGGACGAGCGCGGGGAGTTTTCTCCTTCCTACTTCGCCCTCTGGAGCTGGGTGGAACAGGTGCACTACTCTGGGCCAGAATCCCACCCACCCCCACCCCCCCAAGCTCCTGAGAAAGGGGAAGTGAATTGGGGGGGACAGCTGCACGTGGTCATGTCATTCCCTTGCTATTCACCCTGTTAATTTCTTCCTTGGCTTTTAGCTGTGGGGTTTGGGGTGGAGAAAAGCTTGGGTTCATCCTGGAGCTCTACCTTGTACAAGCAGAATGGCTTTAGGCAAGTGGCTTCACTTCTTTGGGCCTCAGTTTCTTTATCTGTCAAATGGAGATGGTAATACTACTCTCTTCATTATGAGTTTGTAATTATTAATTGTAGGTACCTTCCTGGCCCAGAATCATAGCGAAAAATTAGTGTCTATTGCTGTTGTTATTTTCTGCCCAGGGTATAAATCAACTTTGCTTAGCCATGCTGGGGGACTTACAGGGTTAAAAAAAAAAAAGTTTTCTGGTCCTTGAGGTGAGGCAGAATAAAAGAACATTAAGAAGTTGGTTTGGTGGTAGTGGAGAGAGAGGGGAGCTAAATATCTGACTGCCAAAAGGTTGCCTTGAGTCCACCTGGGCATTAAGAGTGTGAAGAAAGGGAGTCTGCATGCACCTTCCTCTTGCTGCCATGTCTAAGCCATCGGAAGGCAGAAATCATTTGCAAAAAGAAGTCTGTCTTTGTCTCCCTGGGTAAGCACAAGGAACCTCATGGCTCAGGTTGTAGTGGTTTCATGGGACAACATAAGGTCAACAAACATGAACTACGAAATGGATATCTAAAGATTTTTACCTCTGGGTTGGTATTAATAAGAGAAAAATGTGAGAATCTAGGGGTCAGAGCTCTTTCTGGGGTAAACCAGAGTCTGTGCCTTCAACAGAAATGGTGATAATTAGTAACTTCTGTAATTTAATGCTTAACATGTGCCAGATGCTTTTGTAGATAAAGCTCATTGAATCCTTAGAGTAATCCTATGAGGTAGGTACTGTTACTGTTTCCATTTTATAGATGAAGAAACTGAGGCACAGAGTGGTACAGTGGCCTCAGTTCAGACTGAGTGGCAGAATTGGGATTTGACCCCAGGCAGAGTGGGTGAGGATCCCATGTTTATACTTCCCATGGGTTATCTAGCTTCATGGCCTCTTCTCTGTTCCCCTAGTTGGTGCAACATCTGGAATGAGCTGACCTGACTTATTTCCTGTCAAGTGAAGCCCAGACCAGCCAGGCTTGAGGATATTGTTTTGTTAATTTTAATTAAAGGAAAACTGGGTCTGCTAGCAAGTGTAGTTTTCAGCATGTCTGGGTTTACTCATTAGAGCCAGGCCTGCTTTGTGGGTTGTGAAGTTTGATGGTATTTTTAAAAGAACACCCCATATTCTAATCTGAGACTTGTCTGAAATAAACCAATGACCTTTCTAGTTAGTTCTCAACCTTACTAATGTCATGGCCCTTGAATACAGTTCCTGTGGGTCGCGACCCACAGGTTGAGAACTGCTGAGTTAGAGCATGGAACCCACTGTCCAACAGACCTGGGTTTGAATCCACGCTCAGCTTCCCACTCTGTTACTCAGGTCAGTTGCTTTACCTCTCTGTGTCTCATTTGTGCAGAAGAGATAAAGGGGGGGAGTTGCAGGTGGCAGGTTGGGTTGTACAATACCAACCACTGAATAAGCATTTAGTAAACAGTAGAATACTTATGTACAAGAGGGTTTGGTCTGCTAGAAGAGTGATAGACCCATTCATTTAAAAATTATTATTTTTTTCAGAAGCAATAGAGCAATTGTTTATTGAAGATAGATAGGAAGTCTTCCAATACAATGGAAGGGGTCCCAAACGGGCTGCCCCATTTAAAAATTATTAAGCAACTCACACATGAGTGTTCATAACAACCTTTTTTATAATAGCTAAAAAGTGGAAATGTCCCAAATGGCTATCCACTGATGAAAGGATAAACAAAGCATGGTCTATCTGTGTAGTGGACTATGACGCAGCCATGAAAAGGAATGAAGTACTGGTATGTGCTGCAACGTGGATGGACCTTGGGAAAAAATGAAAAAAGACAGACACAAAAGGCCACATGTTACATGATCCCATTTACAGGAAACCAAATGTCCTGAATAAGATTCATAGGGACGGAAAGCAGCTTGATGTGGTTGCTGGGGGCTGGAGGGGCCAATGGGGGCATTACTGGTTAATTGATGTAGGGTGTCTTTTTGGGGTGATGAAAAAGTTGGAAACTAGATAGTGATGACGGTTGCACAACCTTGTGAAGTTGGTAATGCCATTGGGTTGTACACTTTCAAGGAGTCATCTTTATGCAATGTGTATTTTATCACAATTAAAAAAATATTAAACACCTCCTGGATGTGGAGTATAAGCCTACAGCAAAAGATCCCACTCAGGGAGCTTTCAAGGCGGGGTGGCAGTGAGGGGACGTGTCATATATAAGTGGAAAGTAAGTAAAACAAGGTTATTTCAGAGTGATAGTGCTGTGAAGGAAGTAAAGGCGGGTGATGTAGTAATACTGGTGGGTTCAGTATGTCACTGGTGCTGTTCTAAGAGAGGTTCTGTCACTAATGTAATCACCCCTATTTTGCAGATAAGGAAATGGAGGTATAGAAAAGTGGCATCTCTTGCCCACAGTTGAGCTGATCAGCCTTGGGGAGCTAGCAGCACCCACACTTGACCTCTGCAGAGTTGAAAGAAACTGGAATAGAGCAGCCAGTGATGTGGGCTGGCCTTGAGTGAGAAGGAGCTGGCCAGGGGAAGGCCATTCCAGGTCTCTTGTACAATCAATTTTAGAATATTTTCATCACCCCAGAAAGAAACTCTATATCTGTTAGCAAACATTCCCTGTTTTCCCTCAGCCCCTATCTTCAGCACTAGGCAACCACCAGTCTAGCTTCTATCTTCATGGATTTGCCTTGTCTGGATACTTCATGTAAATGGAATCATATGATGTGGTCCTTAGTGACTGGCTTCTTTTTTTTGAGACAGAATCTCACTGTGTTGCCCTTGGTAGAGTGCTGTGACGTCACAGCTCACAGCAACCTCAAACTCTTGGGCTCCATCAATTCTCTTGCCTCAGTCTCCCAAGTAGCTGGGACTATAGGCGCCTGCCACAATGCCTGGCCATTTTTTTGTAGCAGCGTCATTGTTGTTTTGGCGGGTCCGGGCTGGGGA
>NW_003852494.1:5255961-5259150 GCF_000181295.1 Otolemur garnettii
CCTTAGGTGTATGTGGCTGGCGCCTTAGCCGCTTGAGCCACAGGCGCTGAGCCCGCCCAGCTATTTTTTATTTGTTTGTGCTATGGGCGCCAAGCCAGTGACTGGCTTCTTTTGCATAACGTCATGTGTTCAGGGTTTATCCATGTCATAGCATGTATCAGAACTTTGGTCTTGGCTTGGCGCCTGTGGCTCAAGTGGCTAAGGCACCAGCCACGTACACCTAAGGTGGCAGGTTCGAATCTAGCCCAGGCCAGCCAAACAACAATGACGGCTGCAACCCCAAAATAGCCGGGTGTTGTGGTAGGCGCCTGTAGTCCCAGCTACTTAGGAGGCAGAGGCAGGAGACTCACTTGAGCCCAGGAGTTGGAGGTTCCTGTGAGCTGTGATGCTACGGCACTCTACCCAGGGGGACAGCTTCCCATTTGTGATTCACACATCATCTGTATGTTCCGGTGTTTTGGGTTCATCTGACCTTTGCATTTTTGTGTATTCTTCAGATGCTTGCAAAACCTTTAAAGTGCACAAATCTCTGGCTCCTTCTCTGGTTTGCTCATGGAAGCACCTTTGCCTTTGTGGTCTGATATTCCTTAGGGCTAGTCTGTGCTGGAGGTAGTGAGGTTCAGGAGAGGTTAGGGTGCAGGAAAGCTATTGTCACCTAAAACCTTGGCTTTGAGTGTCCGGGCCAACCTGCAAGAGAGTTGATAAAAATCCCAGGCCTAGGTGATCTTGTTCCCTCCCACAGTGATAGCTGGGCCTCTGAGGCCACAAGCCCCTAGAGTTTGCTCTTCTGACTCTCCCCCACCCCGCCCTCTAGTCATATATTCTGAAAGTTGTCCAACACATATACACAAAGATAGGGAGAAGACTAGGGTGAACTCCCGTATCTAACTCCTAGGTCTTCTGTGTATCAACCTCTGCCACTCTGGTTACTTTTTCCCCCTCATTAGGATTCTTTGTTAGCCTGGAATGGTATTTTCAAGCTTATCAGAGATATACTAGTTCATCCTTGAACATTTCATTCTACATCTTTAACAAATGCAGATTGTATAAACATCAGCACCACAGTACCATTGTCACAGCTCATAGCAGTTCCCTGATATCCCACCCACGCCCACTTTCTGATTTCCCTGACTCAAAATATCTTTTTACAAAGTCGCTTTGTTTGAATTGGGATCTGAACAAAGTCTACACGTTATTTAATTGATACAACTTTTAAGTTTCTTTCTTCAAAAAATGAACATTTTAAAAATTGCAGAACAGTTTTAGATGTACAAAAAAAATCATAACCTCGTTTTAAGTCAGTCATCTCTGTAAAAACTCTCTCCCCAAATACAGATTTAGGGCCTGTTCTTGGGGCTCCCGTATCCCCATCCACACAAAGTGGGTCAGGGTGTCATGCAGAACAGTGGCCAAAGCAAGCAGGACCAGCCCTGCAGGGGACAGAGTGTGTTCTCCATTTGTGTGGTGGGGGTGGGGTGGGAAAGAGCCGTGAGAAAGAACCTCTGGCCTGGAACTTTCTTAGCAGTGCCAGGAGCTGCTCCAGCCTGCTGGTTCCTCAGGTACGGCAGGTTTCAGAGCATCTGCTTGTGGACTTGTGTCACATGGGATGTGACTGCTGGGTATATCCTGGGCCTCTGTCTTTGCTGGAAGTTCTAGGTTGCCATCCTGCTGCTCATGAGTCTGACAGCCTCAGCTGCCCTGACTCGCCAGACACCTGCTCTACACTGCACACCGTGCTGGGGTCACCACAGGTTCTGATGTTGAATTCTCTCTTCGTCCCATTTTGCAGCAGAGAAAATAGAGAGGTTCAACAGCACAAGTAATGTCTATTCCTCCCAAAATAACTGCTTCCACACACCCTTTCTAGGGCAGTGGGTGCCATTTAAAGGCCTGCTATTCTTTTCTCAGGAAGCCTTTTTTCTCTTTCATTTGAACAAGTATAAAAATCACTACACACTGACAAATGGGTGCAAGTCACACACACTTTTTTTTTGAGAGAGGATCTCTGTCGCCCTAGGTAGAGTGCTGTGCTGTCGTCATAGCTCACAGCAACTTCAAACTCTTGGGCTCAAGTGATCCTCCTGCCTCAGCCTCTTGAGTACCTGAGACTACAGGCACCCACCACAGCATCCAGCTATTTTTAGTAGAGATGGGGTCTTACTCTTGTTCAAGCTGGTCTAAAACTCTTGAGCTCAAGGGATCTTCCTGCCTCAGCCTCTCAGAATGCTAGGATTGCCATAGAGACATAGAACGGATTATTGGGGGCCTCAGGTACAGGAGGATGGAATGGGAGTGACTCCTCATGGGTGCAAGGTTCCTGTAGGGGCAATGAAAATAGTTCAAAATTAGGTTGTGGTGATGGCTATATACCGTGTGAATATTCTGGTTTTTAAACATTTTTTATTATTATTTATTTATTTATTGAGATAGAGATAAAGTGAGACTGTATCTCACCCCTGCCCCCTTTTCTGACTCATGTGTTTGCCCTTGGTAGAGTGCTGTGTCATCACAGCTCAGAGGAACCTCAAACTTTTGGGCTCAGGCGATCCTCTTGCCTCAGCCTCCCAGGTAGCTAGGAGTACAGGTGCCCGCCACAATGCCTGGCTGCTGTTTAGAGATGGGGGCCTCACTCTTGCTTAGGTTGGTCTAGAACTCCTGAGCTCAGGCAATCCACCCTTCAAAGAGTTAGGATTACAGGCGTGAGCCATCATGTCCAGCCCCTGTGAGTTCTCTACAACCACTGACTTGTACACTTTAGAGATATAAACTTGATGGTATGTAAATTATTTATCAATTAAACTCTTCAAAAAAAGAATCATAACTAAACCAGTACCAGTGTGCTTTGGGTAACTTTATGTTCTTAGTGAGTCCACAGACATGGGTGCTCCCCTCCCACTGTCACATGTGTCCAGGCTGTGGCTTGCTTCTGCTCTCCTATTACCACCTCTGTGTCTATCTCTGAGCAATAAATCAATCTGTTACTAATTTTTCAACCTTTTATAAAAGTATGCACTGGATGCATTCTGTAATCTATTTGTTTCTTTAATTATTTTTTGTTTTTGTTTTGTTTTTGAGACAGAGCCTCAAGCTGTCCCCCTGGGTGGAATGCCATGACATCACAGCTCACAGCAACTTCCAACTCCCGGGCTCAAGCGAGTCTCTTGCCTCTGCCTCCCAAGTAGCTGGGAC
>NW_003852494.1:5259539-5291772 GCF_000181295.1 Otolemur garnettii
ATTGTTGTTTGGCGGGTCCGGGCTGGGGATTCGAACCCGCCACCTTAGGTGTACGTGGCTGGCGCCTTAGCCAGTTGAGCTATAGGCGCTGAGCCGATAGGAGTTTTAAACGTGATAGTTTTGAACATTTACCACATGCTGAAAGCATCCATGTACTGCTCTTAGTAACCAGATGAGGCAGGTGCTGTTATCTCCATTTGCTAGTGGGGTCCTGAAGCCCCATAGGGCTTATAGGTATGTATAACATGCCTCTGGCCACCCAGCTAGTAAGAGGCAGCCTGGGATTTGAACCCCAGCAACTGACCACCTCATACTTTCTTAGCCTTGGTGCTAGCTCAGAGGTTACCATCACCCTCTGCTCTCCTGGTCACTGATTCAACCCTGATCCTCCCGTCTTTTCTGTCTTAGAGGAATGAACAATCCAGCCAAAGTAACCGATTTAAAATACCATAGCCGGGTGGCACCTGTGGCTTAGTGAGTAGGGCATCATCCTCATATACCCAGGGTGGTGGTTCGAACCTGGCCTCGGCCAAACTGCAACAAAAAAATAGCCGAGGGTTGTGGTGGGCACCTGTAGTCCCAGCTACTCAGGAGATTGAGGCAAGAGAATTCCCAAGAGCTGGAGGTTGCTGTGAGCAGTGATACCACAGCACTTTACTGAGGGTGGCAAAGTAAGTCTCTGTCTCTGAAAAATAAAGTAAAATAAAAATAGAATATGCGTATTTGGTTCCTTGCCACAGCAGCACTGTCTCTGATAGCAAAGATTGGAAACTACTCTGGTGTCCATCAGCAGGGGGTTGGCTGCAGGTATAGCCTGCAGTTTGTGGTAATTGTACAAACTCTGTATAGCCTGAGTTTGAGTAATTGCCAAGGTAGAGCATTGCATGAGAGAAACTGGCAGTTGTACATACACACTGCCATTGTGGGAGAAAAAAAATCTATGCCATTATTTGCCTGGCGTGTCTAGGAAGGATACACAAATGAGTAGTAATGGTGCTGCCTTCAGAAGGGGCCTCAGGTTGTGGTGAAAAGAGGTGGAAGGCTTACCCTTTACTGCTTTATACTATATATACTGTCACTTATAAAAAAAAATATTTCCGGCTCGGCGCCTATAGCTCAACCGGCTAAGGCGTCAGCCATGTACACCTAAGGTGGCGGGTTCGAATCCCCAGCCCGGACCCGCCAAACAACAATGACGGCTGCAACCAAAAAATAGCCGGGCGTTGTGGCGGGCGCCTGTGGTCCCAGCTACTTGGGAGGTGGAGGCAGGAGACTCGCTTGAGCCCAGGAGTTTGAGGTTGCTGTGAGCTGTAATGCCACAGCACTCTACCCAGGGGGACAGCTTGAGGCTCTGTCTCAAAAAAAAAAAAAAAATATTTCCCTGGCCCTGTGGTTCTCCAGAATTACCTGGAAAGCTGACGAAGACCTCAGAGGCCCAGGGTACTAAAGGTGGATAGAGCATGGGGTTCTATCATTACCAACTTTCTAGGAGACCTTGACCTGCTGGAGTTGGAGAGTTACTGTTGTCACTCTGCATAGCTGCTGCCCTGTAGGACCCAACCTCCTGGGAGCCCAGGTTGGGGGCAAAAATTCATGCGCTTTCAATGGCAAAGGATTTATATGATTTGAAGAGAAACCAGAGTATACTGTGTTTCCCCAAAAATAAGACCTACCCCCAAAATAAGCCCTAGCAGGATTTCTGTGCAGTTGTTATTAAATATAAGCCCTACCCCGATAATAAGACCTAGTGATGGGTGTGGCTATGCAGTATATGTGCATAGCCATGCCATGCGTTTTGGCATGGAGCGATAAGGGAGACTAGAATACCTTTTATCTGCCACAGCTCCTTTCTCTGAGCTGTTTGCACTTGCATGGGTGCACATGTGGTAACTGCAGGCAGGCATCCTATTGCGCATGTGCAAATGGCTAGGGGAAAGGAGTTCAAGCATCACTAGCGCCAGCCCCATCAACAAAGTCAGCTCCCCCGTCAGGTTCCCGAAGAAGATGACTTAACTGTATTTGAATAAATGTAGATTGTTGTATTATACTTAAAAATAAGACATCCCCTGAAAATAAGCCCTAGTGTGTCTTCTTGAGAAAAAATAAATATAAGACAGTGTCTTATTTTTGGGGAAACACGGTAAAAATTCTCACTGTTTAAAAATGAGAAGCCTGGCCATGCGTGGAGGCTCACACCTGTAATCTTAGCACTCTGGGATGTGGAAGCAGCCTAGCCAGGCATTGTGGCTCACACCTGTAATCTTAGCACTCTGGGATGTGGAAGCAGCCTAGCCAGGCATTGTGGCTCACACCTGTAATCTTAGCACTCTGGGATACAGAAGTGAGTGCATCTCCTAAGCTCAGGAGTTTGAGACCAGCCTAAGCAAGAGCAAGACCCCATCTCTACTAAAATTAGAAAAACTAGCCAAGTGTTGGTGCCAGGTGCCTATAGTCCCACCTACTTGGGAGGCTGAGAGAAGAGGATCACTTGAGGCCAAGTGTTTGAGTTTGCTATAAACAGTGACACCAGGGCAACAGAATGGGACTTTGTTTCTAAAAATAAGAATAGAATAAAAAATGAGCAGCCTGGCAAAGGAGAGGAGAGCCCCTGACCAAAGAGGGCACAGAAAGATGGCAGGAGACATGGCATGTGGAGTACAGGAGTCTGGCTCCCGTAGATGCTGCCGGCCTGGGTAAGGGAGGGGCTGGGCTTTGCCCTTTTGTGAGTGGTTGGACCGCCAGGCTCCAGCTAGTCCCTCAAGCTAGTAGACAACTCTTGGGACATTCATTGTTAGCTTGATCTGTTTCCCTGTACAGGTATAAACTTTCAAACTTATGGTTGGCTGCTGGACTAGTTGAGGATAACAGTGGAGTGCTGCGCAATTCCATAATGATCATTTTCTTATTTCTGCAGTTCTTGACCAGGCTGACTGAGAGGTTCGTACTGGGAGTGGACATGTTCATGGAGACATTGTGGAAAGTTTGGACAGAGCTCTTGGATGTTCTTGGACTTGATGGTAGGTATGGGGATGGCTGGCATTCATGTAAGGTACCCTTTTATTCCATTAGCTCTCAAAGTGTGGAACTCACGGTCGGTGGTATATAAGAAGGTGTTGGGGGCAGGGCAGTGAGTTTATATATGCATGAACATTATTTTATTTTAATAGTTGCATATATAAGTGGCCTGTCAAAGTAGGGATTTTTCAGATGCTATCTATCTTGTCTTTATTTATTCATTTATTTTAAATCCCCTTATCTTCTAACCAGAGGCTATTTAGGGTATGGAACAAGTGAACAGTGCCAACTTGTCTGTCCCTCGGCAAACCTCATGGGCCAGAGGTTACTGCTCTGGTTTGTGGGAATCTGTGAAACAGGTTACTGTAGTTCTATAGGCAGAAGGGGATTTCACAAAGAACGAAATCACACATCCATCAGAAACACGCTAAAGGAGTGATATGTGGCCCCAGACACTGCCGAAATGGCCTGCCAGGTTTGCTGCTGTTGGAACTGTTGAGTTCAAGGTCACCAAAGCTATAGCAATTAGTTGAGAAGCTACTGCCACTGCCTCAGAGACTAGGTTTTGCATGCTGCTAACTGGGTTAGTCAGTAGCTCCATTTCCCTCACTTTTCAAAGTTCCTGGGTCAGGGGAACAACTACAGGGCAGAGCCTAGTTTCGATCCAGTCTTCAGCTAGAAGGGTGTTGGGGTCATGTAGTCCCAGAAGCCGGGCTAGAAGGGGTGGCAGTGGGTACTGCGTGAGCTGCTGGCCTGCCCTGCCCACTGCAGTGGTGAGAATTGCCAGGCCCCTAGGTTTTGTTGGCTGGGGGGAGAAATGTAGTGCAAGTTGACGGTGCAGTCCAGGTTACACATTTCTAGCAAGGAAGAGAGTACTGGTGGGGCACAATCCTGCCCTTTCACACCTCTGAGAAGAGCGTCATATTGGTTTCTGCAGATGTCGAGGCAAAGGCAGTGAGACTGAGCCTTGAGGGAGCAGTGGCCCTGGGAACTGAGTGGAGCGCCCTGGTCCAGGCCTACAGCCTGCGGCACCGCCCCCACCCTCACCCCCGCCCCCAGTACTCTCCTCCCAGGGTGGCTCTGCCCTTCTCCTATCTGTCTGCAGTGATGCAGGCGTCATTGTCCTATCTGGGTGTGATGGGATCTAAGCTGGGCAGAGTGCCTACATTGTGCCACCTTTTATGTCTGGAGATGATTTTGTCCCTTATAGCTTTCAATTCTTTAGTGGTTTCTCTCGTTGCCAGAATGAAACCATGCCCTGAGGTGTACCAGGTAAGCAGGAGTCTCCCAGAAGCCCCTGGCCTGCTGCTCTCCTTCCATCCTCAGGGTCTAGGGCACTGTCTCCACCTGGGGCCTGTCCAGAGTAGGTCCCAAGCTGGGCAGTCTCTTAGGCCAGGCTGCAGCCTTCTTAACCAGGAAGTCTTCAGTACCCTCTGGTGTCGCAGTCCCCAAGACCACCTCCGTGTTCGCTGATTTACTAGGAAGATTTGCAGGACTCAGCATGGGGCCCTGCTGACAGCTGAGATTTATGACAGTGAAAGAACACAGAGCAGCATCAGCAAAGGGAAATGCTCATGGGGCAAAGTCCAGGGGAGACCAGACTTAAGCTTCTGGAGTCCTCTTTCCGGGGAGTTGCTCAAGATGCTCTTTGTTCTTCCAGCAATGAGTTGGGTGATAACCCACGTGAAACGTGTATACCAGGGAAGGCTTTAGAGATTCAGGGCACAGGGTTGTTATGTGGGGGGAGGGGGCTGGCCACATACACACCCTTCCCCGATAACGTGTCACAGTTCTAGATGCCCAGCAGAAGAGCAGGTGTTCGTCATGAACCATTTTGTGTAAACAGCCTCGGCTGGTCTCTACTCCTGGCACAAAGAGAGGCCCTTTGTTACTGAAAGTGGGGGCTATGGGTTTTACTGCTTAGTCTTTCATCATGGGGGTTGAATTGGGCCCCCCAAAAAGATGAATTCAAATCCTGACCCCAGGACCTGCATATAAGCCCTGATTTGGGAATAAGGTCTGTGTAGGTGTGGGGAAGTTAAATGACACCATCTTGCGTCAGGTGCACTGTAAATCTAGCAACTGATGTCCTTGTAAAAGTGGGAAATTTGGACAGAGAAACATGAAGGGAGAACATGGCTGCATTAAGACAGAGACCGAGGTTTGGCGCCTGTAACTTAAGCGGCTAAGGCACCGGCACATACACCAGAGTTGGCAGGTTTGAATCCAGCCTGGGCCTGCCAAACAACAATGACAACTGTAACCAGGCCGGGCCTTGTGGCAGACGCCTGTAGTCCCAGCTACTTGGGAGGCTGAGGCAAGAGAATTGCTTAAGCCCAGGAGTTGGAGGTTGCTGTAAGCTGTGATGCCACAGCACTCTACCCAGGGTGACAGCTTGAGGCTCTGTCTCAAAAAAAAGACAGAGACAGAGATTGGAATGACTCAGCCACCAGAAGCTGGAAGAGGCAGGAGGGGTCCTGCCTAGAATCTCAGAGGGAACAAGGCCCTGCTGACACCTTGATTCCAGCTGCTGAGTTTGTGGTGGTTTGTTCTGGCAGCCATGGGACACAGATAATAACGCTGTTACATGAGGAATCTCAGAATCTCCTGCTGGTCCTTGATACCCCAGTTTGCAGATAGGAGATGGGGGCTTGAAGTTGAACTGCTGGCCTTTGTGGGACATGCTGGTTTGTGCCTGTTGTGGTCTCCCCAAGCCCCTTGGAGCCATCTCTAGCCCTGGTTCACTGAGTTCAACCTCTGAGAGGCCTTAGACCCACTCAGGGCTCTGTAGTGTTCAGGCAGAGAATTGAGGCAACAGCACAACCATCTGAGAGGATGTCAGGGAGCCCACAGTCCCCCAGGGCCACTGACAGCCTCTCCTGGGACTGGCTGAGTCAAGCATCACTCAGATAAGGCAATGGTGTGCAATCTTGCAAACATCCACACCTACCCCCTGTGCAGATTGTTAAACTCCGGGCTTTCCCATCCCTGCCAGTGAACCTGGAGAAACAAACCTGATTGCAGGAAATTGCATGTGACTTGGAATGGGTAACTGAGGAGTAGGAACAGCCACCTGATCACGTGGGAGAAGATGGGAAGCGAGGCCTTCTGCTGCCAGCTGGAAATGCTTGCATTTTGATGGGGGTAGCTGACACCTTCTGGAGGTGAAACAGACTCACTTCCATGTTGGGGTTTTATTTGATGCGTGAGCGTCAAAGCATCCGAAGGTCTTTGGAATTTATGTCCTATGCTTAGAAGTTTGAGTGTGCGGCCGGGCACAGTGGCACACACCTGTAATCCTAGCACTCTGGGAGGCTGAGGCAGGTGGATTTGACTCATGAGTTTGAGACCAGCCTAAGCAATAGTGAGACCCCGTCTCTACTAAAAATGAAAAACTGAAGCAAGGGGATCACTTGAGCCTAAGAGTTTGAGGTTGCTGTGAGCTATGACACCATGGCACTCTACCAAGGGTGACAAAGTGAAACTCTGTCTCAAAAAAACAACAAAAAAAAGAAGTTTGAGTGTTTAAAATGCTTTACCAGAAATTGAATACCAGAATATCCTTCTTCAGAAGGATTTCCTTCTTCAGAATTTTTTAGGGTGCTGCTTAAAATGGAGACTTCTTAGCTCAGAGCAATCCAGTAGAAATAGAAATGCGTAGGTAATATTAAATTTTCCAGGAGCCACATTATAAGAGTAAAAAACTGAATTTTTTTGAAATTAAATTTAATAAGATGTTTTGGAGTTAACCTAATGTATTCAAAGTATTATTATCTCAACTTATAGTCGATATAAAAATTATATATTTTTTGAGACAGTTTCACTCTGTTGCCCCAGGCTAGAGTCCAGTGTGTTGGCTTAGCTCACAGGAACCTCACACTTCTGTGCTCAAGTGATCCTGCTGCCTCAGCCTCCCAAGGATCTGTGACTACAGGTGCCCACTACACCAACTGGCTGATTTTTTCTATTTTTAGTAGAGACAGGATCTTACTTTGCTCAGGATGGTCTCAAACTCCTGAGCTCAAGAGATCCTCCCACCTCAGTACAGGTATGAACCACCATGCCTAGCCTATAAAATTATTATTGAAGTGTCTTACATTTTGGGGGGCACTAGGACTTTGACATCCACACTTAGAGCACATTCGATTCAGAATTGTCACATGTCGAGTGCTCAGTACATGATTGGGCAGCACAGCCTTAGTCCCTCTTCTGTTTCTGCTGGCACAAAAGACTCTTCTGGGAAGTAGAGCACTTGTCCAAGAGTTAGGAGGATGGATTTAAGTCTCACATCTTCATCAAGGTGCTCACTTCCTCCGAAGCCACCAAGGCCACTTAGAACAAAATGGGGAAAATAATTTTGCTGCAGTGATGCATCTGTGCAGGGCAGGGATTGTGTGGTTCTGGAAACCAGACCCCCTGGATGCAAACCTCAGCTCTGCCTTGTCCTAGCAGTGGGATCCTGGACAAGGTGTCCTTGTGTGGGAAACAGCGTCTGCCTCATCAGCATGGGGAGTGGGTGATAATGTGTACAGAAGGCTCAGATGGCACCTGCCCCACGGTCAATACTCAATAAATACTTGGTGGCTTATGAAGCGGCCTTGCTCCAAAATGTACATCATCCTGTAATTCTGGGACCTGCCTGATCTCCATCCTCCATTCTGAGGGCCGTGTATCTGTCTGCACCCAGAGCTGGCTTCCCCTACTGCACCTGTGAGGACTTTGTAGGTCTGCAGTGACCTAAATCTGGCCCAAGCTGAGAAATAGGGCTGCTGCCAAAACATAGGAGTTGAACTGTGTCTCTCCAACATTCATGTGGTGAGGTCCCAACCTCAAGTACCTCAGAATGTAACCTTATTTGGAGACAGGGTCATTAGAGATTTGATTCATTATGAGGAGGTCATGCTGGAGTAAAGTGGGTCTCAAACCCAATATGATTGGAGCGCTTACAAAAAGGGGAAATTTGGACACTCACATGCA
This sequence comes from Otolemur garnettii, assembly GCF_000181295.1. Classification (NCBI taxonomy): domain Eukaryota; kingdom Metazoa; phylum Chordata; class Mammalia; order Primates; family Galagidae; genus Otolemur; species Otolemur garnettii. The sequence continues at coordinate 5,267,532 of NW_003852494.1, forward strand.
GAGAAGGCCATGTGAAGACAGGCAGAGTTCAGAGTGATGTCTTTATAAGCCAGGGGACACCAGGGATTGCCAACAGCCACCAAAAGCTAAGGGGAGGCCTGGGACTGAGTCCCCCTTTCCCACCCTCAAAAAGAGCCAACCCCACAGACATGCTGATCTCAGGCTTTCGGCTATGAAGTCTAAGATCAAGGCACCGGCAGATTTGGTGTCTGAGGGTCCTTTCCTTGTAGGTGAAGGACACATGGTGAAAGGGATGAGGCAGCTTTCTGGGGCCTCTTTTATAAGAGTATTAATCCTATTCCTAGGGGGAGGGGTCCCACCCTCATGAACGAATCATCTCCCAAAGGCTCCATCTCCTAAGATCATCATTTTAGGGGTGAGAATTTCAACATATAAGTGAGGTTTGGGGGGACATTCAAACCATAGTACCCATAATGGGTTCACTGTTATTTGAAAATGAATAAAAACAATGTTTAAAAATTATTAACTAATTAAAAATTAGTTTCTACTACAGTAGAATAGGTAGAACTCACATAAACAAAAGCCCTTGGAGGTCTTCAGTACTATTTAAGAATGTAAGCAGGATCCTAAGATCAAAAGGTTTGGGAAACACTGGTTTAGTTTCCTGTTGGCCTGGGTTAGGCATGAACATCAACTCCAAAGTCAAGATCACATGTAGTCAAGATGCTTAGAGGCCAGGCATGGTGGCTCATGCCTGTAATCCTGTATGTAGTACTCTGAGAGGCTGAGGCAGGTGAGTTGCTTAAGTTCATGAATGACTGTGTGACCAGCCTGAGCAAGACTGAGACCCTGTCTCTACTAAAAATGAAAAACTGAGACAAGAGGATCTCTTGAGACCAAGACTTTGAGGTTGCTGTGAGCTATAATATCATGGTACTCTACCCAGGGTGACAGAGTGAAACGCTATCTCAAAAAGAAAAAAAAAAAGATACTTAGGAAGGAAGGCACACACGGCACCCTGGCTGGGGAGTCCTGGTGACCCCGTACCTTCAGTCCTAAAGAAGACCTCCATTTGTGAGGTCAGGCCTCCAACACTGTGGCCAGCTGTCAGGACAATGTGATTACTGTTGGGCTCTGAAATGCTCGTGCTGTGGACATGTCTGGAGTCCCAGGCTTGTGTCTTCCTGTCTCGGGTTTGGTCTGGGTTCAAGTCATTGTATTACATGTGTATCCTTCACCCTACTCTTCTTTATTTCCCCTGAGGCATGGAGTTAGTTGTGTCTAAGCCAGTGGACCTCAGAGCACGACCCTCAAAGCAGCATCACCCACCAGTGTGTAAGAGATGGTCCTGCTGAATCAGATGTCCTAAGGGTGTGGCTTGGTTTTCCAAGTTCTCTAGAAGATTTGAATGCACACTCCAGTCTGAGAACTGCTTGTGTTAAATGCACTTAGTATAGAACTCTCCTTGAATTTATTTGACAGTATCATGAAGGAACAGTTTCAGAAGGTAGGACCTTCTGTAGGAAAACTAGTCTGGGAAAACTAGACTTCAGAATGTCAGTGTCATGATTAAAGGAGACTAGGGCCGTGGCACCTACAGTTCATGAACCTCACTGGATCCTGGTTGAGGTGGGGAGGGAACAGCAGTATTCTTGGATGTCTGGGAGATGAGAATGATATTATGGAATTATTGACATTCCTAGATGTGATGATAGATAGTAACATGATTTTGAGGTGCACTAATGTCCTTATTCTTAAAAGATGTATGATGAAATATGATATATGAGTCTTTCAATGATTTAAACCAAAAAAGGATAAACTATGTAAATAAGAGATAAAGCAAAGTATGGCATATTTAATCATTGTTAAACCTAGGTGGTTTTGATGGGAATATTTACTGTTCTTTCAACTTTTCTATTTGAATTTCTTTTAAGTTGGAAACACAAAAGATGCCACCCTCCATTTCACTCCCTTCTTTAGAGAGAACACCATGTGTGTACTGCTTAGGATTAGGTTTGGCTGTAACAGGGATCCAAAATAACAATGGCTTAAACAAGATGGGTGCTTATTTCCATTTAATGTAAAAATTCACAGGGAAGTTCCTAAGCACGTATGATGGCTCTAAGGCCTGTTGCATTCTGGGCTGAAGCACCTTCTGTTTTGTCCTCATGGCTCATTATGGCTGCTCCAGCTTCAGCCATTGCATCTGCATTCCAGCAGGCTGAAGAAGAGTTAAAGGGCACGTTCCCACTGCTTTTAGGGATAAGTCCCTATGAAGTTAGTGCAGATTATCTCTTCTTAGTCAAAGCTTAGTTTTGTAGCTGCAGGGGAGGCTGAGAAATGCCTTCCCAGGTAGTTGTGTGTGCAGCCTGAAATGGTGCATTTATTACTATGCAAATTGCATTTATTAAACAATATCATGTAGGTTCTGCTCTACTATGTTTTATTTTTAGTTTCTTAATTTTTCTTTCTTTCTTTTTTTTTTTTTTTGTGAGACAGAATCTCACTCTGTTGCCTAGGTAGAGTGCAGTGGCATCAGCCTAGCTCGTAGCAACCTCAAACTCCTGGGTTCATGTGATCCTCCTTCCTTAGCCCCCTGAGTAGCTGAGACTATAGGTGCCTGCCATAACACCTGGCTAATTATTATATTTTTTTAGTAGAGATGGGGTCTTGCTCAGGCTGGTCTCAAACTCCTGAGCTCAAGGGATCCTCCTGACTTGGCCTTGCAGAGTGCTAGGATTATAGGTACAGGATGCTAGGATTATAGGTACAGCCCCTGCACCCAGCTATGAGAGGTGTTTTAAACTCTCCATATGGCAGGTTTCTCAAGGGGTGCCCTGTGTCTTCTCACAGGGCTTGTTGTGCATATAAAGGGAATAACTTACTTCGGTTCCTTGAGTTGTTACAAAGGCCCTGTGAGCCCAGCGGGTGAGCTTAGCTACCCAACTCTGTGTAACCAGCCCTGTTCTTCTTTTCTGTTCTGCAGTCTCCAACCTGTCACAGTATTTCAGCCCAGCCTCAGTAGCCAACAGCCCGGCCCGTGCCCTCCTGTTGGTCGGCGTTGTCCTGCTGGCTTACTGGTTCTTGTCGCTGACTCTAGGCTTCACCTTTAGCATCCTACACTTGGTGTTTGGCCGCTTCTTCTGGATTGTGCGGGTCGTCCTGTTTTCCATGTCCTGCGTGTACATCCTGCACAAGTACGAGGGGGAGCCCGAGAACGCTGTGCTGCCCCTATGCTTCGTGGTGGCCGTCTACTTCATGACCGGGCCCATGGGCTTCTACTGGCGCAGCAACCCCAGCAACCCTAATGTGGAGGAGAAGCTGGAACACCTGGAAAACCAGGTTAGACTGCTCAACATCCGTCTCAACAGGGTGCTAGAGAGCCTGGACCGCTCCAAAGACAAGTGACGGTTAGCCAACCGGCAGGGCCCACCTTTACCAGTGTGCTCTCCCGGAAGACAACAGAAGAAGAGAAAACAAACAAACAAAAAAGCAAAAGCAAAACCACCAAATCCCAAACAATCTTAATAAACATTACTGAGCAAGAAAGTGACTCTTTGTGAGGGTGTTTCCAAAACCGTCCGGCAGCCCTTAGGACCAATGTCCCAAGAAGAATGAAAAAGTCATTGATGTAGAACTATACGCCGAGTGTCATTAGTGGGGAAAAAATATTTTTTAAACAAAGGATATAACCATATTTAGCTGTACAGGAAGAGAAATTTATCTGTGCATAGAGCATAAAGTTAATTTTTTCAAGCATTTAAATACATCTTTTGTAAGGTTTTTTACTAAAGGCAGATCGAGTCAAGTTTATTAAAACTTTAACATTTCGGGGAAGAATATGCTAATTTGACATTTTTGAAAAGTTTAAATGCAAGCATTGGTTTTTGCAGCTTATGAATTGGTGGATGAGGTCTGTGTGCAGTTATTGTCAAGTTCCAAAACTGTGAGCTTTATTATATGTTATTTTTTGGTTGATGTTGACTTAGGGAATGTTATCCCTTCTTAATGTGGACAGTTGGGCTATAGATGAAGTTCAGTCCCTTGTATCTTAGTGACCCCTGCCAGCCCCTCTATCAGCTATATTTCTAAATGAAGAAGTCATTATTTCTAGAATACAGAGGGAGATTTTTTTTCTCCCTCTGTACTTTGATATATTTTGATGTTAACATTTTGAAAAGGAAAATGCAAGGAAAGGCAAAGAAACGTCTACCTGAGTAAGCATTGACGATCACTCAAGAATCTATTTCATGTCCCAGTTTTGCTGTTTGCCAGGTGGGCCTGTATAAAAAAGCTACATCCTTGGGAATTTTTTTTTCTTTGTTTCATTTTATTTCTGGTGAACTCAGAACCTTGGAAGGAAAACAGTAGCTAGTAACATTTTCAAGTCTCTTGCTGCTTATAATCCATTCTCAGGAATAATAAGCAGAAATACACAAGCCTTGGGACAGATCTAAATTGTTTTCCCTGAAGTTTTTACAACACCTGTGTTAGGTGCTTTTTGTCTAAAATTTGTTGCATCCTCATTTTAGGTAGTACACGAGGGTGGACAGCTGTGGGGACCCTGGGACCAGGAGCTTCAGAAGGCTCTGGTCTGGGCTAGTGGAAATGCCCCTTTGCCAGGACCCATTAAGAAAGGAAGACCAGTGATTGCAGGATGTGGCTTTAAAGACCCCTGGGGATGGAGGTGTCTCTAGAGACCCCTGTCAGATTTGCTAGAACCAAGATGTTAGGGTCCAGGTCTCAGTTTCAGGAAGACTTAGCTGTCTACCAAGTCTTGTGCAGAATTTCTGCGAAGTTTTATTTTTGGCTGCAAGTGTCTGGGAAACAGGTACAGATGGTTCTGTGGATGTGAAACTTCTATTCTTAAGGCGCACATCCTGGGACCTAAACTTTCCTCACTTCCTGAAACATGCCTGTTCTCTGGGATTTACCTGAATAGGTCTTTATCAAGGGCATTGGAAACATATGATTCCCGGATTGAAACCTTTCCAGTTTTGTCATTTCATATCTACAGATGCATCTATGTTAGCACAGGGTATAAATAACTTGGGGAGGTCACCATTTGGCCTCTTTCCTTTGTGCATTTGGCTATACCATGTTCAGGTACGAAAACATAGCTTTGCTTTTGTTGGCCAGGGGGAGACTGGTGTTCTGTGCACAAAGCCAGTGATCGCAGTCCTTGCCTGGACTCTCTAGTCGTTTGCAGTCATTGTAAACACTCAGGATGCCTGAGTGTTGTCTTAACTGTCACATACGTGACACACGAAGGGCATCATGCTCTATTGAGATCTGGAAGGATAATCATTTTAACGTCTAGTAAACTGAGGGAGGTATGTGTCATCTGGGTGCTGATGGATGTGGACCTCAAGCATCAATTGAAAATGCTGTAAAAACATGGACCATTTTTTTTTTACAGTTTGGTTAAGTGTAGGCCTGAAGCCAATTTTATAGTGTGATAACCCTCAAGTGAACGAGGTCTTCATTTTTCGCAAAAGAACCTACAGTTAGTTACTGAGTGTCACTTCAGGGTAGAACATTATTTGAAATTCCAGTAGAAATCCTAGATGCTAGTTTTGAAAAAGTCTTGCTTTTTAATGCATAAATTTCACTTCCATGGGCATATTCTTAAACTCCACGTAGTTGGAGACTTTTCTTTCTCCATTCCATGGAAGCCTGTACGGTATTGAGCCTCCCCCTGACCCCCACATCTTTCTTTTTTCTCTTTTGTATGTGGAAAAATGTATTTTTGTACCCTATCTCATACCTTGAAGAGAAAACTTTTTTATATCTTCAGGGCTGTAGAGTATATTAGTGCAACACTTCACTGAGTGTGATATAAAAACATAGAGAGGCAAACTGTGGATCTGTGAAGATTAAGACTTCATTTTTTTAATATCGTAAAGTTTGTCAGTGTTAATTTCCCAGTGCTTCAGTATGACCGTAAATACTTACTTTACTGGGAACAGAAAATAATCTAGAAAAGGAAAAAGATCATCCATCTCCGAATGCTGGGTTTGTGTGGGCCATGTTTGACGCTCCAGCAAAGTTGCTTTCATGGAGCAGAAGCCTTCCCTAAGTAGACTTTCTGATACCAGTCAGTGTTACCTGCTTTGGGGTTTCTTTTCTTCAGGTTTTAGCCGCCATGTCATTTCTGGTAACAAAGCACAGCAACAGAATTCCTTGAAAGCTAACCTTTGTGCCTGGGTCTTCATTTGTAAAGAAGAGGTGAATACAACCAAAAGATGTTTAATACAGTTGCCCTGGAACCAAGCACAGCAGGCCACAGCCTGTCTCACCCAGGGGTGGGGAAGCAGAGAGGTCAGAGAACTAACTGGGACTATGTCTGTAGGACAGCGGCAGTGGGAAATAGCTGAGTGGGCTGCCTCCTTTGGGTCCTAAGTACAAACATGCAAGGTTGGCTCAGTAGTTGGGAAGATTATAACATAATTTTCACATGTCTAAAAGGGCTGCTCTGCAAAGAAGATGTAAACAGCTTAGCTTGCGTGTCTGGCCCTGGGATTCAGCATATGCAATGGTTAAGAATAACAGGTGTCAGACGGCCAATACCAAACCCAAAGGCATTGTTAGTACAACTTATCACTAGTGGGAATCCTGAATCACCTCATTTCTGCAATCCCCACTATTCCTCACAATGTTTTTTTTTTTTTTTGCAGTTTTTGGCCGGGGCTGGGTTTGAACCCACCACCTCCGGTATACAGGGCCGGCGCCCTACTCCTTTGAGCCACAGGCGCCGCCCCTCACAATGCTTTTGATAAATGACATCTGCCTTACTGGTTGACATCTGGTAACGTCTCCCTGTTGCTGACTTAATCCAAAAGCCTGTTCTTGCCATCAGTTGGCATTAGAAGGAATTCCTAAGACTCCTAAGGTGTCAGCTGCCTCACTCCCAACATTTTTTTAAACAATGTTTAACTTTCTGCAAAGCTTTTGTTTAAGGTCATTTGAATAGTTGGACTTCTCCTCACTTGTGCTTAACAGAATTATATATATTTTGTAGGATCTAATGCAGTACCCTTAAAATTTGTATTGGATAGCCATCAATATGATGTACAGTATCAGGTATAAACAAACTTTATTCAGCATATCGAATTCTGTGTTTGGCTCCTCCTTGATATGTAAGAGATGCAGCGGTACCAGTTTTTCTCTTGTGGTGGCATAAACAGTTGATTGTCATTTGCATCCTCTGCTGAAAACCTTGTGGCAGCTCATGGTATTATTGACCATATGTCCTAATGTCTTTTGGCAGATTTAAAGGTTTTATTGTAGTGTCAACTTAATAATCCGCATGTGTGTTAAGTCTCTGAATACCGTGTAATTCACTTGATTTCTTGTGATGGTGATGGTGATTATTAGCGCACACTTAAAATCCAGCAAAGCAATTATTTCCCTCTTCTTAACTGGAAATCATATTTGTGAGGTATGGTACCCACTCTCTACAGTGTATTCATGATCCCACTCATACTTTGTGTATCTGGTTATAAATTTTATATAGCATTTAATTTGACTCAATATAAATTCATATGATTTGAATATAATGGTGTGTGTGCGTGTGCGTGAGCACTTTAGTTCCATGAGCCTTAGGCAGCTGATTCTACAAATATCTTATTAGACATAAATGTATCAGGCTTTTCTTTTTTTGCAAAGTGATATATACATTCCTCTTATTTATTAAATCACTGGCTTTGGTGTTATGTAGAGATATTTGTAGATCTCAGAACAGAATTAAAATATTGTGAAAATTGCAGCTTAATAAATGTGTATTGTAATTTTGTTGTACAGACTTTTAAAATATATTTCATTGCTTCTAGCTAAACATTTATGGAGTTTCCCCCGTTTTTCCCCCTTGCCTTTTTCCCTTTCTCTTTTGTAAAGAGTTTCCCCAATTCTGACATGTAAGAGTGATTCTATGATTCTATTCTGTAATCTGAGAACAGTCACAAAACCTTGAATTTAGGAGTTCAGATGGTATAGGGTTGCCAAATAAAATATAGAACACCTGGTTAAATTTGAATTTCTGATGAAAAAAACAACTCAACTCTCTTTTAGTATATGCCACATGAGATATCAGAAACTGAAATTTGACCATGTGTCCTGTGCTTCTGTTTGCTAAGTCGGGCAACACTAACAGGGTAATACAGTTGATGTACACCCCTCCACCCATCCCCAAACCAGTGCTTTCCGAGGTGCTAAAAATCCTTTCCTTAGCAAGTATTTAGGAACAAAAGCAATAGGAGGAAATACAGTCAAGGTAAATACACTCATGACCCAGGAGTACTTCTGGGTTCGTGTGTATATATACACACATATACATAAATACACACATATATACATATATGTACATGTACATATATATCACAATGGCTGGCCTCAAACCATCCCCTTATGGACCTATCTGAGACTTTGTACATGCTCTCTCTCTCCATATATATATATATATACACACACACACACACATATACATGTATATACATAAATATACATACATACACACATATATGTATGTGCCATCTATGAGACTTTGTACATGCTCTATATATGTATATACATAAATATACATACATACACATATATATGTATGTACCATCCCCTTATGGACCTATGTGAGACTTTGTACATGCTCTCTCTCTATATACACACATATATATGTATATACATAAATATACATACTGTATGTATGCATACATATATATGTGTATGTATACAATATATGTGTGTATGTATGTATATATATTATATACATATATATGTGTGTGTAGAGAGCATGAACAAATATATATACGTATACATGTATGTATATATATAAGTATACATATATGTATGTATATTTTTACATGCTCTCTATACATATACACACATGTATATATGTACACGTGTGTATGTATGTATATATGTGTCTATAGACAGAGCATGTACATATGTACATACATATATGTGTGTGTGTATGCATATATAGAGAGCATGTATGAATATATGTGTGTGTGTGTGTATATATATATAGAGAGAGAGACAGTGCATGCACAAAGTCTCAGAAAGGTCTATAAGGGGACGGTTTGAGGCCAGCCACTGTGATGGTATTTGGAGAACACTCAACACTGGAAGAGTGGGCTGGTGAAGAAAGGGGTGAGGCAGCAGGACAATGCAGCCACTAGTGGTGACAGCAGCACAAGAGTGAGAAAGTAGACACCAGAATGAGTAACAAAACAATCCTTTGTGATTAATATTTTGTAAGAGTGCATTTAAAAAAAGATTCAGCCTGGCACAGTGGCTCCTGGCTATCTGTAATCCCAGTTACTTGGGAGGCCGAGGTGGGAGGGTTGCTTGAGCCCAGGAGTTCAAATCCAGCCTAAGCAGCATAGTGAGACTTCCCCCCCATCTCTAAGAAAAATGTTTAAATAAATACAAAATAGAAGATTTGAATTAGACATGGTAGATTGGGAAGGAGGATGGGAATAGGTAACGGGCATCAAGAGGAATGCAAAATAAACAGGAGGAGCAAGACCTCGCGAGGACTTGGAGGTCACTGAGGGAAACCAACTTGCACCTGGATTACACTTGTGGGAAATGACACAGAAATATACACACCCAGATACGCACACAGACACATGGCAGTTAAACCATTTCCAAGAGAGTGCCCATGCCAAATGTATGCTTTCTCTAAGTCCTGTTGCATTATCAGAGTCAACCTAACACGTGAGCAGGAGAAAGGGAGCAGGCACCGGGCATGGGGCTCCCTGCCCATCTGCTGGCCTTCTGCCAGCCTGTTGGACAGTGAGGAAAGGCACTCGGGGTGGCTGTACCAGCTAGTCTACTGTCACTGCCTCAATCTTGTCATAGCTCATCAGCCCCCAAATCTCAGCAACTTGCTACTCTGTGATCAGGGTGGCTCTTTGGTCTTAAATTTTACACCATCCAACATGCATGGGCTCTTGTGCTGTTCTGATGGCAGCTGGTGCCTGCGGCCCCCATCCCTTTTGGGTTCCTGTGTCCTTTCCTCTTTTGTGTAGGCCCATATTTCTACTTTGGGTGGGAGGAAATGGTAGGAACTATTAACAGTTTGAGACGTGAGCACCCTATGGCCCAGCAAAAGATCCTGCTTTTGCATCTCACCTGCAGGACAAACAAATAAGCAAACATCCATAGGAACTCACAAGAGCTCTGAGTTCAGTGACCAAAAAAAAAAAAAAAAAAAAGATATTTGCAGGACTAAAGCACCCACTAAAGGTATGAATTAAGTGACAGCAGGAGAGCTGTTCCTTTTTCTTGTCTTGTGCTTTTGGAAGTGTGGATTCTTCATTTCCGGACAACTTAGTGAAGTGTTTGAGTGGCCTCTCTGGACCAGGGATAGAGAGCTGGCCTCAGGAGATGGGGAGAGAAATGGGCTCCCAGTGCCTAATCCACACATGGATTTGTGTTTCTCCTATTTTGTAGTTAGAATCCAAAATAATGGATTCCCATTATTTAGGATTTAGCAAACGACAGCCAGTTGCCTATTTTTATAAATCAAGTTTCGCTGGACCACAGCCACCCTCATGGCTTTACCAATCACTTGTGACTGCTTTCATGTTCCAAGGAAGATTTGAGTAGTTGCAGCACAAAATATTTACCATGTGATCTTTTACAATTTTTTTGGATGACCCTCTTTATCTACACCTGTGTTGTCCAATATAGTTGCCACCAGCCACCAGGTTACTAAGCACTTGAGATGTGGCTCCTCTGAATTGAGATGTGCTGTTAAGTGTAAATAAAATGCACAGCAAATTTCAAAGATATTGTGCCAAAAAAGAATGTAAATTAGCTCATTAATAATTTTTAATATGGACCACATGGTTGAAAGAATATTTTGAATACCCTGGGCTAAATAAAGCTTATTATCAAATTTTACTTTGTTTCTCTTTTATTGTTTAAAACGTGGCCATTAGAAAATTCTAATGTACTTATTAGCTTGCATTGTGATCTATCAGACTGCATGGTACCAGGAGAGGGCCACCTGTCATAGACCCCAACTTCACTCAGGTGTTTATTAATTGGGGTATGGTAATATTATAAATAGTAATTCCTTACTCTGCTGTTGTAATAGTTCTTGGGGAGGGAGCGAGCTCAGGTTCACTAACTTTATGTCATAGGTGCTCAATGCGTATGTGTTAGAAAACAAATGACTCTCAATGACCAGAGTTCCCAAACTTGGGACAGTCATTCATTTGCACAATACAAACTACTTGTGTCTGTGCCTAGAAGTGATCTCCTTCTGAGATGATCTGTTGAGTTAGTCAATTCTGGCTTCACCTTGGCCACCGTCTTGCAAACCATTGTTAGGTGAGGTGGAGAACTTCCACCAGTGTTCCAGCTGTAATCGGAGAAATACAGGTAGGTGAAGGGGGAAGGCCTTAGAGAGTGATGAGTTTTCAGGACCACAGATTTGCATACAAGGCAACAGATCAGAGACGGGGACTGCCTGCCCCAATAAGTGATGGCGATAATTCTCATAAAACTAAGGACCTCTGCATGTCTAATTCGCTGTACCTGCCCTGGCTTGCTGAAATTGCACAATCACTCTGCTAAGAGGGGATTATCTCTAATACAAAAGAAAAAACCCAGGCTCAGAGAGGTTGAGAAACACTGCCCAAGGTCAAATGGCTGGTCCCCAGGGAACCTGGGTTTGGGCCCACTTTTTTACCCCACCTCCTTAAGGGCAGAACAAAATTGTACCCTTTACTAGCTCTCTTCTGGAGATACTGGGGTTTTTGAGAGTTTTTTGAACTTGTAAAAATGGAGATGTTAACTAGTGGCCCTGATGAAACAATGGGAATATATTAAGACATTCAAAAAGCTCAAATAGCCACATTCTTTTTTATGACATAGAGTGGCCACCAGAGTAATGATAAATGGTATTTGTGGCTGTACAGTTTGTCAAAACGTTTTTTCATTTAAACCTTACCACACATTCCTGTTTTGTGCAGGGCTCAGAGAGGTTAAGTGACCTGCTCAGAACGGCACAGTGAGGAAATGTGGGGAGTCAGTATGGTAATCTAGTGGCTCTGACTCCAAATCCAGTTTTCCACAGCATGCCAGGCACAGAGAGTGCAAAGTTCAGGGTTACCTCTGTAGTGTCAAAACTTAGACATAGCTATCTTTTCTCTTAAGTTTGGTATTTTTAAATTCGTGCGTTTGGGCATTCTCAGTCAGTTAAACTCCTCTCCAAGGGGACTGAGAGAATAAGAACTTAATGTATATTTACAATAGATTAGACACCCAGGAGAACTTTAGCTTGAAATGATCTTTTCTGGATGTTTTTTGACTTTCAGGGGTCTCAATCCAGTTGCCGTATTCAAAGAAGCTATGTGTGTTTGTTTATTTATCTGAGATAAGCTATGTGTGTTTGTTTATTTATCTTGCCTTGCTCCCCTGGATAGAGTGTAGTGGTGTCATCATAGCTCCTGCCTTAGCCTCCTGAGTAGCTGGGACTACAGCTGCCATCATGCCTAGCTAATTTTTTCTATTTATTGTATACATGGGGTCTTGATCTTGCTCAGGCTAAGTCTCCAACCCCTGACCTCAAGCAAGTCTCTTGCCTCAGTTTCCCAAAGTGTTAGTATTGCAGGTGTGGGTCACTGTGCCCAGCCTATTTATTTATTTATAGACAGAGTCTCATTATGTCACCCTTGGTAGAGTGCTGTGACAGCACAGCTCACAGCAATCTCAAACTCTTGGGCTTAAGTGATTCTCTTGCCTCAGCCTCCCAAGTAGCTGGGACTACAGGTGCCCACCACAACACCTGGCTATTTTTGTTGCAGTTATTGTTTAGCTGGCCCAGGCCAGGTTTGAACCCTCCAGTCTCAGTGTATGTGGCTGGCACCATAACCACTGTGCTATGGGCACTGAGCCCTATTTATTTATTTATTTATTTGAGACAAAGCCTCAAGCTATCGCCCTGGGTAGAGTGCCTTGGCATCACAGCTCACAGCAACCTCTAACTCCTGGGCTCAAGTGATTCTCCTACAGGCACCTGCCACAACACCAGGCTATTTATTGGTTGTAGCTGGTCATTGTTGTTTGGCGGGCCCAGGCTGGATTGGAACCTGCCAGTTCAGGTGTATGTGGCTGGCGCCTTAGCTGCTTGAGCCACAGGTGCTGAGCCTATTTATTTTTATTTTTATTTTATTTTATTTTTTTTTTTGAGACAGAGCCTCAAGCTGTCCCCCTGGGTAGAGTGCCGTGGCATTACAGCTCACAGCAACCTCCAACTCCTGGGCTCAAGCGAGTCTCCTGCCTCTGCCTCCCAAGTAGCTGGGACCACAGGCGCCCGCCACAACGCCTGGCTATTTTTTGGTTGCAGCTGCCATTGTTGTTTGGCGGTCCGGGCTGGGGATTCGAACCCGCCACCTTAGGTGTACGTGGCTGGCGCCTTAGCCGGTTGAGCTATAGGCGCCGAGCCAGAGCCTATTTATTTTTAAAAGACAAGTTCTCACTGTTGCCCAGGCTGGAGTACAGTGGTGCTATCATAGCCCACTGCAGCCTTGGACTCCTGGGCTCAAGCAATCCTCCTGCCTCAGCCTCCTGAGTAACTGGGACTATAGCTCCTAGTTAACATTTAAAAAATTTTATAGAGATGGGACTCTCACGGTGTTGCCTAGCTTCTAGAGCTGGGATCAAGTGATCCTCTTGCCTCAGCCTCCAAAGAACTGAGATAACAAATGTGAGCTATCACACCTGGCCAAAGAAGATATATTTGACTATGATTTAGGATTTTCTGCCAGATAGAGCAAATTGTGCTTTATTCATGTCAGGAATCAGGGAAAACAAGGGTACAAATCAACTTAGATTTTGAAAGACTATAAAATTACTCCCCTAAGTTTTTAGATCTTTTCTTCATATTGCATACACTATGTGAATTAAAAAAAATCATTTGAATGTTATTCCTACAGGACTTTTTTTATTTTATTTCCCTAGTATGGCTACATTTGCATAATTGGAGGTAGCCTGATGTCTCTGCTCTTTTTTTTTTTTTTAATAAATCATAGCTGTGTACATTAATGCAGTCATGGAGTACAATGTGCTGGTTTTATATACCATTTGAAATATTTTCATCAAACTGGCTAACATAGCCTTCACCACATTTTCTTAGTTATTGTGTTCAGACATGTATACTCTACACTTAGTAAATTCAACATGGACCCTTGTAAAATTCACCGTAGTTGTGTTCCCACCAGTTGCCCTCCCTCCACCCATCCTCCCCTCTCTCCAGGATTTTTTTTAAGTTTTGGAAAAAAGTGAAGAATTGAAGGATTAAAAATGTTCATTCCTTCTTTTTTTTTTTTTTTCAGTTTCGGCCAGGGCTGGGTTTGAACCCGCCACCTCTGGCCTATGGGGCCAGAGTCCTACTCCTTTGAGCCGCAAGTGCTGCCCCAATTCCTTCATTTTTTTATTCATTTGTTTGCATAGATATTAATAGCAGGTTGTCTACGTTTTCCACTCTCATTCTCTCATGAATATACAGTGGAGTTCTCCAGAGGCTGTGAGACCTGTGCTCTTGGAGTGGAGTGAAGATCAAAGCTGAGATGAAGATTTAGCTGTCTTCCATTGAGCTAGGAAGCAGAGATTTGCAAAAATGTAAAACAATGCCACTCTTCTTACCAATTTGTTTTTTGTTTTGCAAAGTATAGTTATTTTTCATAAAAGTATGTTATTTACGGTCACATACAATGGGTTTATCCTTGTTATTTTAAAGTAAATTAGTACTTTTGTTGTTTCTCAGTTTTATTTCTAATTTGGTAATTATTCCTAACTGTATTGTTAATTCTTTTGTTTATTTATTTAATTGATTGATTGATTGATTATTTTATTTTTTGCAGTTTTTGGCCAGGGCCAGGTTTGAACCCATCATCTCTGGTATATGGGGCCGGGGCCCTACTCCTTGAGTCACAGGCACTGCCCTGTATTGTTAATTTTAATCAGTAAATATAATCCACAGAAACACAAGCTCTTGGATTGCTCAGTATTTTGTTTTTTTTTTTTTTTGAGATAAGAGTCTCTGTGGCCTAGGCTAGAGTGCTGTGGTATCAGCCTAGCTCACATCAACCTCAAACTCCTGAGCTCAAGTAGTCCTCTTACCTCAGCCTCCCAAAATAGCTGGGACTACAGGCACCCACCACCACTACAGGCACCCATTTTTCTATTTTTAGTAGAGACGAGGTCTCATTCTTCCTAAGGCTGATCTTGAACTCCTGAACTCCATGTCACCCTCCCGGAATGCTAGGATTACAGGTTGGAGCCATTATACCCAGCTCTCAGTAAGTTTTAGGAGTGTAAATATGTGCTGAATCCAACATGTTTGAGACCTGCCAGCAAAGGCAATTCATCATGTAGTAAGTACCTAATTCAAAGTTACAAATAAGTGTTGAGTCAACACTGGGTGTAGCTCCTGCCTGGCCCCCTAGAAACACCACATTCTCCTGCTCTAAGGCAACTCTTTTTTTTTTTTGAGACAGAGCCTCAAGCTGTCCCCCTGGGAAGAGTGCCGTGGCATTACAGCTCACAGCAACCTCCAACTCCTGGGCTCAAGCGAGTCTCCTGCCTCCGCCTCCCAAGTAGCTAGGACCACAGGCGCCCACCACAACGCCCGGCTATTTTTTGGTTGCAGCCGTCATTGTTGTTTGGCGGGTCCGGGCTGGGGATTCGAACCCTCCACCTTAGGTGTACGTGGCTGGCGCCTTAGCCGGTTGAGCTATAGGCGCCGAGCCCTAAGGCAACTCTTGTTACCAGTTTCTTGTGATTCATGTTAGAGATATCCAATGACTTCATGAGCCAATATGTATTCATCTTTTTTTTTCTTAGAGACAGAGTTTCACTTTATTGCCCTCAGTAGAGTACTGTAGCGTCACAGCTCACAGCAACTTCCAATTCCTGGGCTTAGGTGATTCTCTTGCCTCAACTTTCCAAGTAGCTGGGATTATAGGTGCCCGCCACAACGCCCGGCTATTTTTTTGTTGCAGTTTGGCCGGGGCTGGGTTTGAACCCGCCACCCTCATTATATGGGGCTAGTGCCCTAACTGAGCCATAGGCGCCACCCATATTTATCATTTTTAAACACAAACAGTACATTATACACTCTTTCCTAGACCCTGGTTTGTTTCTTTTTCTTTTTTTTTTTTTTGTTTATTTTCTTTTACATGTACTTCAGCAGCTGACACCTTCTTTGAATGGCTACACAGTACCCTGTTTGGTGGAGGTGACATAATTTATTTAATCATTCCCTTATCCACTGACAAGTGACTATTATGCAAGTTGTTGGACTTGGTGTAAACTGTAAAACATCAAATGTTCAGTTTTGCTCCTAGTCTTCTAGGAAGTAGGCTGTGAATTTCATCTTATCCAATTGTAGGACGATTGAATATAGAAGGCATTTACCTCATTAGTCTAACAGATAAGCTTAATTTTTTTAAAAACACTTCATTTGCTCTATTTCAGCTATGATACAAGGAAAGCATTATTAGCCACAGGGAAATAAACGCGAATACTAGTGTGGTATTTAATCCTGTAGCTCTTTAGGCAGGCTTTATTCTTGCAGGCCCAGGGATTTGGGGTTCTTTTACAATCCTGTGCACGGGGTGGCGCCTGTGGCTCAAAGGAGTGGGGTGCCGGCCCCATGTGTCAGAGGTGGTGGGTTCAGGCCCAGCTCCCGCCAAAAACTGCAAAAAAACAAAAAAACAAAAACAATCCTATGCCCTGTAGGAGGGTTATGTGGGTTCTCCTGAGGCAAAGTGTGTAGGCCCATGTGTTGATGCTGATTGTATTTCTACAGCTCAGTGTCTACTCCAAAATCTTGAGGTGTATTCAAAATTCAGAACTCTGTTTTCCTGGTTCCAACCCAGGCTAGGCCTGTTAAACAAAGCAAAAAAAAAGAACTCTTATTTTCTTGTCCTACAGAAGAAGCCACTGGATATGGCTTCTGTCCTGCGGGGCTCTAAACACTTTTTACAAATCACTTTCTCACAACAGACAAGTCCACAAGTCCTGAACATAAATTGCTAATGTTGGAATTAGGGATCTTACAATTAAAAAATTCCAACTACTTGTGTTTAATATGTGAAATATGCTAGCACGGCGTAAAGGCTCAAGCCGGTAACCCCAGCTACTCAGGAAGCTGAGGTGGAGGATTGCTTAAGGCCAGAAGTTCCAGACCAGCTTGGGCAACAATAGCCAGATATTATAAACATTCACCCTTAGCCATCCACCCTTATAGTCATGAAAGATATAATACCAGTTACTTTTAATAGCTGCTGAATTGAAATTTTTTTTCTCAATATACTTGACTTCAATATTGATCACATCATAAGACATAATCTTAAAGTTATAGCCCATGAAATTGAAAATGAATGGAATTATCAAAATAAATTGCTTGCTACGAAAAGATTGTCTCATAAGAATGTAAAATTAGCATCTAAATGTCAACCAATTCGAATGAGAAATGGAGCCCGTGGAAAGGAGGAAAGGATCAAACCTGCTTAAGCCTAGATAAAAGTCACAAAAGCCACGTTGCACCCCATGATTGCATTAATGTACACAGCTATGATTTAGTAAAAAAAAAAAAAGGAAATTAAAAAAGAAAAATCAGAGGCTCGGCGCCTTTGGCTCAAGTGGCTAAGATGCCAGCCACAGACACCTAAGGTGGAAGTTTCAAATCCAGCCCGCGCCTGCCAAACAATAACAGCTGCAACCAAAAAATAGCCGGGCGTTGTGGCGGGTGCCTGTGGTCCCGGCTACTTGGGAGGATGAGGCAGGAGACTCGCTTGAGCCCAGGAGTTGGAGATTGCTGTGAGCTGTGATGCTAAGGCACTCTACCCAGGGGACAGCTTGAGGCTCTGTCTCAGAAAAAAAAAAGTCAGAAAAGCCATAATCAATGCTAAAATGATATTTTCCCTCCCTGACTTCCTCCTTACTCCATTTTGTGTCCTGTCAGCTTTAGGAGGAAAAATGCACCTGTGAATAAATAAATATAGAAGTGCCTACTATTTGCCTTACATGAATTCTCACCTTCCTTACATTTATTTTTCAGTATCAAAATTGTTCTTTTTTTTTTTTTTTTGAGACGGAGCCTCAAGCTATCCCCCTGGGTAGAGTGCCATGGCATCACGCTCACAGCAACCTCCAACTCCTGGGCTCAAGCGAGTCTCCTGCCTCAGCCTCCCAAGTAGCTGGGACCACAGGCGCCTGCCACAACGCCCAGCCATTGCAGCCATCATTGTTGTTTGGTGGGTCTGGGCTGGGGATTTGAACCCACCACCTCAGGTGTATGTGGCTGGCGCCTTAGCTGCTTGAGCCACAGGCGCCGAACCCAAAATTGTTCTTGAAGGGTTTTAATTCAGTGATTGCAGGTCTTAGTTTAAGGGTTGGTCAGAGCATAATACTATCATTAAAAAAGAGCTGATTTTTATTTTATGTATGTATGTATTTATTTAAGACAGAGTCTCACTTTATCACCCTTGGTAGAGTCCACGGTATCATAGCTCACCCCAAACTCTCAGGCTGAAGTGATTCTCTTGCTTCAGGCTTCCAAGTAGCTGGGATAACAGGTGCCTGCCACAATGCTCGGCTATTTTCAGAGATGGGGGTTGTTCTCTGGCTCAGGTTGGTCTCAAACTCCTGAGCTCAAGCAATCCCCCTACCTCGGCCTCCCAGAGTGCTAGGATTATAGGTGTGAGCCACCCGGCCTGGCCTCAAGGAACTGATTTTATTTTATTTTATTTATTTATTTTTTAAGGAGCTGATTTTAGAAATCACATATAAGTGACAAAAATTCCTATCATATCTGCATGCTTAGAAAACATTTAAAATAATAGATCTGGAGAAAACAGAAGGGAATGGATCAGTATGCAGCCCCACCAGACCTAGAAGATATGAGCTCAGGCTAAATGATCTCTTCTGAGGCAATTTCTACAGTTATATGGTTGTACTACCTTTTCCTTCATTCTAGTTTAGTATTTTCAGTCAAATATGTGTACATTTTTTTTTCTTTTAAAGACAGATTGTCACTTTGTGACACTTGTATTACATCTAATACAGGCTAATATCCCTGTAATCTTAGCTACTTGGGAGGCAAGTGATCCTCTTGCCTCAGTATTTATTTATTTATTTATTTATTTTTTGAGACAGAGTGTCAAGCTGTTGCCCTGGGCAGAATGCTGTGGCTTCACAGCTCACAGGAACCTCAATCTCTTGGGCTTAAGTGATTCTGTTGCCTCAGCCTCCCTAGTAACTACAGGTGCCTGCCAAAATGCCTGGCTATTTTTTTATTGTAGTTGTCATTGTTTGGCAGGTCTGGGCTAGATTCGAACCCACCAGCTCCAGTGTATGTTGCTGGCACCTTAGCCACTGAGCTGATTACAGGTGTGATCCTAGCACTGAGCCTGGCCCATATGTGTACATTTCTACACTTATTTTAATTCGGCTGTGGATCTTACAAATGTCTCAAGTTAGACTTTAGAATTTATCTCTAAAAGTGATTATTCCTACAGCTTTTTTTTTCAGACCAATTCTTTCTTGGAGATCACTGATAGTCTTGAAAGCACTTGATATTCATCATATGATTTTAAACAAACCCTCTGTCATAAGCATGCCATGCTTAAAATCTTAAGTAAATCCTAAAGTTTTCCTCTGAATAGCATAAAATATTGCACTGTGTATATATTCTAATATTGTACACATTGAAATAGCTTTTACTAAAAGCATTACTCTAGGCCGGCACCTGTGGCTCAGTGAGTAGTAGGGTGCCGGCCCCATATACTGAGGGTGGCAGGTTCAAACCCGGCCCCCACCAAATTGCAACAAAAAAATAGCTGGGCATTGTGGCCGGTGCCTGTAATCCCAGCTTCTTGGGTGGCTGAGGCAAGTGAATCACCTAAGCCCAGGAGTTAGAGGTTGCTGTGAGCTGTGACATTACATCACTCTACACAGGGCTATAAGTGAAACTCTGTCTCTACAAAAAACAAAAAAGCATTACTTTATTAAATGTGAACATTTAAAACAGGCATTTACAGCATAACTCAATTTCAGCATTTCTTTACTTTTTTTAACACTCAAAAAACTTGACATGGCCTGGCCTTATCTTTCAACCTCTGAGTTTGGGTGGAAGTGTATTACTATTTAAAGAAAAAATGCTCTGGAATTGTTGAAAGCCTGGATTCGTACTATAGGCATTTTCCTGCGGTTTGGTCTTTGATTTTAATTGTAATGTCTTGGGGTATTTGGGGCAGGCTGCAGTGCAGGGAAGATCTGAAGTCACCGAAGTCACCAACGAGGCTCATTTCGAGTCACAGGATCTGACCAGTTGCCTTGGGCTACTAAGGTAAGCTCATCAGGTAAGCTCATTCATCCCAGGGCAGCACAACCTAAGCGCTAAGCAAATCACACGGACATATTCCAATCCTGCCGTCAAGTCATTTTGTGATTAGGAAAAGTGGTGACAACTCTGGTTGGAACAACTGGGGTAGGAGGAGGGAGTAAGACGGCATTTAGTCCTTGCTCTGCCAAAACATCTCCATTCTAGGCCCTTGCGTTTGTGGGACTCCAGCTGGGGGTCCCCTGCCTCTTCTCGCCCCATAACCAGGGAGAGGGGATGGTGGAATAGCACCTGTCACAATACATGTTTCCCAAGAGCCCAAAGGTTAATTCAGACCATCCTATCAAAGCACCCTGTCCCCACCTCCACCCTCAACCTCGATTGTGGGGCCCTGTTTATTATCTCCAGAGGCACGTATTACTATCTTACGAATTTCATTTTCGTCCTCTGGACTTCGTGGAGTTCCCTCCAATACCCCAGCAAATTGACTCTGGCTCACACTAGGAGCTTGATGTACGTATTTGAATGTACAAAAGGGAGAATAAACATTTTCCAGACACTTAAGGCCCGGATCCCTCCTTTCGCCCCGCAGGAGTTGGGCTCAAGGTCGTCACTCCGTGGAGTCACGGTGGTTTCGGGGTTCGACAGGCTGACTGGCCGGACCGACTTGCCCGAACCGGTTGGTTTGTCTCGGGTTGTCAAGGCGACAACTCTCTGCCTTAGCGGTCGAAGGGTGACTCCGCCCCATTGCCCAGCTCCAATTGGGCACACCTTTTTCTGAATCCTCCTTAGGATTGGTTGAGAGGCGCGGCCCATGAGCCAGAACGCCCTTGGATTGGTCGAAGCGCCGTTCTACTCGCTGCCGCACCACGCTCTGGGCTGATGTGGGACCAGTCCTCTGTCGGCCAATCAGCGCGTGAGCTGAGTATGGCGCGTGCGTGAGGCCCGGATCCCTCCGCCGCCTTGGCGTTGGGATGCCGAAGGGGCGGGACCCGAGGGGATGCGATGGCTTGGGAGGCGAGGAGGGAGGAACTGGCCCGTCCGGGTTGACTTTAGGAAGGCGGAGAGGACTCTTGCTATGGCAAATGGGGGAGAACCCAACGGAACTGAGCTGAAAGCCTAGAGGAAGCTTTCCCTATTGCTAAGGACCCCTCCCGCAAATTCAGTCACTTTGATGACATCCTAAAGACTAAAATAAAATGTTTGGTGACTGACGCCTGCAATTCCAGCACTTTGGGAGGCGGAGGCAGGAAGATCACTTGAAGCCAGGAGTTCAAGACCAACCTGGGCAACATAGCAAGACCCCAGCTCTACAAAAAATAGAAAAATTGGCCCGGTGTCATGGCAGGTGCTTGTAGTCCCAGCTACTTAGTAGGCTGAATCAGGAGGATCTCTTGAGCCCTGGAGTTGGAGGCTCAGTGAACTATGACAACACCACTGCACTGGACAGCAGAGGAAGACTCTTTCTCAAAAATAAAATGAAATGAAACAAATTAGAAATTAAAAAAGAGTGCTTACCAAATGAATCCATGAAAACAAAGAAATACAGTAATGCTAATAAAAATAAAGACTTAAATTGCCCCAAACGTCTAAAAGAAATGTCTGATGTGGACAATTGAGACCTGCCAATTCTGCACTGACAGCAGCTGCAGTCTTCTCATAGATGTTTCTAGAGCTGCTGCTCTGTGCCCTGCCTGGTACTGGGGAGGACCTCCTCCCCACCCCTCCACCCCCCCCCAAACAGTCTTGCCAGGGACAAGAGCCTTGCTGTCATGGAACTTAGATGATGAAAAGTGCAATGGGAAAACAGGGTGACAGAATGGAGAATCTGGGCCCACCTTTGAATTGTAGCTATAAGCTGTTAAATGCTGTGGGAGATGTTTCTAAACAAGCAGCAGCCTTTTTGAGGCCTTTTGTTTTTTGCATAGGAGATAACATAAAAAAGCAAAGGGAAATGTGTGTGTGTACACGTGTGTATATGTGTATACATGTGTAAGTAAGATCTCATTGCATCTTGTTACACCATCTAGCTAATTTCCTTCACTGCATTATGCCAGCTTAATACACCAAATACTTTGTATTTTTTATGATCCATTTCTCTAGAAGACTGGCTTCTGAAGAGGGAACTCAAAACTACCTAAGAGGAGAAAGAAGCTAAGTCAAGCCAGAGGGTGGAAGGTCAGCTCATCTAGTCACTTTTTCTTGTCCTGTTAGAAACAAGCAGGAGAGAGGACTGTGGCAAATTTCAGATGGCTGGTCTGGCTATGTTAAATCTCTTTAGGATTTAATGAGGCCTGTGCTTGTGGGAATACGACTGTTCCACACTCAGCTAATAGGGATTAGTATTGCCTAAAACCCCTTTTATAGTATATTACCTAGTTAATGTTGTTGAATCACAGGTGTCACACAGAGAGTGGCACAAATGCAGCCCAGGCCCTCTAAGTATCTGCCTTGAGTCTGCAGTAGCAGATATCTGCGACCAGAAGGGCACATCCATTCATGTAAAAATAGTTATTGTGTGTCTGCCATGTGTCAACACAAGGAGCAGGAGCCCTGTGTTCATAGAATTTCATTGTAATGGTGGTGGTGGGGAGACAGAAAAGTGAAAAGTAAGCAGATTACTGATAATAATCAAGATGTTAGCCTTGCACTGTGAAGTAAACAAAACAGGACCATGTGTACAGTGCCAGGGAGATGTAACATAATGGTTGTTTGCTGACCAACAGAGGTCTTTTGCGGGGGTGACATTTGAACTAATGGCAAATGTCTATGTCAGGTGATCCCAAGAGAAGAGGGCCAATTTATTGAAAACATTTATTTGTTGAAAGTCAATTTGCTAAATAACCAATCCACTGCATTTGCAGAACTGTCCAGATTTACCAATTTCCTAAACAATGGTGTTTCATGTCTTAATTTTCTTGGTTTAAATTTGATGAGTAAGAACATAGTCTCCCAATTTTTTCATGAATATAAGACAATATGTTTTATGAACATATTCCTATGCAGGATGTTGAGGAACTCTCTCTCCCTGCCAGAGAACCTTGAGCATCACTCAGATGCTCTTTACAGAGCATCTACTTTGCACCAGGCATGAGCTATGGTGCTGAACAAAACAGACCAAGATCCCTGCTCTCCAGCAGCTGATGTTTTAGAAGAAGCCAGATCATGAACAGGGAAGCAGAGATAGTAATTTTTATTTTTATTTTTATTTTTTTTTGAGACAGAACCTCAAGCTATCCCCCTGGGTAGAGTGTTGTGGCATCACAGCTCACAGCAACCTCCAACTCCTGGGCTCAAGCGAGTCTCCTGCCTCAGCCTCCCAAGTAGCTGGGACCACAAGCGCCCACCACAACGCCTGGCTATTTTTTGGTTGCAGCCGTCATTGTGTTTGGCGGGCCTGGGCTGGATTTGAACCCACCACCTTAGGTGTATGTGGCTGGTGCCTTAGCCACTTGAGCCACAGGCGCTGAGCCGAGATAGTAAATTTTAACATTACAAGGAATAACTGAATACATCCTCCTTATAGAAAATGGAAACGAGGAAGATAAGATTATAGCATCTCTCAGCACCTCTCCAATTGTGGATCCATCCTCCTTCCCCAAGGTCACCCTGTGAGTAGATTAATGGGTACATAGTATCTGTATTAGTTTCCTAGGGCTGATGTAAAAAATGACCACAAACTGGGTGGCTGAAAACAGCAGAAGTTGTAGTTTCTCACAGTTCTGAAGACCAGAAGTTGGAAATCAAGGTGTTGGCAGGACCATGCTGCTTCCAGAGGCTGGAGGCTGGGGACGGGGTGTCCTTCCTTGTTCCTGCAGGATCTTGGCATTCCTTGGCTTGTGGCTGCATCACTCCACTCTGTCTCTGTGTCACATGGCCTTTTCCTCTGTGTCATTCCTCCCTGTCTCTTTTTTTTTTTTT
>NW_003852494.1:5292113-5305009 GCF_000181295.1 Otolemur garnettii
CCTCCCAAGTAGATGGGACTACAGGCGCCCACCACAACGCCCGGCCATTTTTTGGTTGCAGCCATCATTGTTGTTTGGCGGGCCGGGCTGGGGATTCGAACCCGCCACCTTAGGTGTATGTGGCTGGCGCCTTAGCCGCTTGAGCCACAGGCGCTGAGCCTCCTCCCTGTCTCTTACAAAGGGCACTTCCCATCAGATTAGGGCCTGACCAAGTAACCCAGGATGATCTCTGTATGTCAAGAGCCTTACCTTAGTCATATCTGTAATGCTTTTTTCCCAAATAAGAAAGCACTTCTTGGGTGGTGCCTGTGGCTCAGTGAGTAGGCCGCTGGCCCCATATACCAAGGGTGGCAGGTTCAAACCCGGCCCTGGCCAAACTGCAACAAAAAATAGTGGGGTGTTGTGGTGGGCACCTGTAGTCCCAGCTACTCGGGAGGCTGGGGCAAGAGAATCACCTAAGCCCAAGAGCTGGAGGTTGCTGTAAGCTGTGATGCTATGGCACTCTACCGAGACCAACAAAGTGAGACTGTCTCTAAAAAAAAAAAAGAGAAAAAAACACACTTCTTATGTGGCAGGTGGACATATCTTTTGGGGAAAGGCCAACACTCAACCTACTACAGTAGGCTACTGGTTCTTTCTGTACACATTTATTGTATAGAAAATACATATTATATATGCCAATGAAGACATTTTAAAACACCAGTGGTGTCTTGTATTTTTCTATAATAGCACATGTTCTTTTTTAAATTTAATTTTTAATTGTTTTAAGTAGCGAGGAGGGGAAGGCACAGAATGAGGAGTTTGATCTCTAACTGACCATGAGCAATTAACGGTGAGAAGTCCAAGCCCCCGGGTCAGCCTGGACACAGCATTCTGCCATATACTTTATTAGCCATTCTCCCATTGCACGACTTCACTTTGTTTCTAACTTTTTACCCTGGGCTTGGTGAAGTAAAATAGTCATTAGGATCATCAGAGTGGGCCCTGCCTTTATTTATTTTAAAAAAATTGTTAGATGTGTGAAACATACAAAAAGACCACATATGTGCCATTGGTGGAATGATAATTTACCCCATGAACTCGTCACACAGCTTAACAGGACGTGACCAGTATCCTGGATATCCCTCCTTAAATTTCCCTTAAAAGAAGCCAGTGCCCTGGATGTTGTTAACCCTCCCTTCCTTTCCCTTGCCTTCCCCCTTCCTTCCCACTTCCCTTCCCTTCCCACATTTTCTCTGCCCTTCCGGAGTAGGGGTGGGGGTCTGGAGAGGAGGCGGGGAGGCTGAACTCTGGGCCATCACCTCAGGCACCCTTGGCACTCCAGCAACTGGCACCCACTGATCTCCACCACCCCTTGGGCTGACAGAGAGGGCTAATGTAAACACACCATGGTGGCCAGAAAAAGAAACCCGTCAACAGCCCTTTAGCCTGATAAACTTGGGACCGGGCTGAGTCTGCAGTTGCAATCACCCCTTGCCTTCCTTCTGCCTGGTGTAGCGAGGTGGCTGTGCCAGCAGTGCTGCCCATGGTGATGCAGTGGCTGCCTGCCCCTCTGTGCCTCTGTTCTGGCTGTCTTCATCACTGCTTTGGTGACACGCAGGTAAAAGTAATTTGAAGCTGGAGCTTGTCCTCGTCTAGTGTGGGCTCCACATGCTGCTCGTCCAAGGCAGCAGCACATCCTGCTGTCTGTACCTTCCAATGTAGTTCTGAGTATGTATAGCTACCGATTTTTCTATATTCATTTTATCATGCTCGGTAGAGTACCATGGCGTCACACAGCTCACAGCAACCTCCAACTCCTGGGCTTAGGCGATTCTCTTGCCTCAGCCTCCCGAGTAGCTGGGACTACAGGTGCCCACCACAACGCCCGGCTATTTTTTTGTTGCAGTTTGGCTGGGGCTGGGCTTGAACCCAACACCCTTGGTATATGGGGCCAGCGCCCTACCCACTGAGCCACAGGCGCCACACAGGTTTATATTTTTATGAAAATTAATGGATATTTATATGTAGGTATCTACAGCTATAGATAGGTATTGCCCACTTAGGAACAGAGAAAAATGGCCACCTTCTTATCACCTCCACCTTTCCACTGTGGTCCTAACTGATACCCATGAAAACTTTCACAGTATCCCCTAGCAGGTCTCCTCACTTGTGTTCCATCATCCCCAAATCCACTGGATTCCATGACCACATAACAGCCACAATACTCCTTTGAAAATGCAAGTCACATCACTTCCCTGCTCAAAAACTTCCAAAGTGTGGCTTCTCACCACACTTTGAATGAAACCTAAAATCCTTATGGCTTGGCCTCCCGAGGCCCCTGGAAAGCCCTCCAAGGTAGTAGGGTCACTACTGTTATGACTGTGTCAAGCATGCCTCAGGGCTTTTGCACTTGCTCTGCGTATGCCCTCTGCAAGGCTCTCCCCATAGCTCAGCAATGGGCTGGATGTGGCACTTCCTTTAGGTGTCAGCTCATGTTATTTCATTAGGGAGGCTCTTCCCGACCAGGTTTCTAAGATGTCCTCCCCATCCCCTTGGCACACTCTTTCTCCATATTTTCCTTTAAAAAAATCATACACACAGTCTGTATTTTCCACTCTAATGTCAGCTTCACATGCACAAGAAATTTGTCTGTCTTATTCATTGCATATTATATCCTCAGCATTAGAACGGTGCCTGATAGGTGTTCAACAAATAAATAAATGTTAAATAAACGGATGAATTTATATTCCTTTACTTTGAATTCAGTTAAAGAGGTTAAGATTATTAAGAAAACATGGCAAAGAGTTTCCTCCTTACTTTCTCTCTGTCAATTCTCACTGCTTAATCCTAGCTCATTTAGGAAAATATTGGGGGATGACTAACAAGAGGGGCCCTCATCTGGACTGCAGGACTGGCCAGCATGTCCTTTCATTCAATGGGTGTTTGGTACATCCCTGGTTGTGATGTTGATCCCTGGCTCACACCCTGTCATACACTACGACACTCAACTCCCTGTGCTTAAACCAGGAAAAGCCCAGGGCTAGACCAACATGTGTTTGCTCTGGCAGCTCAGTGGGAAGACTGGGGATTTCCCCTTTCTGTTTCACTATCCTGATTCTTTCTTCAAAGAAGCTCCCAAACTGGATAATTCGAATGAAAAGGGATGGAAATGGAAAGTCAGAAAATGAAGATGAGCCATGTGGGCTTGGTGGGGCATACTGAGGAGAATTACTCCTCTCTCTAGTCGGTTGTTGCTACCTGAGTCTGATATTGCTAGAACTTCTGAATTTCCAACAAAAAAGCCCCAAAGCCATATTTTAATATGACATCTCCTAATTTTTAAACATTAAGTCAAGACATTCAAAACAAGTTTTAAAATGACATGAATGGGGTGGGGGTGGGGTGGGTGCCATGCGCGGTGACTGACGCCTGTAATCCCAGAGCTCTGGGAGGCCAAGGCTGGAAGATTCATTGGATTTAGTAGTTCCAGATCTGCCTGAGCAAGAGTGAAACCCTGCCTGTACTAAAAAAAAAAAAAAGAAAAAGAAAAAGAAAAATGAGCCCAGCGTTGTGGAGGGTGCCTGTAGTCTCAGCTATTCCAGAGGCTGAGGCAGAGGCTCGTTTGACCCCAGGAGTTGAAGTTGCTGTGAGCCAGGGTGACAACATGGCTCTCTAACCCAGGGAACAGAGTGAGACTGACTCAAAAACAACACCTCCCAAACAAGCAAACAAACAACCAGAGCCAAACAAAACATAACTTGAGGCAAAATCCACCTTATAGAACCATTAGCTTGTGATGTTGGCCAGAAACTATTTAATTTTAAAATCATGGCGCCTGTCCCATCCTGGCCTGTGGCACCCTGAAACCTGGAAGCTGTGATAGAGGGGCCTGACACGGGGACCTGACCCTTCTAGTTGTTTCTGGTGGTTTCGTAACTCCAGACCAGCTGGCCTAGGGCACCGAAATGTCTCCGACTTTCCCCAGGGCAAAACAGAAGAGAAATAACCTTTGGTGACTGCTGCAGCCAGAATGCTTTTGGCAGCACACTATGACACTCAACTCCCTGTGCTTAACCAGGACAAGCCCAGGTCTAGGCTGACATGTACTTGCTCTGGTAGCTCAGTGGGAAGATTGAGGATTTCCGCCTTTCTGGGCTTATATCTTGATTCTTTCTTCAACCTTATTTCTTTAGGCTACAACTAACCAGCACAGCTCCATGCAAAAAAGTCTCACTCATATGGAAATGGAAGGAAACGTTCCCAGAGGCCCTTATTACTCTTTGAGTCTCATTGGTTTGAGCCTGGTCACAAACCCACTCCAGGTCAATCAGCACCAAAGGGGAAAAAGGAGCATTGTGATTGGCTTACACCTGTGGGTCTTAAAACTAGGGCATATTTATCCTTGGGGGAAAGCTAAGGCTTTCTAGGGGATTTGAAAGCACAGATTATTTTACTACAAACAGTTTGCAGACCCTCAACCTCTTATGTACTTGGCTTTTAAAAAGGGGTGGGGGGAAGAGGGGATGCCAGAGAGAGCATCTGTCTTCTCCACTGCCCTTCACAGACTTAACAGTAAAAGCAGCCCACTCATCCCAGTTTGTTCTGTGGTATCTTGCCCAGGGGGTTTAAACAGCAAATGGCACCAAAGCCTCCTTTTATGAGTTATGGGCTGCTCTCTTGTCTTTCTCTGGCTGCACATTTATCCTAGGGGTGAAATATGGCTTGGGTTGAAATTGCTGTAATTTTAGAACAACCAAAGCAGTGAAATGTATTGGCCCTGATGCTTTTAAGTGAGGGTATTTTTTAGTACTTCTAAATTTTCAAGATACATTTGAAGAATATCTACAAGTACACTGTAAAATGTCACTTCTTTCTGTTTTGGTGTGCATTACTCAATATGGTAGACAGAAGTTTATTTTATCCACTCACATCATGGCATATTTATTCTAATTATGGCCGATCCTCATCTTCTTCTGTTATAAAATGCTCCTTTTTTCTTTTTCTTTCTTTTTTTGAGACAGAGTCTCCCTATGTCACCCTTGGTAGAGTGCTGTGACGTCACAGCTCATAGCAATATCAAATTCTTGGGCTCAAGCGATTCTCTTGCCTCAGCCTCCCTAGTAACTGAGACTACAGGCGCCTGCCTTAATGCCTGGCTATTTTTTATTTTTCTTTTTTTGTTTATCAGGCCTGGCCTGATTTGAACCCATCAGCCCCGGTGCATGTGGCCGGTGCCCTAACCACTGAGCTACGGGCACTGAGCCCTTTTTTTTCTTTTAAAGAGTCTTGCTGGAGTGCCGTGGCATCAGCCTAGTTCACAACAACCTCAAACTCCTGGGTTCAAGTGATCCTCCTGCCTTAGCCTCCCAAGTAATTAGGACTATAGGTGGCAGCCACTACAACTGGATAATTCTATTTTTAGTACTGACTGGTCTCCAACTCCTGAGCTCAAGTGATGCTCCCACTTAGGCCTCTTAGACTGTGAGCATTACGGGGATGAGTTGCTGTGCCTGGTCAAAATGCTTAACTTTTAAATATCTATTTAGGCCTATGAGGAAAATATAAGTCCCAGTACAGACTCTGAAGTTGGGCACAGTCCTGCTAGGAGAGACAGCAAAGTTGGGATTCTGTTCATAAAGGAGACAGCAGAGCTATTGAATATTAGTGTCCACCATGCTGATTTTCTTTTCCAGATCTCTCCCTAAGGTTGATTTCTTTTTCAGCTTCATCTTAGCATTGTGGTATTTGTTTCTAGGTGTACCAAGAAATATCACGCTTTGAGAGGAGGGGAGAAAAAGGAGATTCATACTATCGAAAGCACCTGGACTACCTTCAGGTACTTCTGCTTTCTACTTCAGTTATAGCTGCTATTCTTCTTCCAGACCATCAGTTTGGGCCTTTTTGGGAAAACTGCTATTTCCAAATATTTGTGCCTTTTACATGAAAATCCTTTCAACATATACCAGAGGACTCAGTATGTCTGCATTAATGTACTGTATTGGTTAATGGTCCACTGCACACAACTGAGAACTCTGCAACACAGAAAGCCTAGCTGAAAACATGCCCGCGTGGGAAAAAAATCCAAAGAAATATATGTGGGCTCAGACTTGGAGGGGGAAGCAGGGCAAATTCAAAGAAATGACTCCGAGGTCAGCCATGTGATGAAAGTGTAAGTGCATTTGGCCTGGCAACTTTCTAGATTTTTTTTTCCTGCCCACGCTGGGGTGCAGTGGCAAGATGATAGCTCACTGCAGCCTCAAACTCCTAGATCCAAGGGATCCTCCCATCTCAGCCTCCTGAGTATCTGGGACTACAGGCACCCACCATCACCCCTGACTAATTTAAAAAAAACATTTTTTAAGAGATGGGGTTTTGCAATGCTGCCCAGGCTGAATACTTTTTATTATACCAATATTTTTTTCTTTTTATTTAGGTTTAGCTATCTACAAAACATTACAGCAATGTTATATACTACATGTATTCCTCTGAAATGTATATTCTGATACTCACTGATACACTGTGTATATTATTGTATGTATTCACATATGACATTATCATATCTATATACACGATACATTTATTTGTTGTTTTCGCGCACACACACACCTGTTTCCCTCCTCCCATCTGTTGACAGAAGGGCAATAATTTTGCTTTGTTCACTGCTGTATCCTCAAAGCTCCATGAAGCGCCCAGCACACCGTAGGCGCTCAATAAATTAATTATCTGCAGGAAGAACAAACCTACAACGAGTGAAAGGATACATACATCAAGGAGCCAGCGTCCCGGACGCCTGGTTGCCACTGCTGCTTTAACTCCCTTCTGCCCCCGGGGAGGGAGGGGAGCTGAGTCCCAAAGCACCTGCGCAGCCGCACACCCGCCCAGCCCCAGACCTTGGGTTTGAGTCCCCGCGCTGCCAGCACTTTTTTGTGAGGCCGTCCTGGCGGAGGGATACAGGAGGAAAGGGGCGGGGCTTGGAGGCAGGCCGGCAGGGAGGGGGCGGGGCCAGCCGGTGTCCCCTAGGTGGCAGCTGCAACGGCGCTGGCTCCGGCTTGGACTACGGCTTCGGCTCAGTTGCTCACGCGTCCAGCGCTGCTCCTATAGCTGCCCCCGGCTCCTGTTCTGGTCCTCGCCGCAGCCATGTCTAAGGAGACGCGGGCCGGGCAGGAGGAGATCATGGAGTGCCAGGTGATGTGGGAGCCTGACAGCAAGAAGCGCACGCAGATGGACCGCTTCCGGGCGGCTGTGGGAGCCGCCTGCGGCCGGGCGCTGGGTGAGTGCGGGGCGCGCGGCCAGGGTCACCTCTCAGGGCCATGGTGACCTTCCTTGATACGGGCTCCGGGTGGGTGCAAGGGACCACCTGGTGGGTCTTGCCTCCCGGGCGTGGGGGCGCTCCCATTCCTGGGCATAGCTGTCAGGACCCCTCCTCGTGGTCGGGAGCTTCTTGCGATGTCCAGTTTCTGCTTCTGGGATCGGAGAAGACACTGACATGGGGACCGTTATCCAGGGGGTAGGGGAATCTTATCACTGGGGTTTTGCCTTCCTGTCCGTGGGGGTCGTCACCCTCTGCAGCATCTCCTCCGTATATGGGTGTCGCCCTCTCCCTGGAGGGTCACCCCTCTGGAGGTGGCAGCCCTGCTTTTGAACGTGAGGTCCCTTGCTGGGCTTTCCTTCCTGTGAGGGGTTTCCTGCTATTTTGGCCTCCAGCCAGTAGGGGCTTGGTCCTGAGTATAGGGTCTTTCTGACTTGTGGCTCTTACTGTGTTTGTGGTGATCCCTTGCCGGCTCACAGTATCTTGAGCTACCCTTCTTGTCCCTCACATTCTGCTTCTCCTAGAGGCCAGGGCCTGGGAGGATGGCCAGGTGAGGACCCTCCCCATTGAGTTTACACTGCCAGTCCCCTAGCTGAACCTAGCCAAGGAACCTCCTTCCAGGCACAACTTTGGCCCTCAGAAACCACCTGTCTGGGTGAGGAGCATTCCAGGTGCTCTGTCTTGAGCTCTAGCTGGCCTGTCCAGCTTCCTGCTCCACTTGCCCCTCACCCCTACCCTGGGCGTTGCTCAGAGATTTTCAACTCATCATGGCTTTCTTCTCCCCTCAGCCGGTTTGGTGCAGGGACTCCCTGGTTTCTGTTGGTGGCATCACTGTTCTTGGTCATCCTCACAGAAAGTGAGACAGAGTCACAGCTTTCCTATATCCCCTCTTTCCAGTCCTGTGCCCGGGTCTGGGGGCCTCCTTCCCTCTTTTCTGAACAGTGGTTGGTTTCTCTGCTTCCTGCTTCCCTTCCTCTGTCAGTACACCCTGCTTGCTTTGCCAGAATAATCTTGGAGCACTGGTCTGACTTTGTCACTCCTTGGTTCAGATGTTCTCAATGGTTCCTTGTTGACCACGGATTTGCAAATTTCCACCTGGCAGCTTCTAGGCCCTCCATAGAGGGAAGGGCAGGGACTCTGCAAGTCAACTCTGTGTGTGAGGATTTGGAATAGAGTTTGCCAACAAATAGAAGGCTCAGTCCACATTCTCCAATAGCTCAGTGAGGTTGGGGGAGAAGGCTCCTCCTGGGAGAAATGGGCCACAAGTTAGTCTGTGCTGAGCATCCAGCGCATGGACAGATTGGGGTCAGCATTCTGAGCACTTCACTCTGTACTAGGTTTAGCAGAGTGCTGCTTAAGAGGGCAGTTGAAATCTTTAGCTGAGATTTGAAAGTATAGGCTGGCCAAAGTTTGCATGGGTGGAGAGGAAGAAGGGGTAAAAATTTAGAAGCCTGTGGGGCCCAGACAGGTGTCAGAGATATTAATAATCTTTGGTTAATATTTGGTGAGTACTTTATAGATGCTGGCCCCCATTCTGGCACTTGATGTGTATCAGCTAATGTAACCCTCACAGTGATCCCACCATGTGGGCAGGATTTCTGTCCCCATTACACAGCTAAGAAAACTGAAACACAAAGACTTTGCAGCTTTAGGTAGTAGAGCTGTGGTCTGCCTCCAGAGGCTGTGTTCCTAACCACCATCTTTGTTGCCTCTGCCCCCAACAAAGGGCCAGATGGGGCAGCTACCCCCAGGTCTAGCCGATTACATGGCATGGACAGTGCATTAATTATCTGCTGCTTACCACAGACCAGCCCCAAACTTAGCCACTTAGAACAACAACAAACATTTGTTACCTCTCAGTTTCTGTGGATGGCTCTGGCTTAGGGGCTTTCGAAGCTCTAGTCATTCAAAGGCTTGATCAGGGCTGGAGGAGCCCTGCCCAGGAGATGCACTCACATGGCAGTAAGTCAGTGCTGGCTGTAGACAGGCCTGTGTTGTCTGCACAATGTGTCCTCACATTGTGTCTATTGGTTCTTCCGGAGCACGTGACCCAAGACAGCAAAGCAGATGTGATGTCTCTTATGACTTGGCCTCAGAAGTCACACTTGGTCATTTGCACATGTCCTATTGGCTATGAAGATCAGCCCTGTTCAGGTTGGGGAGGAGACAATTTGGGGACACAAATGCCTGGAGGTGAGAATCACTGGCTGGCTACCACAGTCAGATATATGCTTTTCTTAGGAGCAGCCAGAACTCCAGAATTTTATTTAAACATGAATTCTTAAGTGCTAGTGACTATTTCAGGCTGTAGAATATTCTAGCAACTGGAACATCATGCAGCCTGACCCAAAAGTGCTTGTGGTCACCTAGGCTTCCAGATTGTAACTTGTGTGGCACCCTCCTCATCTGAAGAATCACATCTGGTGCTACGCCTGAGTTGCTGATGGTGGAAAAGTTCTTCTATAAAGTTGACCCACTTTGCCGTTGTCTCCGAGGGTCCTTGTCATATCAAGATGCCTTTGTGGCTGACTGGTTGTTCCCCAGATTTGGTGGCTGGTCACATCTTCTTTCTTCAGTGATGCTGAAGGTAGATGTGCTCTCATGATGGGCTTTGAGGTTTTCTCCAAAGGCCTGGATTTCTTTTATCAGTTTAGGGGAGTTTGCACTGCTGAAACTCTGCCATTTGTGAGGACCAAAGTGATTATATAAAAGACATTGAGAGAGAGGAACTATGGGGGATAATTATCAAGAGCTGTTTCCTGCAGGTACATCCAAGGTTTCCTTGGCCAAAGAATGGGCTGAGCCTGGTGCTTCCCTCCCTCAGCTGAGAGCATGGCGCACTCCTATGTACCACTGCTTCTTTTACTGGCACATAAAAGGGAGACTGGTTCCCCTGTCTCCATGTCTTGGAATATCTCATACTATTGGGTCCTCATATGTGATACTCCTGCAGAAGGGGCAGGCATGATGCTGAAGGCCAACACCCTGGGACACTTTCTTTCTACTGAGTATTGTTTCCAGCACTTTAAGTTCTGACTCATTCAGTGCTCACAGAGCCCCTATGATAAGTACCATTATCTTCCTTTTATTAATAAAACTGAAGCCCAGAAAAGATACATAACTTGTCTAAGGTCACTGAGTTGGAGAGTGGTGGTCCCAGAGCCAGTGCTCTTTCTATGCTGTTCTTTAGAGGAGTCCCTGCTGTTATCCCCATTTTTTAGGTGAGAATACTGAGGCTTAGAGAGGTGAAGTAGCTTGTCCAAGGTCTAGGCAGGAGTCACACTGAAATTCTAGTCCAGCTTAACCAGCCTGACCCTGGAACACAGGCTTAACTACTCCACTGTTATAGGAGGAACCATGGCCTGCTCCAGTGAACAATTTCCAGGTGACTCATTAGGTAAACTGAGTCCCAGAGAGGCAGAGTGGCCTGCCTGAGGTATCCAAGCCAGGTTGCCAGGGTCACAGCTGGTTCCACCTTTCTGGACTCACTGTCCATTGCATTTTTCTCTGCAAGCTTGATTGACCCGGTTCATGTCCCCTGTCCTTAGTAGGTGGGGCAGGGGAAGTTCTCTCATAGGGCTTAGAGGAGGTGTAGGCATCATTGCTGGGTTCAGGCAATCTTCCCACCTCAGCCTCCCATGTGCCAACATACTGGTTAATTTTTAATTTTTTTGTTGAGATTGAGTCTCGCTATGATGCCCAGTCTGGTCTCAAACTCATGGGCTCAAGTGAGCCTCATACCTTGTCCTCCCAAAGTGCTGGGATTATGGGCATGAGCCACAGCACTCAGCCTTGCCTTTTTTCTTTGATCTTGGAACCCTAAATTTCCTGTAGTCTGTCCCCTGATTGTGTCAGATCTCTGAGCCAACTGTCCACACTTCACTGGGTTGATCTTTGTTTCTTCCCTAGACCTACTTTTTCCAGCTCCCCTTTCCAGGGCTCTTGGCATTTTGACAGCTTATGAGGTCTTCTTCCAGGCATCTTGACCCTGCCCCTGCTGCCAGAGCCAGCCCTGGCCCACCTCCCCTTGCAGCCTATCCCTGCCACCCTGGATCTTGCTGGTCTCTCTCCTTCTTTGTGCTTATTTAAATCCTCACAGTAGCCCTGTGGCAGGAAGGAGATATTCATCACCCCTTCCCCATTCTATAGGGGGGGCACAGAGACCTTAGGTCACTTGCCTGAGGTCATACAGATAATAAATGGCCAAGCCGTGATTTGAACCCAGGCGTTCTGCCATCCAGAGTCCATGTTCTTAAGCGTAGTGGTTAAGATATGAAATCACTGCCCTAGCGCTTTTGTTCCTTTTGAGAACTAGTAGTGGCGGTTTGCATCAATAAAAATCAAGGCAAGCGTGATGGCTGACGCCTGTAGTCATGGCACTCTGGGAGGCCAAGGCAGGTGGATTGCCTGAGCTCATAGGTTGGAGACCAGCCTGAGCAAGAGGGAGACGCTGTCTCTGAAAGTAGCCGGCCATTGTGGCAGGTGCCTAAAGTCTTCGAGCAGCTGAAGAAAGAGAGTCACTTGAGCCCAGGAGTTTGAGGTTGCTGTGAGCTGTGATGCCATAGCACTCTACTGAGGGCAACAAAGTGAGACTCTGTCTCAAAAACAAAACAAAACAAAACAAACAAATAAGAAAACCAAGACCATTTCTTTTTTTTTTTTTTTTTGTAGCGACAGAGCCTCACTTTGTCGCTCTTGATAGAGGGCCCTGGCATCACACAGCTCACAGCAATCTCCAACTCCTGGGCTTAGGCAATTCTCTTGCCTCAGCCACCCAAGTAGCTGGGACTACAGGCACATGCCACAACGCTCAGCTATTTTTTTGTTGCAGTTTGGCCAGGGCCGGGTTTGAACCCGCCACCCTCAATATATGCGGCCAGCACCCTACCCACTGAGCACAGGTGCTGTTTAACAGATGCTTTTGAACCACTCAGATGTCCCTGCCATTCCTTAGGTGTGTCCATCTTACGATTGAACTGCAAAGACTTCCCTTCTGAGGTTTATCTGACCTGTGTGCCATTCTGTTTTGGTTTTAGAGAATTATGATGACTTGTACTATTGGTCAGTTGAGTCATACTCAGACTTCTGGGCAGAGTTCTGGAAATTCAGTGGAATTGTCTTCTCACGGATGTATGATGAGGTAAGGAGAGATTTTCCTTGTGCATTGTCTTTTGGGGGGCTGTGTTTCAAGGTGAAATGTTAATTTGGGGGAATATTGAATCATAATCTGCTTTTACAACTTCATGTTGATGGGAAAAAGTCATTGTCTTAGAGAACTGGCATTACCCTGTCATGGACCCCATGGAGACCTTGGAATCTGTGAATTCTCTGTTGCATGTAGATCTTAGGCCCTGTTTTAGGAACTTGAGAGTTCCTAAGTAGTAGGCTCCTCAATAGTAGATTTTTTTTAATGTTTTATAATGGTAAAATACACATAACATAAATCTTACCATCTTAATCATTTTGAAGAGTATAGTTCAGCGTTCAGAGGTATTAAGTACAATTATATTTTCTTTTTTTTTTTGAGACAGAGCCTCAAGCTGTCCCCCTGGGTAGAGTGCCATGGCATCACAGCTCACAGCAACCTCCAACTCCTGGGCTCAAG
>NW_003852494.1:5307834-5316617 GCF_000181295.1 Otolemur garnettii
AAAAAAAAAAAAAAAGTGATCCTTTTGCTTCAGCCTCCTGGGACTATAGGCAGGAGTCACCACACCTGGCTAATTTTTCTATTTTCAGTAGAGATGGGGTCTTGTTCTTTCTCCAGCTGGTCTCAAACTTCTGAGCTCAAGGGATCCTCCCACCTTGGCCTCCCAGAGTGCTGATATCATGGGTGTGAGTCACCTTACTCAGCCCACTACGTGTTTTATTAAGTTGTGGGGAAATATGCTAATTAGAGGAGACAGAACATCATTAAACTTTTTGTTTTCATGACTCAAGACTTCTATTTTTTTGGATGGTGCCAAAATCTAATGCTCTTGAGGTATTGAGGTAGGAGAGCTGGTTTACCTGTACACTTTCTTTTTTTTTTTTTTTGAGACGGAGCCTCAAGCTATCCCCCTGGGTAGAGTGCTGTGGCATCACACTCACAGCAACCTCCAACTCATGGGCTCAAGCGAGTCTCCTGCCTCAGCCTCCCAAGTAGCTGGGACTACAGGCACCCGCCACAGCGCCGGCAATTTTTTGGTTGCAGCCATCATTATTGTTTGGCGGGCCCGGGCTGGGGATTCGAACCTGCCACCTTAGGTGTATGTGGCTGGTGCCTTAGCCGATTGAGCCACAGGTGCCGAGCCTACCTGTACACTTTCAAAAAGGCCCCCAGTTTGCTGTGTACTCTGCCATGACATCCAGATTTTTGTGGGGGCGTTTCTGTCCTGACCTGCTGCCTGCTGCCTATCCTTGCAGGTGCTAGCACCCTAGCCTTTAGCAACCCTCATCTTCACTAAAAGTCACTGTATTTGATCAGCAGTCATGTGGAGATCACACTGTTGTGTTTGCACTAGTGCAGTAATTCCTGCAACAGGAGGACATGGGCCTGAGTGAGGATTTGAGAGCTCAAATTATAGTTGCACACCCTTGTAGTGTGCATAGGTCACTCAGCCTCTGGGGTCTGTTTCTGCATCTGTAAAATGGGGCAGATGATACCTACATCAAAATTATTATCGGGATTAAGTAAAAGTATCTGCATCTATGTAGCTCAGCACAGTCCTCAGCACAGAGGAAATATGCATGATTCTTAGTCTACATTACGTGTCTAAAATCTGTGCAGCTTTGGGTGGCACCTGTGACTCAAAGGAGTAGGGTGCCGGCCCCATATGCTGGAGGTGGTGGGTTCAAACCCAGCCCTGGTCAAAAACTGAAAAAAAAAAAAAAATCTGTGCAGCTTTTGTTTATTTTTGTTTTTAGTATTTTAAAAGTTGTACTAAAAGTTGAATTGTACTAAAAGCAAGAATTTATTGAACATATTTTTTTGTCTAAGACAGCTTGCAATTTAAGACTGAAAAATCAGCTGAAGTCATGTTCTGCCTTCAGGATATTAGCATTGAGTCACGGAAATAGGGCCAACGTACACTGAAAACAGTTGACAGGCTAAAGTAGCTACATAATTAAGTGCTGAGATGAGTCTCAGAGATGGCAATCTCTTTTAGAAGCCTAGAGAAAGACTAATTCACTGTGGACAAAATACTTACCAAAAACTGAATTCCCATTTTTGTACATTTCCAGGAAATGTCGCTGTCTCACTAGATCACACGAGAGTCAAAGCACTGGAGACAGGCACTGAGTGGCCCAGTCTGCCCAGGCTCCAGAGCAAAGGGTTCTCTCTGTAGCTGTGGGAAGGACCAAAAGCCTCTGTGCAGCTGTTACCATAACGCTGCCCAGCTCCCACTGCGATTTGCTGGACCTGTGCCCGAGGGCTAGGGCCCAGGCTCACGCCAATCTTTAAAACCCACAGTCGCTTCTTTTTTTTGACCAGGGCTGGGTTTGAACCCACCACCTCCAGCATATGGGGCCAGTGCCCTGCTCCTTTGAGCCACAGGTGTTGCCCCCCACAGTTGCTTCTAATGCAAATTCCAGGTTAAGCCACAGAGCATTGTCTTTATGTGGTAGTTTGTTCAGTATCACTCTACTCCTTTCAAACCTGGGTCTCAGCTGAGTGGATGGGTGACCCTGGGGACACATACCAGTGCTTTGTTGCAGTCTTGTTGCCTGAGGAGGCGTCTGCATCCTTCCTTCCATCCACTTCTTCAGATCTGCATTCACTGACCCCTCTGTGCAAGGTGCTGGGAAGACAGTTGAATGGGACAGACAAGCTCCATGCTCTCAGGAGGCTGACATTCAGGGGGTGGGGGTGGGTGGGGCAACAATAAATAAGAAAACATATGTAATAATATTCTAGATAGCTTACAGCACTCGGAAGAGCAAATAAAGTATGGTAATGGGAAAGAGATGAGAGGTGGGGTGTGGAGCTCTTTTAGTTAGGCCGAGAGGGATGCCTGTTTAGAGGAGGTGAGATTCCAGCAGGAGCTTGAATATGAGCAAATGAGTCATGCAGAGGTGGATGGAGGCAGTCCCAGGCGGAGGGAGAGCAAGCAGGAGTGTGAGGTCGGAGGGGAAGGTGGCAGGGCCTGGGCGCCCAGGGCTTCCAAGGTAAGCTGGGGGCCCTTGTGAGCCGTGGGCGCCCTGGCTGCCAGGTAGAGAACAGGAAGAGATGGCATTGTGGGAAGGCAGAGTCTGACTCTGCCTGGGTTCCCCAGGGTTGTCCCTTGGGCCTGTGGCAGGGATGGTTCATGTTCACAATTTGGGGCTCCTGAAGGTGTCCTCGAGGGGTACCATGCTTTTGGCAAAAGTATTATATCAAGTTTTAGCTTTGTAAAAATGGGTGAATGAGGACATTCCCTCTAGGACTTCTTTAAATTCCTTAAGTAGAGTGAGTACCCTCGCTGTGTTCCAGAATAGGACTTGTTTATACCAGTATTTCAGGAGTGTGTGTTGTGTGAAATGAGGCACGTCTGGGGCAGACTTGGGGAGGAGACTCCCAGGGAGTACTGGGGAGCCAGGCTTTATGAGGGGAGCGGGGTGGGAGTTAGAGGTTCTTTGTTTTTAATTAGGATATAATTCACATACTATCAAGTTCACCCGTTGAAAGTATATAGTTCAGTGGTTTTTAGCATATTCATAAGGTTGTGTAGCTACCACTTCTGGTTCCAGATCATGGCCACACCCCAGAAGAAGTCACCCAACCCACTAGCAGTTACTCCATTCCTCCGTTCCCTTGCCCTGGTGCCATTGATGTGCTTTCCTCCAAGGCTTTGCCTGTTCTGATATTTCATATGTGTCCTTCTGTCACTGGCTTCTTTAGCTCAGCACGGTGGTATTGAGGTTTATCCACGCTGTATCATGGATCAGTACTTCATTCCTTTTATGTCCTCACAATATTCCCTAGTATGGATAGACCACATTTTGTTTATGCCTAAGAGACCTGCACAGGGCTGTCCAGCTTCTGGACTAGATGCCGTGCAAACCTCACCAGGCACCAGCCGATAGGCATCCTTCACAATCCTGAAGAGCTAGAGTGTGGGCTTCTCCATGCTCTGCTCCTGGTCCTGTTAGATGTGCAGGTACTTTTACCCCATGTCACAGACATTTCATGAAGTCTGGTTTTTCCTGGTTTCTTTTAATGAATTTCCTGACTGAAAGTGGGAATAATCAGATGTGAATTTTTTTTAAAAAACACCAAAAACTAAAACTCAGTAGTAATACACCTGATTGCTGTTGCTGGTGATACCAATCTTCCTAGAACTTGTAATACTGGTGTCTGGGTGGAGATGGAACTAGGTCCCCCCTCACCCCCTTCTCTCTGAGATATACAAAGTATTGGCTGAAGCATTGCCTTCTACTAATTATGTCAAGCCCACCTCTGTCTCCAGGGTGGGTTATAATTCCATGCTTCACGCCCCTTCCTGTCCCCTTCTGTCCCACCCCCACCATCCTTTTCCTTTCTTTTATGAGTTCTCCCCTTCCTCATGTTTAGAATGGGAGTAAGTGCCCACAAGCCAGGGATAAAATTTACTTTACAAATTGGATATTTTATCTAAGCAGGGTCCTCAGTTGGCCAGTTATTGGCTTGGGTACTTTAAGATCATCATGTGTCATTTTCTGCACATTTTCCTGATTTGTTGCTTACTCTGCAGCGCTGGCCTTCCTGCAAGTGTGTAGTCCCAGGTGAGGCTGTGCGATGCTCTGCTAAAAAGACAAACAAACAAATAAAAGCCATGTGCACAATTATCTTTATGCTCCAATGAGTAGAGCAGAACAGCACGTATTAGCCCATCTTTTTTTTTTTTTTTGAGACAGAGTCTCACTATGTCACCCTCAGTAGAGTGCTGTGGCGTTACAACTCACAGCAACCTCCAGCTCTTGGGCTTAGGTGATTCCTTTGCCTCAGCCTCCCGAGTAGCTGGGACTACAGGCACCCACCACAACAGCTGGCTATGTTTTTGTTGCAGTTTGCCAGGGCTAGGTTCGGACCCGCCACCCTCGGTATATGGGCCGGTGCCCTACTCACTGAGCCACAGGTGCCGCCCAGCCCATCCGTGTTTTAATTGTTAGAACAGCTGCCCGTGCAGCACATTTTGTCTCAGAAGAGTAGATTTCAGGGTACTGATTATTTTTATGGGGTGGAAAATTATCTGGTCTGGGAATAAGGGAGAGGTAACTGAAAGGCTAATCCAGGGAGGTGGGAAAGGATTGTGAGTCAGCATATATGACTCTAAGCATAGAAGAAGAAGCCAGATTTATACCAGAGAGACATTCGGATATTTATTCACTTTGAATGTTTATTCACTTTGTAAACTTGGAAAGCTATTAGTAATCAGGAATTAAGTGTTGGCATCAAAGATTAACAGTCAGAGGGTTAACATCTTTTCCATAGAAAGTCTGTTCAAATCATTTCTTCACACCCTTGCCTCCTTGAGCCTTATGTGTGTTAGTTATCTTGCCATGTCACAAATTATCCAAGAACCATGGCTTAAAACAAATGTTTATTATCTTGGTTTCCTTGGTGGCTGCTCATGATGTTGCAGTGAGGGTGTTATCTGGGGCTTCTTTCCAGGAATGGGGAACCTGTGGTCTTCTGATCACAAGACTATTCTTTTTTAAGTGACAAAGGAGGTGAGACAACCTTTCTTTCTTTCTCTTCTGCACCTCTTTTCATAAAAGGATGTGCTCTGCAAAATTTGAATTCAGTCAAAAGGCTGCCCTTAAGGCCCTAGAAAGCCACATTTCTCCTTAAGGCTGCAGGTTCTTCTCAGCTCTGGCTGAGGCTGAAGGATCCACACCCAAGATGGTAGCGGTTGGGCGGAGGCCTCTGTTCTCCAGGGCCCACTTCTATGACCTGACAGTGTAGCAGCCAGCTTCTCCCAAAGTGACCCACAGGGGAAGTGCAGTGTTTTTATGACCAGGACTCAGAGGTCACTTGTCATTTCCACAATACTCCCTTGGCTACCCTGGTCAGGCATGCACATGGGGACATCTTACCAGTTTATTAGGTGAAAATTAGTATCTTGCTGTTTTAACATACATTTCTTCAATGACTAATGAGGTCGATCATTTTCTTTTCTTTCTTGAGACAAAAGTGTCACTCTGTTGCCCTGGCTAGAGTCCAGTGGCGTTGTCATAGCTCACAGCAACCTCAAACTCCTGGACTTAAGTGATCATTCTGCCTCAGCCTCCTGAGTAGCTGGCATTACAGGTGTGTGGCACCAGGCCCAGCTAATTTTGTTTTCCTAGTTTTTGTAGAGATGGGGTCTCATTCTTGCTTAGGTCTTAAACTTCTGGCTTCAAGTGATCCTTGGTCTTCCCAAATGCTAGGATTACAGGCATGAGCCACTGTGCCTGGCCTTTATTTTCTTCTTCATACTTTTTTTCTGCAAAGTAAAATTTTTCTTCAGTGAACTTGCATTTATAATTTCTTTTAAAAACTAACAGAACCAAAGGTGGTATACTTCTCAGTGAGAAAAGGAATGAATTACCAATGCATGCAACAACTTAAGTGAATTTTAACAGGATTGCACCAAATGAAAAGCCAATCTCAAATGGCCACCTACCTACCACCTACTAGCTCTTGGGCTCAGGCACTTCTCCATGATGCTTCTGTGTACAAAACATTCTTCAAATGACAGAATTGTACAGCTAGAGGACAGATGAGTGATTGTGTAGAGGGTAGAGATGGGGGTCAGCTATAAATGGGCAGTAGGAGGGAAGTGTCTGAGTTGGTAAAAATGTTCTGAATCTTGGTTGCAGGAAATGCTGTAAGATGACAAAGAACCATGCACAAAATGTTTGAATTAACCACCATGCCTGACTAATTAAAAAGTTCTTTTTTTTAAGAGACAGAGTCTCACTGTGTTGCCCAGGCTGGTCTAACTCCTGGGCTCAAGTGATCCTCCTGCCTTGGCCTCCCAATGTGCTGGGGATCATAGATGTGAGCTACTGTGCCTGCCCACAAGAGGACCATTTTTTTTTTTTTTTTTTTTTGGGTAGAGACAGAGTCTCACTTTATCACCCTTGGTGGAGTGCTGTGGCATCACACAGCTCAGGCGCCTGCCACAATGCCCAGCTATTTTTTGGTTGCAGTTTGGCCGGGTCTGAGTTTGAACCTGCCACTCTGGGTATATGGGGCTGGTGCCCTACTCACCGAGCCACAGGCGCCGCCCAAGAGGAAATTTTTAAATGGCAAATGTTGTTAGTGCATTTCCAAGGCTGATTTCCGTATGGGCTTTTTTCCCCCATGAAGTTGAGTTGACCTGTGTCTTGCCTTGTGTCCCCGCATCTAAATGATGTATTCCCTGGGCATAGGTTAACAACCTGCATTGAAATTGGTGGCATTTTTCATTCAGTGTCTTTGATTTGGAACCTTTCTTCTTAGGATGGTCTGTGTATGATTTGTCTTTTTTTCTTTTCCCAGGGGAAGGCAAAGAGGAGATTGCCAAGGTGACTTTTGAAGAGTTGAGGCAGCAAGTGGCTCTGTTTGCTGCAGCAATGAGGAGAATGGGTGTGAAAAAAGGAGATCGGGTTGTCGGTAAGTATTTTTGGTGCTTGTGATGGTTTTGGGAGGAGGGCAGAATGAATAGCTTGGAAGGTCCAGATGACTTTTGAATAAGGTAGAGTCATGGTATATTACATAACACCTTGTAGGACTGTACTTGCAAGGCAAAAAATAGACAAGGGATCGTTGAAAGAGTACCCTGTTCTGTGAAGGTGGGACTTGTCTTTGTTTTGTTCCTTACTTTGTCCTAGAGCCTAAAACAATTCCAGGAGCATCAACGATATGCAGTCAAGACTAGTTGGCTGGATTAATGAAGGTGTATGTAGGAGTTAGCCCTGCAGTGAGGGAGGAGAGGAGTAGTCAGTCCAGGTGACAGTGACAGCCTGTGCAAAAGTCATGAGGCTAGTGAGGTGTCTAGAGGGGTGACAGAAACTCTATGGGCAGAAGGTGAGGCAGGCGCCAGGACTGGTCCCAGGGACCTCATCCACCTTCACCTGCCTCTGCCTAGAAATTCCTGAGGCTTGGTCTGTTCTGACTACTTTTCCCCTCCCCTAAGCCCTAAAGTAAGGGAAAGGCAAGGGAAAGAGTGTGTGTAGGACCCAAAGAAGGTAGGAGCAGGGAACAGGACCTGCCAGACCCTTGTGCTGAGACCCTGTAGGAGGCTATTATTTCCAAAAAGCACCCAGGGCTAGAGTCTGCAGATGGTGACTGAGGCCTGAGGTC
The DNA here is from genome assembly GCF_000181295.1 of Otolemur garnettii. Taxonomy (NCBI): domain Eukaryota; kingdom Metazoa; phylum Chordata; class Mammalia; order Primates; family Galagidae; genus Otolemur; species Otolemur garnettii. The sequence continues at coordinate 5,315,454 of NW_003852494.1, forward strand.
TGGCTGGCTCTCCCTCCCTGAGAGCTGGCCCCCTTTTTGCTCCTTCAGGCCGCAAGTAATGATTTCCTCCTGAAAACACCTTAGGTGTTTTTCTTATAGTTTTTCCTTTCACCTGAATTTCTGGAAAAAAATATGAAGTCCTGTTCAGATTTTTTGAATCTGAGCTAAATGTACCTGTTCTCTGCCCCAAGGAACTTAGTTTCATTCTGATCTGGGTGGGTGTGCACACAGGGAGGAGCAGGTGCAGGCAGGGTGAGTAACTTCCAGTGTGTTAGGAGAACTCCTGACCAGGGGCTTGGACTCTGGAATCTTGATTTTTGGTGGGGGTGTGCCTCTTCCAAGAGAACTTACTGTGGCTTATTTGCAAAGAAGGATGAGAAGCTGGGTGGCCTTATCATATAAAAAGCACTGAATGGCAGCCCCTGTGTCTCCTCAGATATCAGAATTGGCCATGGCATTAATGCTCAACATATTTTGGTTGACTAGAAAAGAATCAAACAGAAAGGGACATGTTAAGTTACCTCCTGTCTCAGCCCTTGATTGAATGTGCTCCTTTGGCATAGCCTCAGGGTTCACTCCCTTTTTGTTGAGGTCTCTGCTCAGATGTTACCTCCTCAGAGACCATCCCAGGTTGGCCTTTAGAAAAGCCATCACTCTCCCTGCACCTGCTTTGCTTTTCCTTAGAGTCCTTATGTGTCACACTGGGCTATGTGTGCATGTGCCCTCCCATGTGTGAGGCTGGGGCCTTGTCTTTTGCTGCTGCCATAGTTCTATCTGTGAGGAGTGCCTGGCACATGGTTGACATTGAATAATTATTTGTTGAACGGACAAGTATGAGTCCTAGGCTGGTGATTGGAACAGGCATTTTTTGAGGTTGAAAGTTTGCTTTTCTTGGCTAGGCGTGGTGGCTCATGCCTGTAATCTTAGCACTCTGGGAGGCCAAGGTGGGTGGATTGCCTGAGCTCACTGGTTCAAGACCAGCCTGAGCAAGAGCGAGACCCTTCTCTGGAAATAGCTGGGTGTTGTGGCAGGCACCTGTAGGCCCAGCTATGTGGGAGGCTGAGGCAAGAGAATCACTTGAGCCCAGGAGTTTGAGGTTGCTGTGAGCTATGATGCCATAGCACTCTATGAAGGATGACAAAGTGGGACTCTATCTCAAAAAAA
>NW_003852494.1:5316654-5324058 GCF_000181295.1 Otolemur garnettii
TTGGGTCCTTCTTGGTCCAAATTAATCTGTACTCTTTCAGGGTCTAGCAAAGAAATGCAAAACATTCTATTGTCCAATTTTTATTTTTTAAAATCTCTTTTGGAGTAACATTTCTGAGAGAAGGAGAAATGGAACAGGGTACGTTGGGGGAAACAGTCAAGACACCTTTGGGCTCTGCTTCCTTTGAGGGGCATTTCCCAGATCCCAGCCTGGATCTCAGTTTGTCCTAGGAGATATGCTTCGGGGGAAGGGCTGGCTTCTCAGCACTTGTCACTCACCAAGTAGTCACCTGGCTCTCCCAGCCTCCTAGGCAGTGAGTCTCGCTTTGCCCTTGGGAGTGACACTGTTGAGACTTTTTGGTGTACACACACAGCCAGGTTTCATCTGAACAGCAGACTCCTTACACATCTGTGGGCAGAGCCCTGGGGGTTGAGTGAAGATGGTATTTTCCTCCTCTGTGTCTTGGATTCCTTGGATGCTTGTGGCCTAGCGGGGAAGATGCGTGTGAAGCCAAAGAATTGGAAGTATAAACTGCAGGGGACAGGAGAGGAAGAGGGAGAGGGCTGTTAGGTGAGGCCTCTGGCCAAGGGCCTTCTACTCCTTAATGCCTGTGCGCACGTCTTTTCCTCTGGAATGTGCAGGGTGATTTGTTTAATTGAGCATCATCTCTGTGGCCTTAAGGATTCTCTGCCTCTGTTGTCATGTGAATGCCAGTGAGTCATGAACTCCTCCGTTCCTGACCGGTTGGTCTATGGCTCTTGACTGCACTGCTGTGTTTTTGGTTCCCTCTTCCTCCTCTCTCCACCCACCCACCTATCCATCCATCTGTCCTTCTATCCATGTGTCCATCTGTTGTCCATCCTTTTTATCTACCAGCCAGCAAGTATCTGAGGGCTTTGCAAGGCAGGGCACAGAACAAAGTAAATGGACAAGAAAGAAAAAGTCCCAGCCCCCCATGTGAGAACCAGACATTAACCCCCCCAGTTACACAGGCGATCATTCATTTGCAGTTATGGTGAGTTTGGTGAGGGCAGGGTGTTTTTCAGGTGACCAGCAGGAGACAGAAATTCACAGTAGGGAGAAAGAAAGGCCTCGAAGAAGGCCTCTCTGTGGAAGTTTCCTTTATGTTTAAGTTAGAAGCTGAGGGATGTGCATGCATTGAGTGGAGGAGGCTGGTACTGTCAGGCAGGGCAGACAGCCTGTGCAAAGGCCCCACGGCAGGAGGAGCTTAGAGCTACTGCAGAACTGAAAGGCTGCTGTGAGTAGGTCCTGCAGAGGGACCAGAGTCCCTGGGAGGATGGGGCTGGTCACACAGGGCTGCAGGGTAACCTGACTAGAATGTAGAGAATGGGCCTGGGTTGGGGGTAGTGGGGAGTAGACAGGCTGGTGGCAGGTGATTTGGGTGGGTGGGAGGGTGGAGAGGATATGATCTGTGGGCAGCTCAGCCAGCCCCCTTCTCTCCACTCTGGCCCTGCCCTGGACCTCAGAGGAACCTTTGGAAGTCTGCTTACTCTGTTGCCTCCAGCACACCCACACCAAGGCTTCCTCCCTGGGTCCTTCCCACAGGTTATTTGCCCAACAGCGAGCACGCCGTGGAAGCCATGCTGGCTGCGGCAAGTATCGGGGCCATCTGGAGCTCCACATCCCCGGACTTCGGTGTGAACGTGAGTCTGGGTCCCCAGCGGAGGGGGTGACTGTGCCCTGTGAGTGCCCTGGGCAGGGGTGGCTGCAGGTAGAATTCCCATGGGGCTGTTCGGCAGTGCCGTGGAGGCCTCCCATGACCCTGGCCAGTGATGGGAGTAACAAGAGAGAAAGACCCAGAAGGAGCTGCACCTTGTTTTTAAATGTGAGGATGAGCTGGTTCTTCCTTACTTTCAAGTGAGTCTAACAGTCCCACTGTATATGGGATGACCTTGGCGGGTGATGTGTGCAGTGGCCAGTGTTATTAAGGTCCAGTGAGATCATCTTGTCTTCCTCACCTGTGATGTAGTGACCATGTGGGATTTCCTAACCGATTATCCTCTGAGGATGGTTTTCCGGATTTGTTCTGAAGCTGTTGCTCACAGAAGTCCCCTCAGGACCTCCTTGCTTTGATTAATGTGGTCCCCTCCCTCCTTTGGCTCGTCCTCTGTGCTATGTGGGCATGTGCTCTGGGAGGGGGGCCTCTGTGTTCCCACACCACCCTGAAGGAACCATACCACCCCAGGGTGTGTCCACTGCCCAGAGGGGACCAGGCAGTGACCAGAAGTGCACAGTAAACTCCATGGGGCAAATGAATCAGCAGCAGGGTGGGACTTTCTGGATGCCGCAACCCCTGCTCCCCAGCCAGGGCCCTCTCCTGGCTGCAGAGTCTTGGGCATCAGGGACCTTCCTGAGCCATGAGGACGGACCCTGTTACAGGACATGTGTGTCTCTGAGCACTCTTCCTGGCACTAGGCTGCTTTTGTTCTGGGCCAAGCCCCACTGTGCGTTAGTTGGGGCAGCTCAGTGGCTGAGTGCTGGCCAGGCTCAGCTAGCCACAAGCCCTAGGTGAGTCATTTATCCCCTCAGATTTCCTCATCTGCAAAATAGCTGCAGATCTGGAGACAAATGTAAAATAAGTCTGTGCACGCAGGACACCTAGAGCAGTGGCGGCCTGTGGGAGGGGCACTGCGTCTTATTGGTACTGTCAGGGGCCAGTGCCCGGAGTCAGTGTTCATGGTTGCTCACAGGTGAGGCTTTTGGGGTGTGAGCTTAGAGATGCCTGTCTTCTTTGGAGCTGGCTCTTCTGGTAGGACTTTGAGGAGTAATGGCATTTCCCCCACACTGCGTGGGGGGGGATCAGACACAGAAGCCTGCAGGGGTGAATGGTTGACCAAGGTGTCACCAAGTTCACGGTGTCACTGAGGGAGGGGATGACCACCCTGTAGCTCCCTGCTCAGTGCCCCCTGGAACTTTCTTGAACCCTTTCCCAGACTGCTTCAACCCTAGGACCCCCTGGGTCAGTGAGGACTCTCCTGAGACAGCAGTGCTACCTGTGGCCTGTTCTGTCCCCAGGGCCCTCTAGGGGGGGCTTTGTGAGCTGCTTGGGGCTGGCACTGTCCTAAGGAAGGTTGGGGAGGGTCAGATCCCTATTGCCTCTGGGCCCCTTGGCAGGGTGAAGAGAAGGGCTTTGGCCAGAAGATGGGTTGGTGTGGTGGGCGCCCTGGGCTCAGAGGGCTTCCCAGCTCTGTGTCATCCTTGGGTGGGTGCCTTAGAGTCCTCATCAGGAAAAGGAAGCAGTAACATAGACATGCAGGGGCTGGTGAAGATACCTTCTTGGGGCTGGGGACAGGGCTTGACCTCCTGGCAAGTGTGGTAAGTATGACCTGCTATTAACTAGTCAGGAGATGGGAGTGTTTTGAGTTAAATTTCAGCCTTTTGTAAGTGGGTTGGGAGATGTTGGGAGAGCTGTGTGTGGTGTGTGTGGGGGTGACGAAGACTACCACGGGACAGCGGGGCTCCTGGAACTGTCATTTGGTGGCGTGGCTAAAGCTTGTGGGGAGGGGAATAGGTAATCTCTGCTTTACAGCAGTTGCCACCCATAGCCTGTTCTCATGGCTGCATCCGGTCTGGCTAGTCCACTGTCCTATGTATATGACACTCCTGGCTGGCTCTGAGTGGACCGAGGCCTGACTTGTGGCTCTGCAGTGAGCATGGTCTCTGGTCTTTGGGATGCTATTTCCCTGTCTCTGGCTTCTGGACTCACAGTATCTGTGGGCGCTGCCTGGCAACATGAGCGCTGGAGCAGGACGTGAACACTAGGTGGCAGCACAACTCTGCTCGCACCGTACTGGCAGCTCCAGGGAGGAAATCTTTCCAGGCACCCTGGGCTGTGTCTCAGGGTCAGAAAAAATGACAGGGCCAAATGCCTTCCTGCTAAAATGCTTGAGTCTGCCTAGATTATGGGAATGGGTCACATTTTGCTGGTGTCTGAGGTGTAGAGTCCTCCTTCCATCTTGCTGTGGATGGGGCATGTGTGCAATCCCGTGTTGCTGGTGTTTGTAGTGAGATCTAGACAGCAGGCATGAGTTGGTAGCTGTCCCTCTGCTCACCCCATGTGGGAGGTCATGTGGCTGACACGTGGCATAGTGCCTGCCCGGACACTTGGTATCTGTGAGCTGAATAGGGACATAGGACAGATCAGTGGTGCCAAAGTCTGCAGTGCTGGCAGGTCATTCTGTTCCCCTCCTCTGCCATCCTTGTTCCGGGGCTGGGAGGAGTTCTCAAGTTGGGCCAGTGAGAGTCCCAGGAGTAAGCAGAGGCTGAGAGGCTTCCCCTGCCTCTTCAGTAGTTTGCAGGTCTGCACGTAGGAAAGAGGAGCCTGTTTTTAATTTCTGCCATCACCATTTTAAGCTTCAGATGGTGCCTCTTTTTGGTAATGGGCACTTTGCTGAAATCTGCAATGAAACGTGAATGTCTTTCCTACTTCAAATCGTGTTTTCTGTTGCAAATCACTAAGAATTCCTATTATAAAGGGAAAATTGCCACTGTGCTACAAATCCTGTTTTGAATTATTTGGTTTCATTATAGCCCAGTTGTCCTGGGCTCTGAAGTTAGTTCTGGAGCCTGCACAGACTGCTGTGGAGTTGCAAAGCAGGTGATTTTCAGGTATGGGGGGGCAGGGCCTCCTTACAGGTAGATCCACCTGCCCACAGACTGTGGAGGTAACGCTCTGTGCCTGGATGGGCTGAGGGCCAGAGAGACCCTCTCTGTTGCGGTACTGCAGACTGTGGTGGGCTGTCCATGGAGGACTGGGGCACCCATCTTTCCTCAGCCATGCCAGGGGGATGTGTTTTTGGCTTCTATCACCACCTGTCCCTCTCCTCCCCTCCATCTCTGCTGGCTGCCCACGAGGCTCAGTGTATCTAATCAAGACCATCTGGGCTTGGAGGGCAATACCAGGTAGGGGGAGTCCCCTGTTCTTGGGGTTCCCAACCTTCCAGCCTCATCAGGACTTCAGGTCCTACATTTTTTGAGCTTGTTGTTTTTTTCTTTGTTTTGCTGTTTACCTTTGAGCCTTTGGCATTTTCAAAGGTGTTGGTGGAGGCCACTCTCTGACAGTGCACACCCTGAGGGCCAAGCCTGCAGCCCTCTTCCTCCTGAAGCATTTTCAGTTGGCCCTGTGAGAATGTGTGTGTGTTTATTTGTAAATAGGGCAGCCGCTCTTCTTGCGCTGGGTGGGTAGCTGCCATGATTCCACACTGGCTGCTGGTTTCAATGCTTGGCTGGTTGCTAAGCACGGTATTCAGGGCAGATGCATGATCACAGGTGTGTTTTTTTCATCACAACATGAAGTAGTTTTCAAGCAAGTCTCCGTCAGGCCAGTTTTGGATGCTCAGAGGTCTTGACCTTGGCTTCCTCACCAGGAGGACGTCAGGCGTTTTGTGAGAACTCTTTTTTTTTTATTTTTTTTTTTAGACCGAGCCTCAAGCTATCCCCCTGGGTAGAGTGCCCTGGCATCACAACTCACAGCAACCTCTAACTCCTGGGCTCAAGCGAGTCTCCTGTCTCAGCCTCCCAAGTAGCTGGGACTACAGGCACCTGCCACAACGCCCGGCCATTTTTTGGTTGCAGCCATCATTGTTGTTTGGCGGGCCCGGGCGGGGGATTCGAACCCGCCACCTTAGGTGTATGTGGCTGGCGCCTTAGCCACTTGAGCCACAGGCGCTGAGCCTGTGGGAACTCTTGAATCTTTTCATGTTTTATTAGGGTGCAGGACTCTGATTCTGAAACACTGGTTGTCTCTACAGTCTGGTTGCCAGGATCATGGTTACCTCTGTGCCATTGGAGCTCCAGATCCCTGGCAGGCTATGTCTTTTCGCCCTGAGTTTGTTGTCACTTTATGTGAGGATGGTGGCTTTATTCCACACAGACAGTCTCTGTCCCCTGCCGGGGCTCTCCCAGTCTGGATCTGTCCAGTTCCACCCCGACCTCAGGCTTTCTAGACGACCTGGCCTTTCCCTTCTGTGGGTTCTACTCCCTCTCTGCCCTGCCTGGTGGGGACCTTCTTGTTCTTGACCCCATCTTAGGACATGCACCCAGCAGTCTGGGTTTCCTCTTTCTCCTCCTCCTGATTCAGTCTGGCCCAGTATGTTGGTACCTGCTTCTATTCTGCTGTCATTTGGGTTTCCCCTGTCAAACACAGTGTCAATCTTAGCTGAGGCAACACCCAAATCAGACTGGCCTGGCTGTAATTCTATTTGTGCCGCTGGCCAGTTGTGAGGCTTTGGGCAAGTTACTTGCCCTGTTCCTGCCTCATCAGGGATATGGAGCTAAGAATGTTACCCTTCTTTTAGGTTGTGAAGGTCAGACAGGTTAGAATGGCACCTGGCAGCACTCAGTAAGTGTTTGATATTTTACTGGCAATAATTCTATCCCTAGCTAAACCAAAGACTTGCAGTTCAGTCTGTCTTAGAGTCCTGGGCACAGATAGGACACTGGTATAGATGTGCCATTTGTGGTTTATGTGTTCACTACAGCAGAGGTCTGGAAAGGCCCCATGTCTGTGGGTGAGGGAGCTGAGGCATCTTGGAGTGTTGGGACCCACTTTGCATAAAGGTGACTCGGGCTGGAAGGAGCCAGGTCCAGGGATGCCGTGTCTAGAGCCTCAGAGCCAGGTATGGGGGAGTAAGGAGTAGAGAGAAACTGCTGCCTTGATATTTGCATAGCATTAGTCTCAGAAATAAATGGAGTGGCAAAAAAGTTCACCTTGTTCCAACTAGGGTTGGCTTTCCTGGGACATAAACAATTCTGGGAAACCAGTGGGATGTGACGTTCTTCAGGGAAGAGCCGGGCCATGCTTTCTGAGGGCGTATCTGGGTATTGAGGATGAGGCGAGGCAGGTTTACCAGGCTGGCATGAGCTATTCATGTGCTGGCTGGGGAGGTGGGAGCCCCTTGCCCGATGCTTCCATCTTGCTCTCTCCTATGCATTGGGAAGGAGGCAAGAGGTGGGACTTGCCCTCTCCTATGCATCTGGGAAGGAGGAAGAGGTGGGACTTGAGGTAGCCCAGGAAAGTTTGGTGCCAAGAAAGGCCATTTCTGGATTCTGTCACTTGTCTTCTGGTGGTTTGGGCAGGGTGTGCTAATTAGCATCAGACCTGAGGAGGGCCACCATGAGGCCTGTGGTGTCAGTGCTGGCAGGGTGGGTGCTGCCTTGTGGCTTTCTGCAGCCACTTCTGTGACAATTTAGAGTGGAAGAAGCAGCAGAAAACAGTCTGGGACCAGCAGGGGCCTTGCCAAGGACAGAGGAGGCAGATGGCGAGGGAGGACCTGGTATCCTGAGGCTGGAGGCTAAGTCCCTGTCAGCTATGTGTTCAGTGCTGCTTTTTTTTTTTTTTAAACCAATGATGAAGTTGGCCAGTGTTTTATTTAATGCTCTTAC
>NW_003852494.1:5324951-5358125 GCF_000181295.1 Otolemur garnettii
TTTTTTTTTCTTTTTTTTATTGAACGGTAACTATGTACATTAATGAACTTCTAGGGTACAGTGTGGGGTTTTCACATGCAATCTGAAATACTTCCATCAACTGGTCAACACAGCCTTCATGTCATTTTCTCAGTTATTGCTTTAACCTACAAAGTTTTCATTGATCCCCTGAGGTCCTAGGTATCGTACTTCTCATTGGTCACAGATTACCTTAGTGGCCACTTGGGCCCATTTTCCTTCTCTTTTTAGCCATAATTGCTACCTGCTATTTTTCTGGTTCCCAGGCAAGATAGTTAAAAAGGGCCCTGAAGCAAGCAAAGAGTTTTGGTTATGACTCAGTTAATCAAGTCCATAAAATGCAGCTTCCAGCTTGTGACACAAAGTGGAGTAATGGTCATGGTTATAGAACAGAACACATCAGATGTCACAAACATCAACAAACATCCCAAGTAGCTGGGACTACAGGTGCCCACCACAACACCTGGCTATTTTTAGAGACAAGGTCTTGCTCTTGCTCAGGCTGGTCTTGAATCCTGAGCTCAAGGAGAGCTCAAGGCCTCCTCGGCCTCCCAGAGAGCTATGATTATAGGTGTGAGCCACTGTGCCCAGCCTCAAAATAATTTTTTAAATCAGTGGAGAATGGTGGCATATGCCTGTAGTCCCAGCTACTCAGGAGGCTGAGGTAGCAGGATGGCTTGAGCCCAAGAGTTTGAGGTTGCTGTAACCGTGATGCCGTGACATTCTACCAAGAGCAACAAAGTGAGACTGTCTCAAAAAAATTCTGTAGTGATTTGCTCTCACGTTTTATTTTGTTCCCTTTTCCTTATTAACTTTTCAAACTGTCTTGCTGGTGTGGAACAGTGCTATTTACTCTTCTGTATTGAGTTTGGATGTGGCCATTTTGCCTAACTTTGATTCGTTCTAATGGTTTTTCTAGTCATTTTCATGGATTTTTCCACACAGCTGTCCCCATGGTCTTCACTAAGCCAGGCCATTTCTAACTTCCACCCATCGCCTTGGCAGAGGGAGGTCCTGGGGACTGTGCTCTTGTCTCACTGGGATCCCCATCCTTTACCGCACGTGATATGTGCCATCAGTATACCTTTTGTCAATGAGTAAATTTTTCCTCCAGTTTCCAGCTTATGAAAGCTTTTTGGACAAAAAAGTGTCACATTTTGTCAAATACGTCTGAGACGATCATGCCATTTCCCCACCCCACCCCTTCAGTCTGTCACTGTGGTAAGTAACATTGGTCTGTAACCTTTTCTGGTTTGTGTATTTTCTGTCCTTTCCTGCCTTCTGTGATGGTGTCTATCTCCTTTAGTTTAGGGAGATTTTGTGGCCCTGCCCTACAGTGCTACTCACCATGGTGTCTGTATTAGGAGGCCTTTCTCTCTTCAGGGCTTGCACCAGTTCTCAAATCATTTTTTGTTTTTTAGACAAGTTCTTGCTCTGTCTCCCAGGCTTTAGTGCAGCGACATGATCATAGCTCACTGCAACCTGAAACTCCTGGGCTCACGTGATCCTCCTGCCTCATCTCCCAAAGTGCTAGAATTACAGGCATGAGCCACTGTGCCTGATCAGTGTTATCTTTTTTGTTGATCAGATTTGCCAAGGATTTTATTTTATTGGGCAAAAAGATTTCGGTTTTCATTATGGCCTGAATTCCTTCCTTCTTTTCTTTTCTTTCCCCTGGCTTCCTAAGCTGTGAATATAGTTCTCTGGAAACAATTGGAAGTGGAAAACAATAACATTTATAATTGTTTTCCTCCTGTGTTTCTGATAGCTTGTGTATTCCAGAAAGGAGGAACCATGTCTGTTGCTTCACTGGCACTGTGCCTGGCACCCAGTACATGGAATAGAAAATGCTTCCTCCCCCCTACTCTTCCGTTAGCACAGCTTCTGGTTTGGAAAATTGGACAGCGTTGAAAGTAAACTCTCAATCCTTGAGCTTTTTAGCGCAGAGATTCAGAAATTTTATCATAGATCAGGGCCATCTGGAGGGCTGGTGAAAACAGATTGCTGAGCCCCCTTCCGCACCCCCACAGAGTTTCCAGTTCATTAGGCCTGGGGGTGGTGGTGGGGCTCAGGTGGTGGTGCGGATGCTGCTGCCCCTTAGGCTCCTGCTGAGTGGGGGCTTCTCCTCCCCAGCTAAGAGTCACCTGGGAGCTCTGAAAACAAACCCAGCTAATTAGTTACTCTAATGAGCTTAATTAGCTTAATAGTCCCACCTTGGGTGGCTCTAACAACACCCACCCCTGCTCTGTGAGTCATTACAAGGAGGTTCTCATATCACCCTATGCACCCCTGGAGTAGCCCAGGCATTGATCTCGAACCTTTATTTATTTATTTATTTATTTTTTGAGACAGAGCCTCAAGCTGTACCCCTAGGTAGAGAGCCGTGGCATTACAGCTCACAGCAACCTCCAACTCCTGGGCTCAAGCGAGTCTCCTGCCTCCGCCTCCCAAGTAGCTGGGACCACAGGTGCCCGCCACAACGCCCGGCTATTTTTTGGTTGCAGCCGTCATTGTTGTTTGGTGGGTCCGGGCTGGATTCAAACCCGCCACCTTAGGTGTACGTGGCTGGCGCCTTAGCCGGTTGAGCTACAGGTGCCAAGCCGATCTCGAACCTTTATAAGGGAATTGGCCTTCTTTGTGGATAAAAATCCCTTCCTGTGTTCTGAACTTGCAATGGCCCAGAGGGGAGATGAACAGAGACCTGATTTTAGGCGGCTTTAATCTGTTAGCTCTGGACTAGCACTCAGGGAGCTTCAAGGTGTGTCATGAAGCCACCCTTGTCAGCTCACCTCAGTTCCAGAAACAAGCCCCTTGACCTAGGTGGGAGCAATCCCTTCTTTTAGGAAAGAGGTGCCCTTGGTGGGATGGCGGATTCTGGGTGCAGTGTAGACAGACACCTGAGTGTGGTGAGCCTGCGTGTAAGATGGGCTCATTAACTAGTGGATATGTGCAAGGTTTATGCATTTGGTTGGCAAAAATGTAGCGTTTAGAGGATTTAGATTCTTTTTTAATTGAACATTTAAAGAACCAAAATAGGGGACCACTGTGTAATGCTATAGTTAGTGTTTTGGAAGATGAACCTTTCATGTATACTAGAGAGCCATGTTAAAAGGTTCTTTTTTTAAATGGGGAATCTTTTTGGTACTGCAAATATGCGCCCTGTGTTCTCCCATTTCAGTACATGCCTGAAAATCCTTTCGGTATTTATTGATATTAATGTCTTCCTTGGAATGCTGGTAGTTTATCACATGGAGGTTGTGCTTTCATTGACTTTCTTTATTGGCCATGGGTGCTGGGGAAACAGGGATGTGGCTTGTACATGATGGTCCCATGGGCCACTGAAAGTTTTTTTTTGGAGACAGCATCTTACTTTGTTGCCCTTGGTAGAGTGCAATGGTTTCATAGCTCACAGCAACCTCAAACTTTTTGGCTCAGGCAATCCTCCTGCTTCAGCCTCCTGAGTACTAGGACTACAGGCATGCACCACTACGCCCTCCTGGTTTTTTAGAGATGAGGTCTCACTCATGCTCAGCTTGGTCTCAAACTCCTGAGCTCAGGCAATCTGGCTGCCTCGGCCTCTCAGAGTGCTAGGATTACAGGTATAAGCCACTGTGCCCAGTGCCACTGAAGGTTTTGCCTTTTGGATGATCAGTGATGACTTTTCTTCCCCTTTTCAGGGTGTCCTGGACCGGTTTTCTCAAATTCAACCAAAGCTGATCTTCTCTGTGGAGGCTGTTATCTATAACAGCAAAGAGCACCGCCACCTGGAGAAGCTGCAGCAGGTGGTTAAAGGTGTGTGGCCCTTCCACTTTGAGCTGGCATGCGTGTGAGTGTATGTGTGTGTCTGTGGGCTTGGGTCTTTGGAAGCTGCAAGCTTCAAAAACCGGGGGTAGTCCCCAGGCTAGATCTTATTACATTTTGTCTTAAAAAAAAAATTAGCCACTTAAAAAATAAGCCACAATCTTTGTCTTGTAACCTTGTGTTTTGTCCTCCCTTACTTTTTAGGACTGCCAGACTTGAAAAAAGTGGTGGTGATTCCTTACATCACCTGCAGAGAGAAGATTGACATTTCCAAGATTCCAAATAGGTAAGGAGCCAGCCATACTCTAATACACAGGTCTGGGGTGTCAGGGGTCCTCAAACTTTTTAAACAGGGGGCCAGTTCACTGTCCCTCAGACCTTTGGAGGGCAGGACTGCGGGCCCTGGGACGAGTTGGCTGCTAAGCAGGACAGGCAGCGGCAGCAAAAATATCTGGCGGGCTGGATAAATGTACTAGGAGGGCTGCATGTGGCCCGCGGGCCATAGTTGGAGGATGCCTGGTATAGACCATACTCAAAACCCAACTGAGAAGCAGGTCTCCCTGGATCTTCCCACTTGGAGTTGGTCATAGCATTTTAGAAGCAGAGGAGGTTTTAGTTAAAATAATCATTTTGTAGGTGGAGCACCTGAGGCCCCCAGCCTGCATTTCCCAGGGCTGGGAGGGAATGAGTGGCATTATTCTCCTTTGATCTTTCTTTTTTTTTTTTTGAGACAGAGTCTATTTCACTCTTGGTGGAGAGCCATGGTGTTACAGCTCATAGCAATCTCAAACTCCTGGGCTCAAATGATTCTCTTGCCTCAGCCTCCTAGTAGCTGGGACTACAAGCACCCACCACAATACCTGGCTGTTTTTTGTTGCAGGCATGGTCTGGGTTCGAACCACCAGTCTCAGTGTAAATGGCTGGCACCATACCACTGCACTATGGGCACCGAGCCCCCTTTGATCTTTCTCGAAGCAGAGAGGGAGAGGGTTTAGGGATCAGGTGTTTACCCTCGTAGGGTAAGCTTTGACTTTAGTTTCTGGCCTGGGCCACTGAGAATAGCCTAGTGAGAAGGAACTGTAGAGACATGGCAGGGCATCCTTGTGCTCACATGGGGGACAGAGGTAGAAGACGGGAGGAGATTGCAGAGGCCTTTTCATTCAGACCCGTGGTAGTTGTAGTTGACATATTGCTTATTCTTATCATATATCAGGATGCTCTCTGGGGGCGCTGAGAGGTACAAGGCATTACGTCCTGACTTCCAGGGCTTGTAAAATAGTTAGGGAGGAGAGACACACCTGCAGGGAGGCCCAGTGGGCACAGCTATGCCTATTGAGTAGGAGAAGGAGGAAGTGCTCAGGAGTTGGGAGCAGGACCTTGTTGGTTCTCTCTGGGGCCTGTGAGTTGTAGGGACAGCTGCATGTGTAGGAATTCCAGGGGATGAAGGCTGCTGCAAGCGAAGTGGTGGTTTGGTGAGGGCCTCAGTCTCTAGAGGCAGACTCACTGGGTTCAGATCTCAGCTGCGTGACCCTGTGTAAGTGACTGACCTCTGTGCCTTGGCTTTTCCATCTGTCCAGTGGGGATGGTGCTTCCCTCATGAGCTGTCTATGAGGATTACATAGGCTGATGTGGAGCAGAGTGCATGCAGGCACTCTCAGCAGAACTGTCTGTCATGGTGAGGCTGTGCTAGGCTCTGTCCCCCAGACTATCCGAGTCAGGGCAATGTGGAGCCTCCAAAGGCAGGCCCAGGTGCTTGTCCCTGTGGTCTATGGGAATGCTGCCGACAGAGCCCTGGTCTTAGGTTGTGCAACCTTGGATTTAGCTCCTTGGCTTTAACCGATGGAGCCCATAACTGCAGAAGGAAGTAAAACGAGGTCTGCCGAGTCCATGGCAGCCTGGCTTTTGTTTCTCTGAATTGATCCAGTGGAATAACATTAGCTACTTCACTTAGCCTTAGATCATGCAAGAGCTCCCTCAGTAAGTCCTAGGAAGCAGGCTGCCACTGCTGTTCTTTTTTTTTTTTTTTTTTGAGACAGAGCCTCAAGCTGTCGCCCTGGGTAGAGTGCTGTGGCATCACAGCTCACAGCAACCTCCAACTCCTGGGCTCAAGCGATTCTCCTGCCTCCTCCTCCCAAGTAGGCACCCGCCACAACGCCCAGCTATTTTTTGGTTGCAGCTGTCATTGTTGTTTGGTGGGCTGGGCTGGATTCGACCGCCAGCTCAGGTGTATGTGGCTGATGCCTTAGCTGCTTGAGTCATAGGCACAGAGTCTTTTTTTTTTTTGAGACAGAGTTTCACTTTCTTACCCCCAGTAGAGTGCGGTGGCTTCATGGCTTACAGCAACCACAAACTAACTCCTGAGCTCAAACAATCATCTCAAGCAATCATCTTGCCTCAGTCTCTCAAGTAGCTGGGATCATAGGCATCTGCCACAATGTCTAGCTACATTTTAGAGATGAGACCATCCTTGCTCTTGCTCAGGATGGTCTTGAACTTGTTAGCTCAACACCTTGGCCACCCACACACCTTGGCCTCCCAGAGCCACCTGAGCCACTGTGTGTGGCCCCTTTTTTTTTTTTTTTTTTGAACAGAGTCTCACTCTGCCTCCCTAGGTAGAGTGCCATAGCATCATCATAGTTCACAGCAACCTCAAACCTTTGGGTTTAAGCACTCCTCTTGCCTCAGGCTCCGGAGTAGTTGGAACCACAGGCGCCTGCCACAACACCTGGCTAGTTTTTTTACTTTTAGTAGAGATGAGTTCTTGCTTTAGTGAGGCTCATCTCAAACTCCTGAGCTCAGGCAGTCCACCCACCTGGGCCTCCTAGAGTGCTAGGATTACAGGCGTGAGCCTCCACAGCTGGCCGCTGTTCCTCTTTTGATTGCCGGATGCCACGGATAAACCAAAACTGAGTTTGTGCCTGTCTGTCTGCAGGGAGCTGGAGGGCGAGAGCCACTCTTTGGGCTTTACATTTTTAGAAGAGCAATACCAGAACAGTTATTTACTGTGATTGATAGACCATTTGAAAGAAAAGATTTTTCTCTGTGTGAAGTATCCGATTAGTTCGGGCACTTCCCATATGTGGGATTCATGTTGGAGGTGGGGGTGAGTGGGGCTTTCATTGGCTGTGAAGTTCCCCAGTGAGCAATTTTCCTGACACGCTGGAGCAGACGCCTTTGTTTGTTTATCACTCAGGGTTGGATTGTTTTGGATGCCCCTGTTTACTCCACAGTGTCTCCCTCAGGAAAATCCCTCATCTTTAAGGCCTTTCCATGCAAGACTGCGAAATTCTTCATTGTAGTATGTGTGCATTTGTATTTCAGGGCAATTATCTTCAGCCAATTGCTACAGGCTGACTTTAATCCCCCCCTTCTTCCTTGAAAGAAAGTTCCATTTGTCAAAAATCGGTATAGGGCCAGTGTTTGGGGATTGGTGTGTCTGCTGATCTCAAAATAGAAAAACCGCCCTTCCTAAGATGGCTTTTGGCTTCTGCTGCTGTTTTTAACTCAGAAGACAAATCTCCTGTTTACATGGGCCCTTTGGTCATTGGCCCCTAGATGGGTGCTTTATGTTTTGGGGTGAGGCTGGGCAGATTTCTTAGGTGACAGCCAATAGCTGAGATTAATTTTAGCTTGGGCAAATATTTGTGTCTTGTTATTGTGAACCTCAGGATATAGTGAATTGATGGTAACACACGATATTTACCTAGCAGGTCTCCATGATTGACTGATGGTTTGGGGACATTGGCCCACATGTGCGGGAATGGCTCATTAATCCAGCACCTGCCCCCTCCCTGCGCCTAGGAGGGAAGCATCCTAATTCAGACCCACTTGGCTAGTACTTCCCTTTGGGTAATCACTGGAAACAAGGGGTTTGCTAATCAGGTGATGAATGGGGAACAAAGGACCTGGGCTCAGAGGACTCAAACACTATTTCCAAAGCCGCCTTCTGCAGTGTTTGTGCCAGATAAAGCACTTGGAGTCTTCACTCAGTGAGTTTTCCTTCCATTAGCTTGAGTTCCTGAGATTTGACTTCCTCCCTTTGTTCTAGGAATCTTCCAGAGCATGCCAGTGTCCCCCAGAAATCCAGGCTTTCACTTGGTAGAAGTTGGAGGGAGGACACATGCACATCTAGTGCAGCATTCCAGAATGTTCACTTCTTGTTTCCCTCGTGTTTTTGCCCACAGCATGTTTCTGGATGACTTTCTTGCTGGTGGCTCTGGTGACCAAGCTCCACAGCTGGAGTTCGAGCAGCTGTCCTTCAGTCACCCACTCTTCATCATGTTCTCGTCCGGCACCACAGGCGCGCCCAAGTGCATGGTGCACTCTGCCGGGGTAGGTCTGCCGGGTCTCCCATCACTGTCCTCTCCCAGTTGTTAGTGGTGGTGGCATCCATGTCACCTGAGGTTCCTTCTCTCTGAGTGGGTGCGTGGAGCTCTAGAGTGGGGTCCAGGTGGATAGAGAGCTGCTGTTCTGGGGACTTGACAGGTGTAGAGGCCACCTGCATAGCACACTGTGACTGTGTCACCAGGTCAGGATGTGCACCAGCTGAGCCAGCGACTTACCCCCTGCAGGTCATGACCCTTAGGGGATTCTGAACTCAGCCTGTGGGCCCCACATGTGTTTTAAAAAGAATGAATTATAGAAATAATAACAAAATGAGACCAAAAACCGCAAAGAAAAAATAAAAAGAATGAATCAGTATGGAGTCATCATCCTGGACTTCAGAGTCAAAGCATTCTATAATAGACATACTCTGATTTGACAGTGTGAATGTTATTTTCGTTGCATTGTCATTCTTATTGCTTAATATTTTGATGTAGCAATCATCTGATTTCTTTTCTGAATGTATTTATCTTCATTCGTTCTTTACAAGCTTTTTGTTTCTAGTCCTTATCTTAAACATTGTTATTGTTATTAAGTTTTAAGCCTTTTTAATTTTGCGAAGGCAAAAAGTGGAAACCTAATAAACACATGTATATGTTAAAAAAAAAAAAAAGAATGAATCAGAAGAGTGGAGAGTAGAAAGTATCGGTGCGTGGGGACATGAGAGGTGCGAGTGTCGTTCCCTGAAGCAGTTGCTCCGTGGTGCGGGTGCAGATGTGCTGGGGCATCGTGAGCTCACGTGTGACCTCATGAGAAGGAGGTTATGGTGCTGGTCAGGCTCCCTGGGCTGCTGCCGTGGCAGAATACCACAGAATGCCTGGTTTAAACAACAGCAGTTTCTTTTTTCAGTTCTGGAGGCTGGAGGGTCAATATCAAGGTGTGGGCAGGGTGGTTTCTTCTGAGGCCTCTCTCCTAGACTGGTAGATGGCTGCCTGCATACTGTGTCCTCCCTTGATCTTTCATGGGGCACCCCTGGTGTCTCTGTGTATGTCCAGATTTCCTCCTTTTATAAGAACACCAGTCAGATTGGATCAAGGACTTTCCTAATGGCTTCATTTTATCTTAATCACATTTGTGAAGGTCCTATATTCAAATATGACCACATTCTGAGATTCTGGGGATTAGAGTTTCAACACATGAATTTGGGGGGGAGGACATAATCGAGCCCATAATGCTTGCCTTTCATTTTCCTTATTTCATCCAAGGTCTAACTTTATTAAAGTACCTGAAATGATACATAACTACTAAGCAGATTTTATATGTATAGAACAGTAATTTTTTTTAACTTTTTATTTCTGAAAAAATAAAGTACCTATAGAACCGTAGAAAACTTTTAAGAATAGTACGGCCAGCTCCACAGCACTCACCAGCTAGATTCATCCATTGCTAATGTGCTCTTTCTAACATCTGCAACATCTGTTCTTAACATTTTGCTTTCTCTCTCACATTGTTTTGCTTTTTGCTAAACCAAGTGAGAGTGAGTTGCAGCTACAATGATCTTCTACCCCTGAATATTTCAGCTCACATCTCCCAGAACATTCCCTTATAAAAGTGTAGTACACTCATCAAGTTCCGGAAAGTTGACGTGGATGCAACACTGTTGTCTAATGTACACTCATATTCCAGTGTTGCTTGTCTTCTGACAATGTCCTAGCGGTTCAGGCTACATTGCATCAGTTATTTTTAATCTTTCTCTCTCTCTCTCTCTCTCTTTTTTTTTTTTTTGTTTGAGACAAAGTCTCACTCTGTCATGCAGGCTGGGGTGCAGTGGCATCATCAGAGCTCACTGCAACCTCAAACTCCTGAGTTCAAGTGATCCTCCTGCCTCAGTCTCCAAAATAGCTGATTACAGGTGCACACCACTGTTCCCAGCTGATTTTTCTATTTTTTGTAGAGGCAGGGTCTCACTCTTATTCAGGCAGTTCTCCTCTGGCCTCCCAAGGTGCTGGGATTACAGGTGTGAACCCTCCCCCACACCTGACTTCTTTAATCTCTTCTGATCTGGAGCAATTCCTTGGCCTTTCTTTTTGTCTTTCTTTTTTTTTTTTTTTGCAGTTTTTGGCCAGGGCTGGGTTTGATCCTGCCACCTCTGGCATATGGGGCTGGCGCCCTACTCCTTTGAGCCACAGGTGCTGCCCTGTCTTTCATGACATTGATGTTTTTGAAGGGTCCAGGTTCGTGTCTTTGCAGAATGGCTCTTGTTGGGTTGGTCCAATGTTTCTTCATGGTTAGGACCATGTGCAGTTTGGGCAGGAACACCATGGAAGAGATATTGTGTCCTTCTCAGCACATCACAGCAGAGGGCACACAGTGTCAGTTGATTCCATTCTTGTGGTTCCACTAGGTCACTCTTCAGAAATAAAATTTCTGGGTGAATTTGGTACTTTAATAACTGCTGTCGGGTCTTATTTTCTCTAATCCTCCTCTGCTCCTGAAGTTGATGAGAAAGCCTCTTTCCGACTCAGGTTAAATCCTTACCTCGGACTCAGACTATTCAGGAGATCGAGAATCCTGGCTCCCCCCAGGCTCTCCTCACATTGCTTGGGGCTTTCCTGCTCTTCAGCTCTCTCTGTATCTAATTTCCTAGTTTTTCTCACATTGGCTTAGCCTGTAGGGAGGAGAAAAACCTGCAGTTATTTTGGTCCAAACTTGTAATCGCTACCTTTTTGCCCCTAACTCAGAAGAAGAGAATTATCCAAGTGGAGAAAACTCATGTTCACAAACAGTTCGCTATGTTTTCCTTGATAAGATGGTGGTATTTGGAAATGGAATATCCCATTTCTCTCATTCTAGCTCATTTAGCTTTTACAGATGGTTCTCTATACCTAGAAACAGTTTGAATCCCTTCCACAAAAAGGAAACATTTACAGTGGAATCATTTTAAAGCCCTATAGTACTTTGTATGGAGTGTTCTCATCAGAATGTGGAAAGGTGTTAACATGGCCCCGTTATTACCTGGCTTTGGATACACTGAAGGTCCAGTTGCAGGCTGGGAAACAGAACTGCAGGCACAGAGCATGTTAATCCCAGGCATTGGGGTGGGGGTTCCTTAAGAACCCCCACAGGGGAGGGAGGGAGAGACAAAGGGAGGTGGAGTGGCAGAGGCTTTATTTCTAGAAGTGACACTGGCTGGACTAAGTTGCCTTTGTATTTTTATTTTTGAGACAGGGTCTTTTTTTTGGTCACTCCAGCTATAATGCGGTGGCATCATCATAGCTCACAGCAACCTTATACTCCTTGGCTTAAGAGATTCTCCTGCCCCAGCATTCCAAGTAGTTGGGACTATAGGTGCCTGCCACAATGCCTGGCTGTGTTTTCTTTTATTAGAGATAGGGTCTTGCTCAGGCTGGTCTTGAACTCCTGAGCTCAGATGATCCACCCTCCTCAGCCTCCTAAAGTGCTGGGATTACTGACGAGAGCCACCATGCCTGGCCTTTGTTGTCTTTTTGTAGGCAGTGAGTGGTCTTTGTTGTTCATACCATCCTATTTTATAAAATCAAGGTTGGGGCATGTTCAACATCTAAGGTGTGCTTAGAATTTGTTTGTCCCTGTGGAGGGGTGGCCCTGGTCACCTGGCCACAGGCCTGTTCATGAGCCCCAGAGATGAGCATTTTTAGAAGCTTTGCAGACAAGGACAGGGTGTATGTGGCCAAACAAGACATCTTAGGGAAAATTGAAATGTATAACTGTACTTTTATTTTTAGTGCTTTTTGCATAGTGAATGTCATTTTTTTAAGGAGAGGAACATAAAAATGTATTAGATATAATGTAGTTTGCTCATAAAATGATCGTGCCTGGTATATTTGGAGTGTGGGAAAATCAGGAAAAATTATATTTATTCTATCTTAACTGGGTTCTTGCTTCTCCAGAGAAGTGACTAAGCATCTTGCTCATTTTCAAGAGTTATCTTGACAACAAACTTAAAAACAGCAAAGTGAATTAGGCCACCATCGGGTCGCTTATGGTTCCCTGGGTTTATTGGGGTGGAGGGTAGTGTTACTGGGTTGTTGGTTTGTGTTTTCTAAATCCATGAAAGGTCTCAGAAAACAGCTTCCCTGTCCCTTCTTTTAAATTAAATTACTTTCTTGCTTGAGACCCAGGAAACCATGTCATTTAAGATTCCTTACCCTGAGGGAAAGCATTCAGACTTGGCCATAAATATGTAAGAATTAAGGGGAAGACTATTGATGTGAATTGTTAAGATTCATGCGGAGAAATTCTTGAGAGCGAAGCTAAGCCTCGTTTGTTTTGTGCCATCTGAGAAAATGAGGGTAAGGAGCAAATGTGCAAATGTGGGCTTACAGATCTGCCTGCTTCCAGCAGACCGTGTAGGTGAAGGCACACGTTTAGATTAAATGCTGATTTTAAGTAAAAAGAAAATGGGAGGGGGGATTTGCCACAGGTTCACGTAGTCAGAGACTGCTTTGCCCTTTAAATGGATTCATTGTGTAAAGATTTGGTTTCAGAAAGAATTCCTGAAACATGGTCATCCCCAGATTGTTCCCCACTCACTCTCGTGAAAACAGCATGCCAGGGGACAGCCTCTGGAAGCCTGTGAGTGCCCAGGGTGGAGGAGGATGCCCCTGACCCTCACAGAACGGCGGGGGAGGGGGGGATGTAGGCAGAGGAAAGGATTGTCTCCCCTAGTGCAGGAGGTAGCAGCTGCCCCCCTGGGGACTTTAGTCGCTGACCTAATCCCTGCCTGTCCTCAGGATCTTGTGTGAGATCCATTGTAAAGACAGGAAAACTTGCCTGGAGTGGTGGCTCACACCTGTAATCCCAGCACTTGGGAGGCCGAGGTGGGTAGATTGCCTGAGCTCACAGCTTGAGCCAGAGTGAGACCCCTCTTTAAAAAATAGCCAGGGGTTGTGGTGAGTACCTGTAGTCTCAGCTACTTGGGAAGCTGAGGCAAGAGGATCACTTAAACTCAAGAGTTTGAGGTTGCTGTGAGCTAAGATGCCATAGCACTCTACCAAGGGTGACCAAGTGAGACTGTCTAAAAAACAAACAAACAAACAAAACCAGAAAACTCCATACATATTTTTCATGATATCTGATGCCACAGATAAACAACAAAAAAAATCCTCACATGATTAGCATGTGGTCCTCAAGCCACAGGATGGATACCCCTGCTTAGAGGTTTGGACCATGCCAATATATTCCTCATTAAACAGTAAAAATAGAAAGTTATAGAAAGTGTAGGGGCGGGCTCAGGGGTAGGCATTTTGATTAGGCTTCTTAGCTTGGAGTGGGGATGGGTGCTGCCCTTGGGTTGAGGCGTCCCTGCGGTCCAAGCTCTGTCCTGAGGCCTGCAGATGGGTGTGTTGTTTGCCCCAAGCCCCCTTCTTTTGCTCTCAGTAAGGGTCACTTCTCTTCTGCCTGGATTGGCTTGGGCATTGAGAGCTTGTGGCAGGCAGGAGCGAGCCAGGGTTTTTCTCTGGGTCGTGAGCTGCACTTGGGTGTCAGGCAGCAGAGTGGCGGGGGGCATCACTCACCAAGGTGGGGCAGCGGACTCCAAAGTCTGCTTCCTTCAGGAGAGAAAAGAGATTTTCTTGGGCTTCTTCCCAAGAGTGTCCATGTGTGCCTGTGCCTTTGTCCCTGCACTTTATAGAGAGCAGCCTGCTTCACCCGTGTGTCTCCCCTCCCCAGGGCACCCTCATCCAGCATCTGAAGGAACACCTGCTTCACGGCGACATGTCTAGCAGCGATGTGCTCCTGTGCTACACCACGGTAAGGGCTTCCTGAGGGTGCACGAGCTGGACGGGTCCCCTGCTGGGCATCACCCAGGCTGCAGGGCCAGAATGGAGATGGGCTTGTTCCCTGCTGCCCCGCACCAACACAGCACGTCATTAAACCTGGGCTTGTATTCAAGTGCTGGAGGGACTCCTGTCCTTGTCAAATGCTGAAAGGTGAACATTTAGGACAAGTTAAAGGAAGTGTGTTTCACCTTAAAGGAGAATTCAAAATCAGCTTTTTCCAAGATTGCGAATATCAAGAGGTTCTGGAACAATCTAGCTAGATCACCCTTTTGTGCTGAGCTTTAAAGGAAGCAGAATGCTGGAGACATTCTCCACCCATGAGGTTGATGCCCAAGGGTCCCCCGCTCAACCTCCACACACAGCCACAGGAGGGGACCCTGGGTGGCTCTTAGTGTGTGACTATGGCTGGTAATTTTATGCTTTCTGTGCCCTGCTGGGGGTTATGAGGCATGGGCAAATGATTTAGGTTACTTTTGCTTGCACCACCCTTTTCCTAACAATACCTGTCCTGCCACCACCAGTGGGGCCCTGAGGCTGGGAGCCCAGTGGGGCAGCATCAGCACGGTGTGGTGATTGAATTGCAGCAAGCCCCCTGCAGCTCTAGTGGTGCAGGACTCAGCAACCTCCCTAGGGCACAGCAGTTTGAAATGGCAGGGGTTTGTAATGAGAGGAAACACAGAATGGGAAGCACTCAAACATTTGGAGCGATTTTCTTCAAGGCATTTCAGTTTTACTGGAAGCGTCCTGCCCACAGAGGATTGGTGGGCAGATTTTTCTATGGAGCAAGTAGTGGCAGTTGTTTCAAGTGTCCCCTAGACCTGGGCCAGGCCAGTACTATGTCCCTGACTGACCTGACCTTGAACAGCTGTGTCAGACATCGAGGTGGCCAGGAAGTCTGTGTTGTTTGGGCCTCCTAGACATTGGTTTCTTTACCATGGAATAGTTCCTTAATAAAATAAATTTAACAAGCACATTAAAATCTGTTAAAAGGCTTGGCGCCTATAGCTCAAGCGGCTAAGGTGCCAGCCACATACACCTGAGCTGGTGGGTTCGAATCCAGCCCAGGCCTGTCAAACAACAATGCCGGCTGCAACCAAAACATAGCTGGGCATTGTGGTGGGTGCCTGTAGTCCCAGCTACTTGGGAGGCGGAGGCAGGAGAATTGCTTGAGACCAGGAGTTGGAGGTTGCTGTGAGCTGTGATGCCACTGCACTCTACCCAGGGGGACAGCTTGAGGCTGTCTCAAAAACAAAAAACAAACAAACAAAAAAAAAACCTGTTAAAAAAGCAGTTCTAGGGCGGCAACTGTGGCTTAAAGGAGTAGGGCGCTGACCCCATATGCCAGAGGCGCTGGGTTCAAACCTAGCCCTGTCCGAAAACTGTAAAAAAAAAAAAAAAAAAAAGGCAGTTCAACTACATTTTCACTTTTGCCTGCGCTTGCTGTTCCCTCTGTGTTTGTGTACAGTGCTGATGGGGAAGCAGGTGCAGGGGAATCTTGGGGAATATCGGATTTTGATCATCATAGTCCATTCAGGTTGGGGATAGCCCTTAGGTGAGGATGGCAAGGAAGGGTGGATTCCTGACCAAACCACATCACTTATGCATAGGTCACCTGCTTGCTTGGCACTCTGTTCTGGCTGCCTGTTAGATTTTACTGTCTGTGACCTGTGATCCAGGGTTGTATGAGACCCAGGTGGGGTGCTTCCTCACATGGCTGCCCGGCCCCATCTTCTGAGATTCTGATCTCGGGGTATGGGGTGAGGCCCTGGATGCCTCAATGCTCTTGGGTCCTTCTTGCTCATGTGGTGGGGTCAGGGTCCCCTTTTTATCCTCTAGGGTCAAGAATCTTGCTGGAATGTGTCTGCACCTTCTTGGCTTTAAAAAAAAATTATATTAATTAGGTGATGCCTGTGGCTCAAAGGAGTAGGGCACTGGCCCCATATGCCAGAGGTGGCAGGTTCAAACCCAGCCTTGGCCAAAAATTGCAAAAAAAAAAAATTAATTAAACATTTTCAAGTAAAATTTAAATCAATTTAAATTCATTTGCATATGGTAAACATTTGAAGCAGGAGCAATAGAATATGTGGTGAAAGGTTGGTGTCTGCAGGGCAGAGGCACCCACATCTGTCAGTGTTACCCACGTCTTCTGATGGCACCAACCAGTGCCCTGCTAGGTCTTTCTGTGTGTGCGCGTGGTGTGTGTGCATCCTTTCCTTCAGACTAACAGGGTCACGCTGCACATGCTCTGCTGTCCTTGTTTCACACTTGTTTCGCACTTAAGAAGGTGTCTGGGAGACCACTTGGATCAGCCCAGACCGCTTTCTTCTTAATGGCTGCACGATGCCGGATTTCTGACTGTTGCTAGGTACCACATGCTGTCCGCAGTGTTTCATGTGGGCTCAGTAATGAACTGTGCAGTGTTCAGTACTGTGTGCATGCCACTTGTGTCCATTCTGGCGTGAACAGGCGTTTTGGCCTCTTGTTATCCCGACAGGGCTGCAGCTGACATTCTTTGACATGTCTTCAAGCATATGGGTGAATACGTCTGTATGATCAATTCTTGCCATGGAATTGCTGGGCTAAAGTGTTGTGCACTTGAACTGGGCAGTTAGCACCAAACTGTAGCTGAATTTTAGGTGGTGTTTTTTTTTTTTTAGGGACACAAGAGGCTGAGCATCGGAATCAAGGGGAGCTGGCCCTGAGCCCCGCTTACACTGTGCTCCTTCTCTCTGTTGCAGGTCGGCTGGATGATGTGGAACTGGACGGTGTCTGTGCTTGCTACGGGTGCGTCCCTCGTCCTGTATGACGGCTCCCCACTGGTCCCGACGCCCAATGTGCTCTGGGACCTGGTTGACAGGATAGGGTAAGTACCATGATGCCACCATGCTCAGGACAAAGGACGGGGCCAGGCTGGCATCAGGATCAGATGCAGAGCCACCACAGCCTTCTGTCACTGTCACCATGCCACCTTTGGGATGTTTCACTGTTCTGGATGTCCCCTCAAAGGGCGGACCTGGGGGATGCCAGAAGCAGAGGCGAGGTTCTCAAGGAGGAGCCAGGATTCTTCCTTGCAGACTGAGGAGCTGGCCCCGGGGTCAGCAAATAAACTCTGAAAGATCACAGGGCATCAGAAGAAGGGATATGATCTCATTTCTTTACTTTTAAAAATGTATTTTTATTTAAAAAATTTTACTTATTTTTAAAATCATTTGTTAGTAATAATTTTATATATTTAAGGTCATGCCGTGTTTTGCTGTATGAGATACCCGTAGTCTCAGCTATTCAGGAGGCTGAGGCAGGAGGGTCACTTGAATCCAGGAGATCAAGGCTGCAGTGAGCTGTGATCACACCATTGCATTCCTGCCTGGCTGACAGAGCACGACCCTGTCTCCAAAAAACAAACAAAAACATAAAACAGAGAAGGAATAAGGGTCAGCATAAGGACTGTTTGACCCAGGGTTCATTGAACTGGAGAATCAAGTGTATAAAGGCTGAACGTACAGTGGGGATACATATAGCCTTGCTTGTCCTTGAGGCTGGTGGTCACCTGTGTCCTCAGTTCATCATCAGGGTACCCCAAGACTCTTCCCCTGGCCTCCGAAGGGTGTTGCTGCCTCCCTGTGTTCTGTTGATGCTTCTTTCCTGGGTGGGTGGTTTGGGGGTGGGTACCCCTCCCACTCCCTGAGAGCTGTGAAAACAGGGAATGGTCCAGAGGCCCCTCATTCCTCTCATTGTCTTTTTTTTTTTTTTTTTTTTTTTTGAGACAGTCTCAAGCTGTTGCCTTTGGTAGAGTGCCATGGCATCATCGCTCACAGCAACCTCCAAATCTTGGGCTCAAGTGATCTTCTTGCCTCAGTTTATCTAGTTTTTGTAGAGACGAGGTCTTGCTTTTGCTCTGGCTAGTCTCGAACTCGTGAGCTCATGCTATCCATTCACTTTGGCCTCCCAGAGTGCTAGGACTATAGGCCTGAGCCACCATGCCTGGCCCCCTCATTGTTATTGTGAGAAACCATTAGAAGACACTGTTCCATCAGCACTTTGCTGATAGATTAATCTTGACTGTTGGCACTTCCTGGTCACCATGATTTTGGTCCCCATCAAGTTAATGACAGCATTACCAGGAAGTGACCATGCTCTGAGATGCCCTGGTTCCTCCATGTTTGAATCCATTTGTGGTAGTGACAGGAGGAGACGTGAATGGTTTAAATCCTTGGCCATTAATGTTTTATATACGTGTTTGTGTGGCCTGAATATTTAAAACCTGACATTTAGCTCAGCATGTTGGTGAGGAAGGTTATTTCCTAACAAGAGTGTTTCCTGGCAACTCGGGTGGCTTGGAGTCTTTATCCTTCACATCTCCCAGCCAGGCTTCTGGTACTGAGTGTGAGACATCCGTGTGCTACTGGAGCAGGAGTCACAGGGGCAAGGAACTCTGGGCCTGCTGGAGGGTGGAGTTCCCCCCAGTGAAGCAGACACTATCAAACAGTCTGAACTGGGGCAGGGACATGCTCCAGCTCATGCTGGAAAGGTCAGTGTGGTGCCCACATGGACAGCAAATTGTGGGACAAGAGCAGGGGAAGCCTCAGGCGGCCATCACCCACAGGTGCGTGGGTGCCCTGGAGGCACCATCTGTGGGGCTAGTCCACTTCTGGCTCCTTGCAGGGCTCCAGGTACCTGCCAGGACACAGGGTCCCAACAGTTCAAGGTTGTGACCCTGTCTCATGTTCAACGCAGTGACTCCCCATGGTACTTGCTAAAAAAAGACACAGCACGGAGCACCCATTTGGGTCCCATGCTTACATCTTACATGAGCTAAGATGTCACATTTTTAAATCATCTTATGCAAGCCCTGGAGATGGCTGGGGGATTCTGTTGTTTCTTCAGTCAAGCAGGGCTGTGACTCACCAGCCTGGGGACACCACCACCGAGTTCTGGCGACACCTCACCATGATCAGGGTTTGCAGTCTCACCTGTGCTTACACGCTCTCTGGAGCCACAGGGAGCCTTTGAGTGTTTTAGCAGGTGGGTGGAGATGAGCCTAATAAAGCCTGCCTGTTGTTTGGGGGTGGCTGGTGGTTGGATAGGTCTGACCCCATAGCTGGAGGCGGTCAGTGCTGTCCCAGGTGGGTGGTCACCATCAGAGTCACGAGGTCTCTGGTCCTGGTGACACCTTCATCCCCAGAGATGATGTTGAAGTAGTTACTAAGACTCTGAGTTTATAAGCCTGGTGGTGTGGTGGGAGGTGCCTGCTCCCCATGCCCTACCTCCTTTAAACCCCCCAGCCATCTCTAGGGTACAGTGACCCAAGAGGTGCCCATGGGATTAGTGGTGGCAGGTGGTTCTGATGAAGTAAGAATGAAGGCACAGGAGGTAGAAGGACCATGGTAACCCACCTCCTCGCTCTGAGGGAAACCCACCCTGCTGTTGGCTTAGCCATGCTCAGCCGGCCCTGAACCCCTGAATGTTGTGTGTGACTTTGCCTCCTAGGTCAGACAGCACACGGCATGGCAGGCTCACCTCCCATAATGAATCTCTGCACTTGAGTGTGCAGGGTGACACAGAAGAATCTTGATTTTGTGGCCTGCTGTGTATCCGAGAGAAAACATTCTTTAGCTGGGAAGATGGAGGTTTCATGTTAAGGGCTGCCTGGCTAGAAGAAATCTGGGGAAAGGAAAGCATATTAGATAACGCTCCCCTTGAGAACACGGTGATTTATCCTCTGCATAATGTGTTGCTCTCTGAGTGCAAACACGGGGATAAAGGACTGCAGATTCTGAATGTTCGAGAAAAGAAGAGCTGCGATTTTCTAAGTTGCATAAAAATATGAACTCACTTAAGGAAAGGGGATTGGTGGAGAATTTGAAGTATGGCACCTGGTTTTAACGAATTGAGAATTCTGTAGCCCTCTCATCCGTGTTGGAAAATGAATGTATGAGGTTAGAATTTGAGAGTGTCTTGATTTTTATGGCCTCCTTTGACCCCCCCCCCAAGAATACTCTGCAGCTGGGAAGAGAATGGGTTCACAAGTGGATGATGGTTTTAAATAAAGCCAAGGGTGCTCTGCATGTTGGAATCGGGGTGAAATGCTTGTTAGGTTGTGCCTTTGAGGTACACTCAGGTGCTGTGATTCACTCTCAGATAAATATTATTGGTTCAATCCAGAAAAATGCTGTAAATCTTGGATTTTGCAAATTTATCTGAAATAAATCACCAATTTCAGAAAGCTCTGCTGTGTGGAATATGCAAGAACCTTGAAGGTCTCTGGTGTTTTCTTTCCTATCCGCACTTAGCATCACCATCCTCGGAACAGGGGCCAAGTGGCTGTCCGTGCTCGAAGAGAAAGACATGAAGCCAGGTGAGTGTGCTGCTTCAGGTACACGTTCCCTGCAAATTAAATCCACTGTATGACTATTTCTTTTCTTTTCTTTTTTTTTTTTTTGAGACTGAGTCTCACTATGTCGCCCTCAGTAGAGTGCCATGGCATCACAGCTCACAGCAACCTCACATTCTTGGGCTTAAGCAATTCTCTTGCCTCGGGCCTCCCAAGTAGCTGGGACTACAAGCACCCGCTACAATGCCCTGCTATTTTTTGTTACAGTTGTCATTATTTTAGCTGGCCTCGGCCGGGTTCGAACCCACCAGCTTTGGTGCATGTGGCCAGCGCCCTACCTACTGAGCTATAGGTGCCACCCTGTATGACTATTTCTTGCTTGCAAATGACCGTATGGCTTTGGATTTAGTTCTAACCTTTTGGCAATTCTTCACCCTAGTGGAAACCCACAGTCTACAGACGCTGCGCATGATCCTGTCTACTGGATCTCCGCTGAAAGCCCAGAGCTACGAATACGTCTACAGATGCATAAAGAGCAGTGTCCTCCTGGGCTCCATCTCAGGTGTGGCTCTTGCTCTGTGTCCTGGAGTGAAGAGGACAGTCCCCCCTAGCCCTCCCTCCCTCTGAAACCAGGCGGGGCCCCTGTAAGTGTGTGTACCCTCTGACCCAGCAAGTCGGTGTGTTTGCACATGTCCCAAGGGCAGTCAGCAAGTCATGTCCCTATGCACAAGCAATTCTCATTACTCGAGGTAGTAATGTCCTGTAAAGTCTCAGTGACCATGTAGTTAGCAGATACTGAATCATTGCTGTTGGGACACACACACACACACACCCCTCAATTGATTAGGATCTTAAATCCCCCCAAAGCCCATCCTGGTAGATCCTACTTTCTTTATTTTACACAAGAGGGCTGGGCTATGGCAAAGGACAGTGTGGCCTCTGGAGACTTCTGGGGGTGCTTGGCTGGCAGGGAGGGGTTGGCTTTGGCCCAGCCCATCTCTGGGCAGCCATATCTGTTAGGATCTTGGTCTGTCTTCTTTTTTTTTATTTTTTTTATTTTTTTTTATTTTTTTGAGACAGAGCCTCAAGCTGTCCCCCTGGTTAGAGTGCCGTGGCATTACAGCTCACAGCAACCTCCAACTCCTGGGCTCAAGAGAGTCTCCCCCCTCCGCCTCCCAAGTAGCTGGGACCACAGGCGCCCGCCACAACGCCTGGCTATTTTTTGGTTGCTGCCGTCATTGTTGTTTGGCGGGTCCGGGCTGGGGATTCGAACCCGCCACCTTAGGTGTACGTGGCTGGCGCCTTAGCCGGTTGAGCTATAGGCGCCGAGCCGGTCTGTCTTCTTGCTGCTATCCTGTTCATCCCAGTCCTGACCCTGAACAGGACCAGCAAGAGCCCCATCCGCTCAGCATCCCTGAAGTCTTGGCGGGAGCAGAGTGCTTATGCCTCTTATGGGGCCTGGGAGGCCAGTCAGACCTTGATGGTGGTAGAAACAAACTTGATTCATTCATTTTCATGGGATACATCAGTCAGTGACATGAGGTGCCAGAGGAGACAGGAAAGACATCACATATTGATTCTTTGCCTGATAGAAGAAACAAAATTATTATAGAGTGGAGGCCAGAAAAGCCTTCCTGGTTTTTGGAGCTTGAGTCATTTTATGCGCATCTTAACACCTTCCCCCCACCATTCATACATACAGAGCCTGATTAGGGAAGGAACTTGTTTTATTAATAGTTATAAATGTGTGGGGTTTTTTTTTTTAGACAGAGTCTCACTCTGTCACCTAGGCTAGAGTGCCATGGCATCAGCCTAGCTCACAGCAACCTCAAACTCCCAGGCTCAAGTAATCCTCCTGCCTCAGCCTTCCAAGTAGCTGGGATTACAGGTACCCACCATAATGCCTGGCTAATTTTTAGTAGAGATGGGGTCTCACTCTTGCTCAGGCTGATCTTGAACTCCTGAGCTCTAGTAACTCTCCAGCCTTTGCCTCCCAGAGTGCTGGGATTACAGGCATGATCCTTTGTGCCTGGCCAATATGAAATGTGGTTTTGTTTTTTTTTCCGGGTATACAATGGGCACAAAGAGCAGCACGGACACCAGGCACTAAGTTAGGGAAAGGTGTCTCTGCTACTTCCCTGAGCACACTCCTTACTTCTTTCCACTGAGCACAACTGGCTTCTGTGAGTGGAGTGTCCCAGTGCCTGGTGTGCCTTGCTAACCTTGCCACGCACCAGTGCGGTGAGTCGGTGCCCTCCCTGCAGGTGCACCTGGCTGAGTAGCACCACTAGTCCCTCCATGCACAGGTGCTGGGTCAGCGCTCGCTTGTCAGCAGCTGTGTGTCTGGGGTTGCGGCCTCACGAGGGACCCCCACGGAGTCTGGCTCCATTCTGAGCTCCCTCCAGAAGCAGCACTGTTTTCCACCTACTGCAGTCTTTGGCGTGAGATGTCATGTTCCACGGTGTCCTCAGCTGGGAGGTTTCTGTTTCTCTGACCATTAAGCAAATATAAACCACAGGGAACCCATCCTCCCATAGGACCCTCTGCTATGGCAGTGCCTGCAGGGCAAAGCTCCCATGTGCTGTGACCCTGAGTCTTGAATTTCAGCATGACCACAGGAAGTCATTTATTTAGAGCATCCTCTAGCAGAAAACTCAGTCAAAACATAAATCACCAGACACGGCGGGGGGGGGGGTCGCGGGGGGTGTCATGCTGATTTCTAAGTCATCTCTTCCATTTCTCCCTTAAAAAAAATCTGACTTTTTTCCCCCTAGTATTTATCTGGGGAGAGTAGCAGGTATTTGTTCTTTTGGGCTCTTTTTCCTTTGTTGTTCACTAATAAAAAAAAGAAATCAGCAATTTGTCTTGGTCTTCTGAATTTTGACTCTTCTTTTGCCCTTGCTCACAGGTGGCACCGACATCATCTCCTGCTTCATGGGCCAGAATCCTTGTGTCCCTGTGTACAAAGGGGAGATTCAGGCCCGGAACCTGGGCATGGCTGTGGAGGCATGGAGTGAGGAAGGTGATGGCTTTGCTGACCTTTCTTTTCTGTGACTGGGTGTGAGGAGCAGCTGGGAAGTGCTGGGATATGTGACATTGCTTGGGGATAGTCCTTTAAAGCAGCCCTGTCAGAGGGGGTAGCTCCTGTCACTTACAGTGTGATATCCTTTCCCCTCAGCCTGGTTTCACCCTCTAGGGGCTGCCTGTCCTTAGCCCCTGAGAAGACGGTCTTGGGCAGGAGCACAGTTGGAGAGCTGTGTGTCCAGGAATGGTGGACAGGCAGGTGGTTCTTGACCTTGGTGCTAGACAAATGCACAATGGTCAGCTCACCACTGCTAAGAGCCTAGTCGTGGGCAAGGACACCCTCCACTCCTCTCTTGCTGGCCTCTGTGGCCTGTCCTCTGCCTGCTCTCGTGTGGGGGCCTGAAGGACTCAGTTCAATTGCTCTAGGAAGCAGTTTGGGAGACATGTATGTGCCCTGTGGTCTAGTACTCCCACCCGGGGAGAAATACCTGCACATCTTGTGAACAAGGTCATATAGGCAAGAATGTTTGTGGCCCCTTAATTTGTAACAGAAAACATGACGGGGAACAATATAAGTGCCCATCCTCAGGAGGAACAAGATCTCTGATCACTTGTAGAAAGTGACCAGAGTGACAGACACATGGCCGCCTGAATGAATTGTCTAGGTAATGCCTTGATGGAACAAAGCAAGATGCTGAATACGTGTAACATGGCACCACTATGGAGTTTAAAGATATGCCAGATAAAGACACACACTGCCAGGGATGCATGTGTGGGAATAACAGGGCGCTACATTCAAGGGAGAGATTTTAGGGGGGTGTATAGGAGGAGATTCCTTTTGGAGGGCTGTGGGTGTAGATTTCTCTGTACCTTGCATGTGTCTGAAATACCACACAAGTACCCACTTGGGAGAACACACTGCATGAGGGAGCAGGGCCAGTGTGTCCTGGGCTTAATTTTTGTCCTTTCACACCAGGAAAGGCCGTCTGGGGGGAGAGCGGTGAGCTGGTGTGTACAAAGCCGATTCCGTGCCAGCCCACGCACTTCTGGAACGACGAGAATGGCAGCAAGTACAGGAAGGCGTATTTCTCCAAATTCCCAGGTAGGTTGATGAGATGCAGACGGAGCTTTCCATGTCTAATTCTGTCTGCCACCGCCCCCTCCCCCGACCCTTCCTCTCCCCCCAACCTCACCCCCCACAAAGCCTGGAGAAGCTGCTCACGGCTCACTGTGCCAGTGGGGTGGTCATGAAATTTTGATCAGTATCTTGTCATCTTCAGTCTGAAGCCATCCTCTGAAACCGTCATCTGGGTTTAGTTGACTCTCAGCCACCCTCTGTGCCCAGAACCCCTCAGTCCCGACCCCTGATGCTGGGAGCTGGCATGAGCCAGCATTTGCCTGTGGGAGGGTGATGTCTGCCTATTCTGCGAGGAGGAGGGTGGGGAAGAGGTGCCCAGCTCAGGTCCCCTCCAGTCCCCATGGGCACGTTAGAGGAAGAGTATTCTCACAGTGGGACGACTCATAACCAGACACGTCATTCTCACACAGACTGACACCCTCGCCTGTCATCTTTTGAGGGGTGCCTTGCCCCAAAGCGGGGAAGTCTTTTATTTAAAGCTCTGGTTCCTGCCTCCCTCTTATCTTATTTCATAAGCAACCTCGAGTTGTTGCTGCTATATAATTCATAATTTAGCAAGCCTTCTGTTCTGGAGTTATTTATACTAACTACTTGCTTTCTGCAGTCTCTAGAAAGGTAATTTAATTTTGTATAAACCACATGTGGAGAATCAGAAAGTGGCAAGTGACCATTAGTGGTAGAGTTTGCCATGGATCCGTCACATTTCTCTACTTGGCCTTGCCTGTTTGTATGTCATATGTCAAGGCCTTTGTACCTGGGATAGCGCCTGCCAGGCAGGAGTGTGGGGTGTTTCCCTAGGTGTGGTTCAGCCTCTGTCAGATCCCTGCTGCACTTAAGCCCCACCTTGGCTCCTGCCAGCATACAGATATCCAGGCAGACTTGTGCAGAAAAGCAAGTGTGTTCATAGAGAACTACTCTTCACTATGACTCTGAAGGAAGCAGGGGCTTCTGTGTTAGGAAGGGAGGCCAAAAGGATTAGAACCTGCTCTTGAGGGTCCATCTAAGACATGACATCCCTTTATCTTCCACAGCTTTGCTCTTTGAAAAGGGTTTTTGTCACATGCAGAAGGGTTCATGTGATAAATGCCTCTCAGGATTAATTTTAGAATAAATCATATTCTTCATGAAATTCTGATATTTCTTCTTGGAGAAAACAAATACCTTATGACCGTTTGTATTTCCATTTTTGCCTTGGCTGCCAGGAAACTCAGAGCTGAAAGCCTTGCTTTGTTGTAGAAGTCCTCTTACCCCTAGGCAAAGTTTTTATTCTCCTTAAATAATCCTATCTTGAAGTTTTACAGGTGGCTTCCTCAAATATTTTCCGGGAGCAAGTAGGAGAGATATGAACAAATATGGAATTATAAAGATAGATAATATAATAGTTCTGAAGCTATTGGTCATGGACAAGGTGAACATAGGTTGAACTTAGACTGTTTCCTCAAGCACAGCCCTGAGCGAGGGATTCTTGGACTGTGTGGGAAACAGATTGATGATTAAGCGAAGCAACAAAAACGAAGTCTTCCTTCCTGCAACAGGGAGTAGATTTATGGGCATCATTGCCTTAAAAAATGATGCCAGGTGAAAATATAAACAGGCCATATGCTGGTATGGAAAGAGAGCCAAGAAATTATTAAATGAAAAATGAGAGTTCAGAACAGAGGGCATAGTATCCCTTGTGTGAAAATTTTGACAAAAACATGTGTGATTATGTGAATAAATGCTGAATGAATGTGTGAATAAGGGGTTACACAAGTGATGGAGTTATGAGCCATTTTGGCTTTCTTTTTGGCTTTTGTTATTTTTAAAAACCTATAAATATTGAAAATAAAAGCAGACTTAAGAAAGACTTAGATCATTGCAGATGACAAATTCCAAACAAGCTTGGTCCGTTGTCATCTGTGGTCATCTGCACCTACTGTATTTCCACTTTTGCCTCAGCTGCCAGGTGACTCGGAGCTGACGCCACTGTTTTGAGGAATCAGAATGAGCTAAACTGGTTAATTCTGTTATAGGGAGGAAGATTTTGCATTTGTGGCATGGTCTTGTCAGTACAGTTTCCTACACAGCAGCACAGAAGCCAGCAGTTCCTTGTGGGTTCCTCCGCATGGCCTGGTGTGGCAAGGGGTCAGAGTGTTTCAGGGGGAATGTCTTCACCAAAAAAAATTCCTTAGGGTGCATTAGCATCTTCCTTTTCTTCTGCACTTCTAGGGCCTGAGTAATCAGGGCAGGGTACTACAAACGGCCCAGAAAACTCAGAAATTTTCATCAAACCCAGGGGAGACCTGACTGCACAAAAAACAGACTATATGTTCATCCTGGCACTGAAGTTCCAAATGAAATGGGATTCCCAGGCAGAGGGACAGGCTCTGCAGCTGTCCTGTCTCCAGGGCCTCTATGCAGGAACCTGGTTTACTGAATAGCCATATTGATGTGCTGGGTAGCCATACAGATATGCTTCTGGAGAAACTTGGTAGGTCATATGCAAGCCTAGGGATGGATTCTTTTCCTTGTTTATGTCAGTGAATCTTTTCAAAGTCCAATGAGAAAGAATTAGTTTCATGCTTTAGCTGGGAAGAAAGACCTGGAGGCCCGCAGTGCTCTTTTGCTTCAGAATAAATAGCTCGTGGCTGATCTCGTGCTGTTTGCCTCCTGGGGACCCTGCAGACAGGCCACCCGGCCTTCACTCCTGCGGAAGGCCCAGCCATGCATTGGAGAAGTGTCTCCTTCATGGCATGGTACAAACAAATGAATTCATGGAATATGTCCTTGTTGGGAGGGGGCATGGGTTAGTACCTCACTCAAAGTTGGGAAGTGCTGGGGAAGAAATGCAGCTCCTAGAGACTGAGGAGGAAAGATGTTTCTTGAGGAATCTGCCTATCACTGCCTAGTGTTTTCCCTTCCTGGGTCATAGGAACTCGTTGGGGGTTGTTTCAGGGCAGTCTCCCACTAAAGCTAATGACTTTCACGACATTGCCAAGGTAATAAAGATGTGCTTTTGATTATATCCACCGGGTCCCCTGTGTGTGGGGGATCAAGGGCTGACGTTACCTGCGGGCAGGAGGAAGCTTCCTTGGTAGTATCCTTGGATGATGTGGCTTCTGCTTACTGCTTACTGTCTGAGTAGGGGGTATGGGAAAGGAACCGTTCCCTGTGGATGTTGTGTCCAAAGCTGGGGATCTGATGCCATGGGTTGATTAGCTTTGCTACATCTCATCTCCCTCTGCATGTTGCTGGCCCTGGGCCTAGCTGCACATGTGGCCACACTTATGGCTTGATAACTGCATAGAGAGTGCTCAGGACAGCACAGTGTCACCCTCTCTCTGGTTCTTTCCTCTTCCCCTACCCTCCATGTCCCCTGGGTTTCACCTGCTGATGGGCTTTCTGTCCACATGGCTGGTATTCTAGCTCAGGCCTGCATTACTGGGACCAGGGCAGTAGTCTCCTGCTGGGTGCTGATCATTTGTTTCATTCCAAGATCTACTGCCAGTCCCCGCAGGCTCAGCACCCCTGCTGCTCTGGCCATCCTTGCTTTCTGAGGCTCATTCTTCCCCATCCTCTACTCAGAGTGGCCCCTATGGGTGTTCCTGCTGACCTCCAGTGTCATGGCTGAGGTTGGTCTTGCCCCCTTGAGTTCCTGTGACCCTTATTGGTATCTACAGGAGCTATTTCTCCACATGCCAGAGTGGGACAGGTGCAGTCACCACTGGAAGGCGTATTTCTTGGGGCGGGAACTGACTAGTTCCCTTCTACCCACACCCCAGGGCCCCCAGCCCCACACATACCTGTTTGGGGGCCTGGGTGATGTCTCTGGACAGCTTCCCTTTGCTGTCACACATACCTTGGGTGTCTGTCCAGGCTACCAGTCACAACCCCTTCTCCTTGGGGTGATGTGCGCCTCTGCCCTCCTTGCAGGTGTCTGGACACATGGAGACTACTGCAGGATCAACCCCAAGACCGGGGGCATCACCATGCTTGGCCGCAGGTGAGGGGTCTGTGGACTTGGCTTCTCTTGCATGGAGCCCCTGTCAGGGGGCATCTGGGGAGGGGGAGAGAAAGCACTGCCCATGAGAATCAGTGTCCCCTTCCTGGGTGCCCTGCCCCAGCCCACCATCAGGGTGTCCCCACCACACATTCCTCTCGTTCTTATCTTAGACCTCCCTTCCCTCCCTGCACTCCCCAGGTTCTCTGTGCTTTCCCACCCATGGCCTTTGCACATGCTGTCCCCCTGACTGAAGACCCCTCTGAGGGCGTGACATCTGCTCAGTCTGTGGCATGGGCTGACTGTCCCTGTCTTGGGCCTTTCCTGTGTAGTTGCTAGAGGAGGGTATTCCTGTGCCAGCCTCCTGAGGGCCTGCAGTGGTGGGTTTCAGACCAGGGCCACAGCAAAGGTATAGCCAGTGTCTGTACCCCGGAGGGGGGACATGTGTGCAGGTGGGAAAGGCAGTGTGGTGAGATGTTTCTGCGCAGAGGGGCCTCCCTGGGTGTGTAGTTTAAACTTGGGAAAAGGCGGGTGGTGGGTTGGAGGTAAGGAGCTGGCAAGGGAGTCTTCAGCAACTGAGCCCGGGGCTGAAATGTGTAAAAATTGGCAAATGCTCACCGCTGGGGACCCCTGGTGACTTGCCTCCCTCCAGAGCTGCCGTGTGTCCCTGACCTCATCTCTTTTTCCAGTGATGGCACGCTCAACCCCAATGGAGTGCGATTTGGCAGTTCGGAAATCTACAACATTGGTGCGCATTTCTCCTTCTCCCAGAATGTCCCTCGGTGATCCTGGGGGAGGGCATGTGCTAGCAGAGCCCCATGACTCTGGCTCCTTTGCCTCTGATGTGAGAAGGGACCTTTCTTAGCACTTCCTTTCCAGAGCATACCTGCCACATTGCTGTAGCTCATAAAACCGCAGAACGGGGTTTTTAAGGTCCCTTGACCCATCCCCTTCTCCATTATATTTCATCCTGATGGTGAGCTCAGACAGGTTGGTAAATTGTGCCTACTCTTTATGGGTGAAGAAAAAGAAGCACAGAGAGGGTACAGGATTGCTGAGGTCACACAGCAAGTCCTGGCAGGGTAGCCCCCAGGTCTCATGACTGCATAGTGGGGCATTCAGAACTGCAGGGCCAGGGACCCAGGCCCAGCCCAGGCCTCAAGGTCAGGTGGCCTCATATGTTAGTGTTTAGGTCAGAATCCTAAAGTTGCATCAGAGTTATGTTTGTAGCCGGGGTAGAGAAGTCCCTGTCTGCCTTACCCTGCCACAGGCACTTGCTGCCTTTGTATTTTAAATTAAATTGTTATTAGTAAGTGAGGTTGCACCTGGCCCCCTTATAAAGCCTCACGTGGTCCAGGGGACGCCAGAGCTCTGCCTCCTCCTTGACTGCTATTCTTGTGCTTGTGAAACAGCTCCCTCTGCCACTGTCATGCAAGGCACTCCACCTGGGGGGCTGAGAAGGACATAGATACCTCTTTCAGGCCTGGGGAGCCCAGCGTCTGCACCTGCCTTGCCAGTTGGGGCTGGACCTCAGCTGAGGAGCACTCTGTGTGCATGTCACCCTGTCCTGTCTCCACAGTGGAAGCCTTCGAAGAGGTGATGGACAGCCTATGTATCCCCCAGCCAAACAAGAATGGGGAGGAGAGAGTGGTTCTCTTCCTGAAGATGGCCTCTGGACACTCATTCGGGCCAGACTTGGTGAGGCGGATCTGCAGTGCCATCCGCATAGGCCTGTCTGCCCGGCACGTGCCCAGCCTCATCTTGGAAACCAAAGATATCCCGGTACGGACAGTCTCCTGCCACTCTGTGGCGACCAGACCGCTGCCATCTCCCAGGAGCCTACACGTGCTGAGCGCTCTGCACAGCACAGCCTGCTCTGGCTTTATAAAGTGTGTGTCCGCGTTGCCTGGCAACGCTGTCCCTTCCCCCATCTTTCCCTGTAGGTCCTCAGATCGCATTCTCAGCAGCTTCTGCTAAATGACCATGTGCAAGGGTCGGCAGGTCCAGCCTCACAGGCCCTCCTGGCTTTTTCCCAGTGCAGGTTTAGTGCCTTCTCACAATCATTAATGAGAAAATTAATTTTAACTTTTTAAAGAGCTATGGATGCTCTTGTCTTTTTTTTTAAGCTCTGCTCATGGAGATGAGACAAGAGTCTATTTAGAGGCTGGTCTTCTGAAGGCTGCTTCCCCCGTTACCCTCTGTTTAGGTTCTAAGTGGAGGAGGAGGCTCCCCCAGACTGGATGGCAGCTTTCATTACATCACTTACAAAACGGGGCTCCTACAAGCCAGGAGGAGCTGCCCTGTGTGTGTGTGTGTGTGTGTGTGTGTGTATTCGTGTCCATATGCAACGATCTGAGCACACTGCCACCAGGCTGTCTGTGTTTGAAGCCTGCAGAATGGCTGCTCACTAAGGACCAGGCGGGAGAAATACTAATCTGGCTCACAGGAGCAGGGATGAGTCTGTCTGGCACAGTTAGACACTGGATTTAGCAGGAAATACTGCTTTTTGGGCAATATTGAAATATGTGATCCCATTGACTTTGAAACTGCCAGAGCATACTTAGATCATTCCCTTTGTCCAATGTTCTT
This sequence comes from Otolemur garnettii, assembly GCF_000181295.1. Classification (NCBI taxonomy): domain Eukaryota; kingdom Metazoa; phylum Chordata; class Mammalia; order Primates; family Galagidae; genus Otolemur; species Otolemur garnettii. Next base: position 5,355,974 of record NW_003852494.1, read on the forward strand.
TCCATGTCTTTCAAACAAACCAGCTCAGGAGAAGGGGTTGGGGGGAGTGCTCATGGTGCAATTCCCGACTGTCCCCTGGACAGTCATCTTCCCTCAGCCTCCACTCGGGCCACCTGCTTCTCTCCTTCTCCAGCCACTTGTCTGCATTTGCAGAACTGGTTCCTTTTCCATCCTGTGTTCACACAGTTCCTTTCCATGTTGGTTATACACAGGAAGAGCCTCATGGCTAGGGGGCTTTCTCCCTTTCCTTCTCTCTCTTTGTGGTGGTGACTCTCTGTAGGGACGTTGGCTCAGGGAGAGAAGGCACAGACTTGTTTTGGTTTTTTATTTTGAGACTATCTCACTCTGTTGCCCCAGTTAGAGTGCCATGGCCTCAGCCTAGCTCAGGCAACCTCAAACTCCTGGGTTCAAGGGCTTCTACCTCTTCCTCCCAGGTAGCTGGGACTATAGGCATTCACTCAAATGCCTGGGTAATTTTTCTTTTCTTTTCTTTTTTTCTTTCTTTCTTTTTTTTTTTTTTTGAGACAGAGTCTCACTCTGTCACTTGGATAGAGTATTGTGGTGTCATCATACCTCATAGCCACCTCAAACTCGTGGGTTCAAGTGATCCTCGTGTCTCAGCCTCCTGAGTGGCTGTGACTACAAGTGCCCACCACCATGCCCAGCTAATTTTTCTATTTTTGGTAGAGGTAGGTTTCCCTCTTGGTCAGGCTGGTCTTAACTCCTGAGCTCAAGAAATCCTCCTGCCTCTACCTCTTAGAGTCCTGGGATTGCAGGCGTGATCCACCATGCCTGGCCGAGAAGGCACTTCTTGAGTCATGACCCTTACTGTCTCCCTGGTGAAGGTCCAAGGTTTTCCGTCAGCACATCAGTGTTGTCTGCATCTGGAACATTTAAGTCTGATTTTTTCCCCCCTTGGCTTAATTTTGTTGAAAAGGATATGTGTCTTTTGCTACCAAAATGATTATTCCCAAACTGTGTCTGATCACAAGACTAGTGGAGAAATTTATTAGACAGAAAACCACGGATGCTTCTTTCTGTCCCCGTTGTGGCTTTCACTGGGTGCCCAGCTGGGTTCCAGGCTTTTCTCTCCCCAGTTCTGTTTTCTTCTGAGTATCATTGCTCTGTGAGGTCATTTTGAAGATTACTTGGAATTCTCAATCCCCTTTTATCTTCAGACACTCCCGTGAGGCATTTAGGATCAGATGTACCTTGCGTGTCACCACTGGGCAGGGTTTGGCTTGGCCTCTGTGGGGGTGGTAACACCACATGGCCCACCCTGCCTTGTTGGGAACTGGACCCACCTCAGGGCCAAAGAGGATGACTAAAGTCCCAACTGTAGTGGTTTGGGGTCTCGCTGAGGCAGGAGGGCCTTTTCTGGGGCTGATGACCCACACGGTATTTGTGGGGAGTGGGCTGCTCCCCAACCACCCTGGGAACAGCCCAGACCTGGAACATATCCAGGGCTGGGTCACTTGTGCAGGAGGCCATGCCCTTCTGTTGCTGGGGAGTTGGTGCTGTTTAGAGCATTTGTGGGGGCCCTGGAGAACAGAGCAATCTGGGGCCACGGCCAGCCATGCTCCTTGTGCAAGAGCAGGGCCCTTGCCACCTCTGGTCTGCAACGTGAGGAGAGGAGCCCTTCACCCACCTGCCAGGCTCAGAGAGAAGATGTGGCACAGAGGAGTGAGATACCCTGGAATGGGGCAGACTCTGGGCTGGTCTGATCCTCTGACTGCTGCTCTTGCTGGGGTCTGTGTGCACCAGGGCTCTCACTTAGGCCTACTCCATTTGTTCCTTTGAGGCATGACTTTGGGCCATGAATTTGCATCCCTGAGTCTCAGTTTCCTCATCTATAAAATGGATTGATAGCAGTGCCTGCCTGGTGGGTATAATGGGCCATGTGGTACTCAGAAGGCAGTCCTCATGCCTCTGTTTCTAGGCTCCTTCCATGACAGTCTGCCTACTTCTTGAGTCCGTTTTTGTACAAAGCCCTTTTCTGTACTTGATCTCTGCTCTGGTATCAGAGAGGCCTGCCCTGTTTGAGGCTATACCCTCCAGGCTGCATCTTATCCCTGACTGCAATTGCTGTGGCTTTGAGGTGTATTCTGTGTACTGTCCATGTCTTTCTTCCTGTTTGAGGCTATACCCTCCG
>NW_003852494.1:5358181-5396398 GCF_000181295.1 Otolemur garnettii
TCCTGTTTGAGGCTATACCCTCCGGGCTGCATCTTATCCCTGACTGCAATTGCTGTGGCTTTGAGGTGTATTCTGTGTACTGTCCATGTCTTTCTGCCTGGAGTGGAGGCTCCTTGGAAGCAGGAACATTTGTCAGCTCAGTCCCTTCTTCTGGAGCTTAGCTCATTGCCAAGGCAAACAGCAGGTGCTCATATGCATGTGGGGAGTGAGTGAACTGTGAGTGGAGACAGGTGGGACAAAGTTGTCTTTTTCATGCCCATTTTATGGATTCAGAAACCCAGAAAGGTTACTTCCCAAGGCAGTGGTCTCCGCGGTCAAACCTAGAATAGAGACTTTGGGGCTCTGGGTGCGTCCAGGGGAACAGGCTTGGGGCGTTAGAGGGGTCTCTGCCTGCAGGGGTCATGGCTGGGATGCTTGGTCCTTCCTAACAGGAGGCTGCCGGCACCTGTCTACCTGTACCCGGGGAGGCCCGTGCCTTTCCCTCTGCCCTTCTCCCAGAGGAAACAGGCACAGGATTTCTTTCAAGACAATGCCTCTGGTGTTTTGTCAGCTGACAGAAGATAGTAGGTCCCACAAGGTAGTAGATCCCACAAGCTGTCCCCGGAGCTTCTGTGTAAAGCTTAGTGGCACATAAAGCATGTGAGACATTTGCCTTTCACAGAGAGAGGGCCGATGACACCACACCGAAGTGACAGGCAGTCCCTTTGAAGAAGCCGGCCCTTAGATCCTTAATTAGTTCACACGTCAGCTGAATTTTTCAAATAAATGAATTTCAATGACATCTCAGGTTTAAAAAAAAAGCACTAGAGCTTCAAAAGCTCTGGGTGTTGTAGCCTTAGCTGCTCTAGAAGTTTCCTAGCCCCTAAACACTCCTGCACTGCTGGAAGCCTGTTTCGATTAAAGATGAAGCACACAAATTTCAGAGGGAGCTTCAAATGTTTGGAAAGAGTCTGTGAGAAAAAGTAATGCACTGTCCCACGCAGATGGGGGTTCTGAGGCAGAGTTTGTGGGGGCTTGCGGGAGGCTTTTGGACATAGTCCCAGGAAGCCAGGCTGCTCCTAGAGTGATGGTGATACATAGTCTTTATAATAAAATGTGATAAAATTCATATAATGAAATAAACTATAAATATAAATTAAAATGAAAACATCATAACATTTAATAGCAGGTGCTCCTGAAGCTCTATGTGTGTTAGACCCATTTACTTTTGTGTCCATATGCCCCCCAGGATAGGGTCTGTCACCCCTGTTTGATATTTGAGGAAATAAACTCAGGGTAAGGAATTCACTCGGGGTCCCCAGATGTGGTGAAGTCACATCATTGTTGGAAACTCCCTTCTTTGAGGTGTGTGTTGGGATTCGGGAATGAGCTGTGGATTTTCATAGTCTGTAGTCCTGGTGAGGGAGAGCCTGAATTCTGGGAAAGAGATCCCTTTCCCGGTTTTTCTCTCCAGAATATGCATCACTGGGGGACAGTGGGGGGTTTGGTTCGACACACAGCTGGATTCTGATCAAATGTGCAACATTACAAGAATTCATTGCTCACACTGACCTCACGATATTTTTGTGATGGCCTCATGTTCTAGACGACCCCCCCGCCTCCCGGGGACAGCATAGAAAGGTTCTAGAGAGTTGGTTCTGGCCTTGAAATTGCCTTTCTCAATACACTTTTCTCCCCCAAAGAGGGGACCCTTGTTTTTCCAGGCACTTTGGTGTCTGTTTTCAGACCTGCAGGGGACCCTTGGAGCTGAGACTCATCTGCGGTTGGTGCTCCAGGTTGAGATGGGGCCTTTGGGTTTGGATGAGAGCTGAGGGATCATTTTCCCTTCAGGTTTAAATGTTCTTTTTTGTTTGTTTCTTCTGCCTTTCCCTGACAGTATACGCTTAATGGCAAGAAAGTAGAAGTGGCTGTGAGGCAGATCATTGCTGGCAAAGCCGTGGAGCACCGAGGGGCCTTCTCTAATCCCGAGGCACTGGATCTGTACCAGGACATCCCTGAGCTGCAGGACTTCTGACGGCTGGCATGGCACTTGGTGGCACACGTGCACTCTGACTCCTATGTGCTCGACACATTACTTGGAAACCTACAGCTGTTTCAAAAGGATGCCTGTGCCAAGCGCTCTGTAGTTTGGGGTGGGGGAATAGGTTCTGTTCTGTAGTTAAACCCAGGGGGTGCCTGGGTCTTCTGCACCCTTGAGCTGGACTCCGGACTTCAGAGACCACAGGGAGCATCTGGATTGCACTCATGGCACCACGGTGACCACATGTGTGTCTTTGCACACATGGTGAAGAGGGGCATAGAGTGGCTGGTGCTCCTGTGACAGGCATACACTCCTAAGCCGTGATCTTGCCCTCCACCTCCTGCCTCCGTTGTTCCATTTCACTCCGTAAAGGTGCAAACCATTTCTTCCCTTGGCACCTATTTCTCCTCAGGGCCATCCATCCGTTGCTGAGATTTAGCTGTTACGAGGGATCCTCCTGCACAACTTGACACTTATTTTCCTGGCTGGCTGTTAGGCCTGCGCTGGCCACTCACACATTTTCTGCCTCATGGGCAGAATTCCAGGAGGACTGTGTGTCACACTCCAGCCAAAGAGCACCTCTCAGCCAGCAGGAAGGTCTTTTCACTCTGTAACAGGATCTCTTTATTGCACAGACTTTGCATTTAAATGTATTTAATGCCCAAGTATCTGGTGTGTGGTGTATGATACAGTGGGTGTCCACTCTGGGTTCTTAGCGGATGCCTCCCCAGCCAGTGCCCTCACGAGGGTCCTCTGGAGACAGAGCCGCCTGGCCTCAGGAGGAGTGGAATCTCTGCACCACCTCTGCCTGAGAGTTCTTGGTGTGTACATGCTGAAACTATGTCATCAGCCCTTACAAGTGCAGTCATGGGCTTCGACAATCAGGTAGTTCGTATGTACCTTTAGCATGTGTGTCAGTAATCCTGATGTTCACATTTTAATTTTTTTTAAACTAAGCACAATGAAATACTTTCCTGAATCCTTCTTCTTCTGGATAATAAAAATATAGGGGGAAGGTGCTCTGAGGAATTTTATCTAATAAATAAACATATAGGTGTATGTGTACACCCATCAGTGCACGCATGCCTGTTTTCTCCCAAGAGGGTGACTGCATCTGCGTGTGTGAGGCTGCTTGTGCCAAAGCACCAGCCCACACCTCTTCCCTGGAGTTATTTGGGGCCTAATTTGTGGGGGCATTTTCTGGGCCCCTGGTATTTAGTCAAAGTCCCCCATGACTGACTGGCCAAGAATGCTGCTCAGTGTGCAGACAGCACCCCGGCTGCCCCTTGGCCCAGAGCCCGCTGGGTTTCTGGATGTCAGCACTTGTAATCCCAAGAGCGGGTTGTGCTTGGCTTCATGCCAGAGAATCCAGGCTCAGCCCAGAGGGGTTTGCGGTCTTTATGTCACTGGAAGTCAAAGGCTGGCTGTTCTTCTGGGGCTGAGGGGTAACTCCATGACGCAGTGGTCCCCAGCTCCTGTTTTCTGCTCCTCAGTAGGTAGCTGCCCCACCTCCAGGGGGGAAGAAGGAGGCAGTGACAAGAGGGCTAAGATAAAGGCAGAACCCTGTACCTCTGGAGTCTGTCCCTTTTTATTGGCAAGATGATGACTGTTCTGAAGACCTACATCTGCTGTGCCTCACCAGCCAGTATTGGGGCACATGGCCCTTGCTGCAAGGGCAGTGGGGATCTGAGTATTTTGAAAAGGACTTATTATATTTTTCTATTTGTTTCCTATGGTTGTGGGTAACAAATTATTACACACTTAGTGGCTTAAACAGCCTAAGTTTATTATATTTCTGGAGTCAGAAGTCGAGTGTCAGCAGGCCTGTGTTCCTTCTGGAACCCCCAGGGGAGAAGACACGTCTCTGCTGGCTGTTCTCAGCCGTGGCTGGTTGCACCTCCTTCCTCCTGCTGCACTCCTGACACTGATGCTTTCACCTCGCTCTCCAAGTGTAAGGACCTCCCTATGGCTACCCTGGGCTGCTCGAGTCACCCAGTGTGATTTCCCCCACTGTAGCAGCCTAAACCCCCGCTTTCCAAGTGTCTCAGTCAGTCTTGTTGGCTATAATAATACCTGGGGCTGAGGAATTTATAAAGAAAATAGGTTTATGTGGCTTGTGACACCTGTTGGAAAAATTCACGATTGGGCAGCTGTGTCTGGTGAGGGCCTCAGGCTGCTTCTGTCAGGGCAGAGAGCAGGGAGCTGGCATGTACAGGGATCACATGGCGAGAGAGGACGCCAGACTCTTTAGCAGCTGGGCTCATAGGAGCTAATCCATTCCCAGCCCCCGGGAGCATTAATCTGTTCCTGAGGGATCCATCCCATGACCCAGACACCTCCCACTAGTTCCTGCCTCTCAATACCACATTGGGGATCAAATGTCACCCCAAGTGTGGTGGGGACAAACCACACTTGAACCTCAGCACCATGTAAACTAACACTCAAGGGTTCTGAGGTGAGGATCTGGGCATCTCTGGGGGCTGTGGTTCTGTAGACCTCACAGTTAAGGTCCCGGTTCTGAGGTGAGGATCTGGGCATCTCTGGGGGCTGTGGTTTTGTAGACCTCACAGTTAGGGTTCCGTCACTGAGCAAGAAGTGGAGGCCTTCCTTGGGAAGGTATGAGTTCTGAGCAGGAAGGCAGGAGCACTAGGGCACCCTGGTTGTTGGCGACCTTTGGGCTGGGCTTGTCCTCTCATGTGACCAACCTGCGGACCTCACCTAGGATTCAAATCACACCTGTGGCCCGCCAGGCCCTCGCTGGCTGCTCGGTGCTTGGAGACCCCCTTTGTATTGACAGTGCGTGAGGAGTCATTATGGCTTAATCAGCATGGCCTTTAGTGCAGCAGAACGGCCCAGGCTGACTAAGCCCACGCGTCCTTATTAATAAGCTGTGCTGGACAACTTCATTAATGAGAGACAGATGGTGAGGAACAACAGGCGCTCAGTGCATGCAGTGCTGAGCCTGCCTTTGACGTTCCTTGGACTGAGCATCACTCTCAAAACCCCACCACCTGCTGGCCAGCTGCCTTTTCCTCTCTGAGATGGCCTCGAGCTGCACCATGCCTCCTGCCATCTTCCAGCTCCCACCAGGCCTGTCCTGGCAGCATCTCCTGAGGGATCGGGATCTGCCACTTGGCCTGGCTGACTCAGCCCTCTGAGCAGCTGGTCCTCCCTAAGCTGTTCCTTCCCACCCCCGGGAGCCTTCTCAGGTTGGGGGCTCCTCCGTGCTTTTCCGGTGCCCAGCCCACTCCCCTGTCTGGACAGACCCTCCTCAACTCCAGCTGTGGGGATTTGCCCTCTTGTCCTCCATGCTGCATTCTGAGACCTTGGGGACAGTCCCAGGTGAGGTGACTTATCTGTTTCCCAGGCAGGTGGCTTGAAGCCCACCTGGGCTTAGAAACAGCATTTTCCTGACCTTGTCGCTGAGGCTGAAGGTGAGCAGATGAGCTGGTCCCTTTGGGTCTTCAAATGTCCGAGTGAAGGTCTCAAGGGGGAAAAAATCCCTTTGAGGATCTAGCTGCAGGCTGACAGGTTCCCCTAAATCTGGCTCAATCTGGGTTGTTTTCTGTAACAGCCCCAAGGTAAATGGGTGGGCCAGCAGGAGCAGAGGTGTAGGTGGCTTTGTTTCACAAAGTCACCAAGGGCCATGCTACTCCCATCTGGTTGCTGTACCATCCCCTGGTGTGAAGGTATTGTCCATGGTCCCCACAGGGAAGGGAGATGGAGGAGGTGGCCTGACTCTAACCCATGTCCCATAGACCACAATGTTGTCATATGACTGCTCTCAGATGTACATGAGGCCCATGCCGTCCCAGAGCCCTGGTGGTGGGTGGGGCTGGCTCTGTGACCAGGAGGGGTGGGGACAGCAGCAGTGAGGAGCCAGCTCATTTTCCTCCCATAGGGATGAGGGAGCCTGGCTGTGGCTATGTCCCAGCTGGGGTGGGGTCTTCCCTGCTGGGTCCTGCTGACCTGGAGCTGTAGAATCAGGCTGGCAGGGCATGTGTGTCTGTGTGTACACAATGGTGATGCTGCTCTGTTTGGTGTTTGAGTCTCTGTTTTGAAGTGTGAACTGTGGGGTTTGTGGGACCAACTTGTCAGTTTTCATAACACTTTGTATGTGTGTACGTGTATATGAATATGTCTAGGCATGTGTGAACGCATCTGTGCATGTGTATGTGTGTGAGTGTGCACATTTGTGTGTGATGTGTGTATATGAATGTGTATATTATATGAATATAGATGTGTATGTGTGAGTGAGTGTACGAGTGTGTGTGCATCCATCCATGTGCCCTGCAAGTCCAGATTGCACAAAACCCAAAAGAACAGAGCTGTGAGAGTGTCATAGCCTGGTTCTCTAGAACCCTGATCCATCATAGCTGCTCACAGCTATGTGACTTTAGCCTGTATCCTCAATGGTTTCCAGTTTGGTGACAGCTCCTGTGTCCCAATGAAGTGGATTTTCTTGAGTATCCTGCAGAACCAGAGGGCAGCTACTAACTGGTGTCCAGCTGATCTGTGTTTGCACTGGAACAGTGGTCCCCAAGGTAGGTGAGCTCCTTGTACCATGTGGGTTGGGTCTCATGGAGGCAGACAGATAGGTGACAGGAAACAAGAATGTCTCATGGGACACAAGGTAGGGAGGCTCAGGTGACATAGCCTGAGAGGTATGACACCACCTCAGGAAGACTGTAGGACAGCCAGGCAGGCAGGGGTCCTGAGGAGGGAAGGAACTGACCTAGAGGAACAAAAAAGGCTCTTTTGAAAACGCAGGGGCCAGAGAGCAGGAAAGGCAGATAGAGGCACAATGCCAGGTGGGGATCATATTCTAAGGGCACCCAGAAGCCAGGGAGGATTTTGAGTCCAGTACTGACATCATCAGATGAGCATTTGTAGGGTCTCACTGAGGACAGTTCCTTTTACTGGGTTTGGTAGGGGCCACGGGGAGGGGTTTGGTTTAGGGGGTGGGTGGTGAGAGACTTGGCCTCAGCTCACCGGCTTTCTCATTCCCCTCTTGCTCTTCTCCCTCTCTGTACCCCAAGCACAAAACATGAGGGTGATTCTGGTCATTAAGCAAATAGGTGTTGAACATACAGCAGAGACACTCAGGAGGCCGCCTGCTTAGGCCCAGAAAGCCTGACCTGGCTTTGATGAGCGATTCTTTCTCTCTGAGTGGCAATGGCCTTTATGTTAGTGCAAACTATTCCTAGAAGCCTCCTGTCATTTTGTCCCCAAACTTTCATGACTGTCATAAGCAAATAAGAAAAGGCCTGTTAAGAAGATGTTCAAAATATATTACGAGTGAAACTCTGGCTCTGTGGTCATGGTTGATTGTGTTGGAGAGCATGTTGGCCCTCACAGCAGTAAATGGATGGTCTAATAATTTCATTAGATGACTTCCAGGGGAGAAACAGTTGTTAGTCAATTCATTATGTGCTGGAACAATTTCCAAACTTTTTCATTGCAGGGCTCCCTCCCTGTGTTTCCTCCTATTTCTTTCTTTTGCTGCCTCCAGCAGAGATCACAAGTCAGGTTGGGTCTAGGGGAGAGTGAAAGGGAGTAGTTGTCAAATGGACCCACCTGGCTTGGACCCAGTTTTCATTTTGCAGGCTCATCTGTCTCACCAGTCCTGTTCATTGGCTACCTGCAAGGCATGGTCCAAATGTTTTTGGCATCCATTTCCTCTTTTCAGTCATGACTCTCTATCTATTTTGTTGGCAAGAAGTAACCAAAACCCCAACACCAACTGGCTTAATCAAAAAAGGGTATTATTAGCCCACTGTTTTGAAAACTGCAATGCTATACAAGCTTCTGGTGTGGCTGGATCCAGGGGCTCCATGATGTCATCAGTATTCTCTCTCTCCATCTCAGCTCTACCTTCTATGTTGACTACATTCTTAGATGGAGTCTCTTCTCCAGATGGCAAGATGGACACATACACCTCCAGGGTTACATTCTTACTTACAGAGCTAAGAGGGGGACAAAGATTTTCCCCTCCCTCTGTAGCGCTAGCATGAGTTCCCACATTGGTGGTTATTTGAGTATTTGGATCACATGACCAAACATGAACCAATCACTGGCCAGGAGGAGGGACTATGCAGATTGGCCAGGCTCGAGTTATATGACCCCTTCAAGTGTGGAGCCAGGGGACCAGTAACTGGTCTGGGACTGGAACTTGGGCCCTGGGGGGTCAGGGGGTTTCCTTTAAGAGGCAGGAGGCAGTACCAGGCCCTCTGCGCCTTCTCTTTTCAAGGTACCAGCCTCTTCTTTCCTCCCTTGTTTCTTCTCTCTGAACACCATCCCCGCCATGCCTGGCTCTCCCTGCCCAGCATGACAGCTTCAGGTTGTTTTAAACTGCTAAGTGTGTATGATAATCATTATGCAGCAAGAGAGAAATAACACACCCTGCCAGGGGCTCGGGCCTCATAGTGAGTAGCCTACTCTACTCAGCACCTCCAGATGGTGGGAATCTATCCTCCTCTCGTCTGTACTCCTACCCCTTGGTCCCAGCTACAGAGGGTAGTTTTTATAAAGTCTTCATTTGAGTTGCGACTGGAACTCTGTAGGGTAGTACTCTTCAAACACAAGTGTGAGAAAGGCATCTCTCATCACCGGCTTCAGGGATGACTGGGTCCTAGGCGTGGGTCAGAGTGATCAGGACTAGGCATCTGTGTGGGAAGTTGGGTGCGGTGGTTAAGACCATGGGCTCTGGAATTGGGTTACCAGATAAAGTACAGCACACCCCATTCCCTTTCAGTTTCCGAAAAACAATGACGAAATTTTTAGTATAGGAATGTTCCAAATATTGCATAGGATGTATTTATACCAAAAAGTACTCAATGTTTATCTGAAATTCAAACTTAACTGGGTGTCTATAGTTTTATTAAACCTGAAACCCTATTCTAGAAGCAAGTGCCTGGGTTTGAGTGATGTCTGTGTCTCTCTGTGATGGTAGAAAAGGTGCTCAACTTCTCTGAGCCTCCTTGCCTCATGTATAAATGTGAGGATTAAGAATACTACGCATCTCACAAGGTTGTGGCAAGAGTGAAGTAATCATGTTACTATAAATATTGCCACACATGTAGCAGGTGCTCAATAAACATTGTTTGTCATTCTTTTATAATCTCTTTTGTCCTTTCTTCTATGTAAGCTTTGGTCTTTGACTTTTTGCCTACATTTCAACAGAAGTCCTGGGAAAGTATCTCATTGGCCTAGCTGCTATCACGGACCTCTCTCTGAACCAATCACAGAGACCAGGAGAATGGAAGGTTCTGATTGGGCACATCTGGGTCATGTGACCACATCTACAGCTGAAGGATGAGCCAGCTCAACCTGAAAAAGGTAGACTGAGAGTGGTGGTGTCTTCTGGGAGGATTGGAATGCTGATGCTGGAGTGGGCAGGGATGGATTCCACATGGCACAAACCCCCACATGGCTAAAGAATTGCGTGGAGTTTGCCTGGAAGAGTTCTCATAGAGAATTGCAAAGAAAAAAAAAGTGTTTTTCTGGGTCTGAATATTCATGGGTAATGAAGACAAATGGGGCTTATTTGCACAGACAGCAGACACAAGAATTGGGTTTTGAGGACCAGTTAGATTTCAGTGGAGGCAGAGTTTTGAGGAGAAACAGCTTCATCTGGGGTGAATCTATCTTATAAAACCGTAGTACTCCTGGAGCTAGCATTTCCTTACTAAGAGAGTTACCACAGGGGTTTTGGCAATTGAAGAAAAATGGCAGAAAAAATATTGACACTTCTCTTGGGCATGTCTACATCTCTCCCCTTGGATCTGGGTGGGGCCTGTTAACAGATGTGTTCTACAGAGTCTGACAGAGGTAACTCATAGGCAGGGCCATGAAAACCAGGCAGTTCTGCCTAGTTCTCTTGTGGATGTTCACTGTGGGAGAACTCACCACCACTTCAGAAGTCTGACTACCATGAGGTCACCATTCTGGAAAAGCCACCTGGAGGTGCTGTGGTCAAAAGTCCCAGCAGAGACTAGTGTTCAGCGGTCCCTCACAAGGCACCATGCATGTGAATGGAGCCTTCTTTGACCCTCCAAGTTGCCCATCTGCTGGTTGAACATAACTGAGTAACCTTAGTAGATACCACAAGGAACAGAACAATCACTCAGTGGAGCTTTGCCTGAATTCCTGACCCACAGAATCTGTGAAATATAATGAAATTACCTTTGTTCTATGCCACTAAGTTTTGGGGCAGTCATGCAGCAATAGTGGTTGGAACAGGGCTCCTTTAAAATAGGACCAAACTAGTGATGTAAATGTAAGAAGACTGAACCAAGCCATGGGGAAGCTGAGGACAGCAGGAGGCTGCTCCATCCAGACAGTGGCCGTCAGTGGAAGGCACAGGTGTAAGAGGACTGGCTCTAGAGCCAACTGTTTGCATTCAAGTCCTTGCTCTGGGTGACACTGTGCAAGTTTCTCAACCACTCAGGGCCTCACCTCTTGCATCTGTACTAATGGACTAACCGTGAACTACAAGTTTGGCAACAAGGAACAGATATCTTAAAACAAAGGCCAACGATTCAAATCCAGCCCCCAGAGTATCTTGCTTGGCTCCTACAATTGCTGTTTTGTTATTTGGATCCAATGCCAATTAAGAAACTAGGAGGTTTTGCAATTTCTCTTGGAAAGAGAGGGAAGATCAGGTAAGGCTGGACCACTTTCCTTGGGTCACCCATTACCAGGTCATCATGGCTAACATGGAATGGCTACTTAGCCTGGGCTGGACATTGCTCTATGCACTTCACATGCATTGATTCATTCGATGTCAGGCAGCCCTTTGAGGTCTGCATCATGTCATCCCTTGGCTCTGTCAGAAGAGCCCTTCTGGATCAGTGAGTAGATCCAAAGAACAATGAGGTCACCTCAGTAGGTACCACAGTGGGGAGGTGACAATGAGTGTGTGTTCCCTCCACCCCATGCCTCAGGCACAAGCCTAGGGAAAGAAGGAAGCCCCACCCATGACAGTCACTTGGCATCTTTAAAAGATTAGGAATTCATACAAAAAATTAATTTTGGCTATTGAAAAGTAAATCATATTTCTGCAAACTCAAGTGTGGGCTGAGCACGTGGTGAAATCTTGAGTGACCTTACACTGAGAATTTAGGCTGTTCTAAGCGTATAAGGCATCACAAAGAAGATGCTGTTATAATTCCTGTTTTTACCTGGGAGGTTGGCTCCCCTAGGGTCAAAAAGACAAGGTGGCGGAGGTGGGGTTGGAACTCAGTCAGACTAGTCTGGCTGCAGACTCCGTGAGCTGTGTGCAGTGCCGCCTGTCTGTGTCAGTAGCCCATTTCTTGGAAAAATTTCCTAGGAAAGACAGTGCCCCTCTGAAGCCCACCAGAGGCCTCCAGAGGCCCCAGATAGGATGGAAAACCTGAGCAGCCTGGGGTAGGAGTCCCTGGCCTGCAGACAAACAGTGCTGAGGGACCACTGGTGGGAACTGGAGCTGAGGGAAGGCATTTGAGGAGGGAGGCAGGTCCGGCTCGTGTCTCACCCAGGCTGGGGTGGAGGGAACTGACGAACACCACACTGCATCCAGCAGACTGTGGTCCTTGCAATTTCAGTAATGCTAGGTCCCCTCTGTGCACTGACAGCTGAGCCAAGTGCCCATAGCTGAGGGCCGGAAGCTTGTTTTTTTAGGTCAGTCTGGGCTGTTCTGGTGGCCAAGGGCTGTGGCTCCCACTGGGTGGTCTGTTGGACTGGGACCCCTGGCTCCAGGAGCTAGAGTCACAACAGTGTGGGCCTTGGGCTGGGTTATGTTGCCCCTTCAGGGCTGAGTACCCGATAATAGTTAACACTGCTCTAATGCTTACCATATGCTGGGCACCATTCAGGGGCATGATCCTGACTGTAACCCTAGGAGGTGAGTGTCATCATTATCCTCATTTTGAATATGCAGAATAAGGCACTAAGTTCAAGGGAATTCCCAAGGTCACATGGGCTAGTGCCAGATGCCGGCCTTGTCTTTCTTGCTGAACCTTTTGGAAAGAGCTCCCAAGCTCTCAAATGAGAGAATCCCTCATTTGATAAACCCTTTTTGGTGGCCTTTTCTTTGGGTAATTCCTGAATGTCTAGATTGATGAAAAAAAAATCACACCCCAGTGAAAAAGATCAATTGCATGTACAGCTTCCAAGTCACTTTGACGTTGTCACAAACTCTCTCATATATTTGAGCCTCTAATTAGATTTGGAGCGAGAATCAATTCATGTGTCATGAAATTTTAAAAGACAGCATTCCATGAATGGTACTTCCCATTATGCCAGCTTGATTGAAATTGTGGGTTTTTAAAAAGATGCTATTTATACTCTTAAGACAATGGAGCTTTCAAAAGGATTCCGACTCTTAAGTCTTCATGCGTGATTTCTAGGAAGTGGAAATTTTCAAATTTTCATAATGAATGTGTCTTTGTGGCTTTCCTTCTTTTCTTTCTTTCTTTCTTTTATTTCCGTAAGTCACCTGACTTTCCCTTGATAAGAACCTCAGGTTCTTGCCAAAGGATGTATCGCATAATTGCTTTCATGTTCAGACTCAGCAAGAGGGCGTTGTAAATGGTCTTGACACAGAGGTGACAATTCTATTAGGCCTGGGTTCTTGCATGGTTGACCTTGCAAATTGAATTCCGGGAGGTCAGTCCTTGGGCCCGGCTGCTGGATTTCATGTTCCCAGGTTGAGGAGAGGCCTGGGGAGGTGTGGGCTGGGATTCCATGCCCGACAGTCACTCTCCTGTGCATTCATTCCTCCTTCCATCTTGGAGTCCTCCTCAGCTCTCCACCAGTGCCCATGATAGATGGATGTCTGCCTGCTGTGGCATTATTAGCCACTCTGTCAAGGTGACAATGTCATTTTTAATATTCCATCTTCAGACCCGAGGTTTATTTTTAGGTTGGGAGTTAGCCAGCCTTGGCAGAGATAGAGCCACAAAATGCTTAGGATGTGGTTCTCTTAACCCTGGGGAGCTTTCCGACAATGCCAGTTCCTATGAAGGTGTTTTCTGGGGTGCAGGAAATGGTAGATACTAAGATACTATGTGTCTTTATTCATGTGGTGGTTACTTGAGTCTATGTATGCGTAGCCCCAAATTAGGCTGCAGAGGATGCCAAGAGGCAGACCACCTCTGAGCAAGAAGATTTACAGCTGAGGAGTGACTCTTGGATGACTTGTCCACAGGAGCTCCTTATGGAGAAAGAGCCCGTGCCCTCAGCACGTAGTCATTGTTAATTACTCCCCTCACCTGTATTATTCTGTCTCAATAAAAGACTGGTGCGGAGGGTGCTCAGGGCTACCTGGAAAGTAAGGGCTAGCCCGTCTCCCACAAGCTTGTACTTCTAATCCATGTCTCTCCTGGTTCCTTCCTGCAGTAACCAAGACCTGGGTCATAGGGGCCCGATGGGTTGTGACATTAGGGTATGGCGAGGATGCAGAGAAATTGGAACCGTCATGCACTGCGGTGTGTCAGTCACTATTGGGAACAGCCTGGTGGTTCCTCAAAAAGTTTAACCCCAAATTTCCCCATGACCCAGCAATCACACTCCCAAAAGAACTGAAACAGGGACACAAACAGATGTTTGTCTATGAAAAACGTTCACAGTGGCCAAAAGGTGGAAAGAACTTGGTGTTCCTCAACCGATGATGGATGAACAGAATGTGGTTTATCCAACCCTATGCTGGGATATCATCAAGCCATAGGAAGGAAGGAAGTTCTGACACATGCCACAACACAGATGGCCCTCAAAAACGTCATGCTAAGTGATAGATTCTGGTCACAAAAGGACAAATGCTGTATGATCCCACTTGTAACAATACTTAGAATAGTTGAATCTTCAGAGACAGAAAGTGGAATAGAGATTATTCAGGCTGGGGGAAGAAGGGATGAGGCTTAACACTTAATGGGGACAGTGCTTCTGTTGGGGAGGATGAAAAAATTCTGGAAATAGATGATATGATGGTTGCACAACATTGTGAAGGTAATTAGTGCTCCTGAACTGTACACTTACAAATGGATAAAGTGGCAAAGGTGGTTTTGTTTTGTTTTGTTTTGTTTTGAGACAGTCTTCTCACTCTATTGGCCAGGCTAGAGTGCTGTGGCATCAGCCTAGCTCACAGCCATCTCAAACTCCTAGGCTTAAGCGATCCTTCTGCCTCAGTCTCCTGCATAGCTGGGACTATGAGTCCCTGCCACAACGCTCAGCTAATTTTTCTATTTTTAGTAGAGATGGGGATCTCAATCTTGCTCAGGATGGTCTTGAACTCCTGAGCTCAAGCAATCCTCCTACCTTGGCCTCTCAGAGTCTAGGATTACAGGGGTAAGCCACCACGCCCAGCCAGTGTCAAAGTTTATATGTCTGTTTTATCACAATAAAAAATAATTGAGATGTGCACTTAAGATTTTTGCACTGGACTATAAGGATGTTATACCTCAACTTTAAAATACTGATTCACAGGCCTTACTCTTAGCGTTTCTGATGTTACTAGTCTGGAGAAAAGCCTGGGAATCAATATTTTAAAAAGCCTACCATGAGGACTTTATGGTTGGGGAAAAGGGTCAAACTTCAAACATGAAAAACTCTCAAGAATAAGACAGACTTGTGGAATCAAAGCTAGGCTGGGTGGTCTATAAAGGTTGAAGAGTTGTGAGCAAAAGTGATGTGTTGTTTCTAGGCCAGAGCACTTCATGGCTGATATAAGACTCTGAAAAGCTATGTTTTCCTTTTAGTACCATTTGATGTGGGGGCTGCCCTATCCCCTGGTCCTGAGTGATGTAGGCTCCCACTCTGGGCCTTGAAAGATGGATAAGATTTAAGGAATACAGGAATTGAATGATCCCATGTGACTTCATAAGCAAGGCAATAGCCCCAGGCCTCTGGGTACCACCTTTGTGAGTTTCTTGGCCTTTTCCTCATGGTCACAAAATGGCTGCTGCAGCTATGACATCACATCCTCATGGGATCATAGCAATGACAGGATGTGGGGGTGAGGGCAGCCTGTGCAGTGAGAACTCTGTCAGTGTGTTCCAATCATACTTTATCAGGGAGGATTTTTTCCCCTAGAAAGATCCTCAACAACCTCCTCCTTTAATTCATTGGCCAGAACTCTGTCCAATGGCCGCCCCTAGCACTGAAGGAAACTGGGTAGTAGGTCCCTAGATTCTTTTTCTTCCATTTCCATGTTTTGACCTAATTTCAAACTTAAGGAAAAATTTGAAGAAAAATTAATTCCAGATATCTTTCACCCGAATTTCCCAAATGTTAGAATTATGTGACGTTTGCTTTTTCTCCATTTCTCTCTCCCTACACACGTACCCGTGCATGCATGCACACGTATCTGTGGACGCAATGTCCCTTTGTCCCTAAATGCTGCATTGTGAGTTCCTAAAAACAAGGACATTCTCTTACGTAGCCACAGTACAATGATGAGGAAATTAACATGAAAACTACTATTATCTAATCTAATGGTCTTTTTTTAAATCCTGTCAATTGTCCCCATGATGTCCTTTGTAGCAGAATAAAACTCCACATCACACATTGTACTCTGTTGTCACGTCTCCTTATTCTCTGTCAGAAGAACTTTCTAGGGCTTTCTTTACCTTCTATGACGTTGGTGTTTTGAAGAGGTCAGGTCAGTGATTTGCAGCATGCTTCACACATTGAGTTGTCTCTGGGTTCTTTTTTTGCATTTTTTTGACCAGGGCTGGGTTTGAACCCACCACCTCCAGTATATGGGGCCAGTGTCCTACTCCTTTGAGCCACAGGCGCTGCCTTCTGGGTTCTTTATGTTTGGATTTATTTATGGACTTTTGGCAGGACCACATGGAGGTGATGCTGTAGCTTTCTTGGTGCAGCATATCAGAGAGTCACATGATGTCTATTAATCCCATTACTGGGGATGTTAACTTTGGGAATGGGCCTGCCAGACTTCTCTACTGTAAAGTTCCTATTTCCTATTTAAGTATTGGATGTTTCACCTTGAGTGTGGGAATGGCTATTGGGTTGCCAACCACAGAGTCCACTACACTCTTGCTCATCTGAGTTTGCAGGTCCTCGAGGCACTGTTCGTCTTGAGTGGAGCAGGGAGGAGGTCTTTAGGAAGAAGGGGATTCAATACACATCTTAGCTATGCTTTCTAAGGAACGGGTGTCCAACTTTTTTTTCCCTGCTGAAAATTAGAAGACTAAGAGTTGCCTTGGGCTACATATTAAATATACAAATACTAAGAAAAGCTCATGAGCAAAACAAAAGGTCTGTGCATACATTCCAGGATATCCAACACCACAGATAAGCAAAGCAGTCCTCAAAAAATCAGCATGTGGCCCGTGGGCACAGATTGGTGGATACGCTTGGTACCCTCACTGAACTTCCTGCCCAGTGGGGGAGAAGGAACTAATATTTCTTGTACACCTACTATGTGCCACGCTGTGGGTTAGCCACTCTCATCTACTTTGAATTAGGGTCTCAACACTGGGAGGCAGGTGCTGTCGCCTGGATAATGATTTTGGGTGGTGGTGGGGGGCTTCGTTGATTTCAAACCAGGAAAACCATTCACAGCATTCTCCAATTCCTGAGTCTGCCTCACCTCACTTGAGTACAGTTTTTTAAAAAGCATCTGAAATATTTTCCATATCAAGTGTTTCAAGGACCTAATTATGAACTTCATTATAATTGTTCATTAGTTATATTTTGTTCAATTACTTTAACAAGTTGCCAAATGGAACACAAAGCCGGCAATTAGCATTATGTAATTGTAATGAGACACTCAAATTGGGTTACAGAACATCGTCTTTGCCGGCGTATCTTTCCCTCAGAGGAAGAAAAACCAGAGGCAGTTTTTGGCCCTACATGTGCTTGCTGGCGCCATCCAGGTCATGTGGGGTCAGAAGCAGCCTCTTCTGACGTGCAAAAGTCAGGTTTGGGATAACAAAAGCATTTAAGGATGGCATTAAAAATGTTTTAGATGATTATTATATCTAATATACTATGTTGTTAATTTATAAAATAATATGTTATATATGTATATATGCCTAGCAGTGCCTATTCTAGGCATGTCTGCATCACGCAATGACTCGTTTAATCTACCCCCTAGGTCCTTGGGGTGGGTGCTGTCATATCCCCCATTTTACAGATGAAGAAATCAAGGCACAGAGTTTGGGCAAGCAGCGAAGGCGTGCTGGAGCTGGGCTCAAACCCAGGCTCTGGCTGATTACTACTTTATACTGATTTATCACGTCTCAGAAAAAAAGGTATATTTAAGAAAATGCAGTTACCCACTTTATCCATCAAGGATAACTTTGCTTTTTAGCCCCTCTCGTTGTTCATATTTGAATGTATTTTAGAGATAGGCATATGAAAGCAATTTTCTGAAATTTGTCACGGAACCAGATCACAACACTGTCTCAAATAGCTGTCCTCCACCCGTGTCAGTGGCAGTGGGGACAGAGCACCCTCACTGGACAGGCTGAAGTCCCCATGGAAAGAGTAGTTGTGAGGATGTTTTGACTGGATTTCATTAACTAATTTGTTGAACCTAAAGAAGCTGGTCTGACTGAGAATGTTGGTCAGCTTCTTCAGCGAGCATCGACAGACACCTAACTCCCCTGGCCTGGGGAAAGAGAGAGATTGGTTTGTGCAGTGGAAAAGCCGTAGAACAGATTTCAACCAGGACTGCACCCAAGACCCCAGCCAGCTCGGGCTGCTGGAATCAAACGCCACAGACTGGGTGACTTCAGCGACAGACTTTTATTTCTCATGGTTCTGGGGGCTGGAAGTCCAGGATCAGGGCTGCACATATCCAGTGTCTGTGAGGCCCAGCTTCCGGCTTTGCAGATGGTGCCCTCTCCTCGCATCTTCACGCAGCAGGCAGAGAGCGCAAAAAGTGAGTTCTTGCCTGTCTCTTCCTACAGGGCACGGACCCAATTCCCGAGGGTTCTACCCTCATGACCTCATCTATTTTTTTTTCACAACCTCATTTAAACCTCTCCCAAGCCCCATCTTCAATACCGGCACTTTGGGAATTATGGCTTCAACATATGAATTTTGGGGGGACACAGATATCCAGTTCATAGCAAATGCCATCAATATGCTTCCTCCTTGCCAAGGGTGCTGCTGTCCTTTGTATTGGAGTGACCATGGGGCCAATTCTCCTCACGAAGCAGCAAGATGGCCACTGGCAGTTCCGTGTGTGCTGTCGGGGAGGCATGTGGTGTAGAGTCTGCCAGTCAGCAGCAAGGAGTGCAGTGAGCTGACAGCCTCCACGGGGGCGCCGTCAGGGTTTGCCACAGATTTTAAGCCGAGGCCTTGATGCTCCCAAGCAGCCTCAGGCAATGACTGAGAACAGCAGTGGCACAAGGGCCTGGTCATTGCAAAGGGCATGTTCCCTCCAGAGCGCCCTTTACATTGGCATGGTGAGAGCTTCAGTATGACCCGAAGGCTTCACCCAATTCTGCTACCTTCACCTTTTATGTTTCACAGGAATCACCCCCAAGATCTCTTGTCCTCCTAACTTTCTCTCAGCATCTGCTTCATGAATGACCCAACAAACACACCAGGGTCATTTTCTAAAAGTTTAGGCTTCCCAGTAGCGACAGATGCTGCATTGCCAAGAGTTCCAGCAAAACTCCCAGGCTTGACTCTCATTGGTTGAAATTGGGCTATGTGTTTGTACTTGAACCCTCCCTGTGAATCTAATTGGGTAGGTTTGGGTCATGTGACCACTTGTGGGTGGGATCATCTCTGTCCAAACAACTTGACCTAAGAGTTGTGCTTTCCCAAAGGAAGTCTGGGTCCTTTTCACAAAAAAGAAGGGAATGAATGGCTGCTGGGTAGAAATAGCAGCTCTACTTTGGAAGGTGTGAGTTTGGAGGGGCTGGCCCTTGGCCTGCTTGTCATATCACCTCTTCAGGAACTCAGTATCCACATCTATGAAATGGGCATATGGAAGATGGAATAAGGCCCCCTTCCCTGATTCTTCAGGGGGCCTTTATGAGGAGACAGAGGAGAACAGTCATGGAGTCCTGAGGGAAGGACTTCCTAACTGTTCTCCCCATGGCTGTGTGTGGGAGCAGGGAAGGGTCCACCTCCTTGCTCTGGAAGATTCTGCCTTCCTCCGGAGGTCCTTGATTCAGTCGGAACTCAAGGCCAGCTTTGAGTGACAGAGGCAGAGGGCTTAGCAGATGCTTTTCTGACAACCATGGTGACAACCCTAAATGTGAGATAGTGACACCCTTCTGTTGTACAAGGTCACCTGCCAGACATGCCAAGCTGAGGATGGGTGGGGGAAGCTGTTGAAACAAATGTATATAAATGGCACTGTTGTCTTGTGCGATGGTCTGAATGTGTCCCCTCTCCAATTCTTACGGTGCTGAGAGGTGTGGCCTTTGAGAGCTGATTCGGTCACGAGGGCTTCACCCTCTTGAGTGGGATTTGTGTCCTTATAAAGGAGGCCCCAGGAGCAAATTCACCCTCCCACCCATGGAGATGAAGGGGCTGTCAATGATGTAGAGAGTGAGCCTTTGCTGAATCCTCTGTGGCCTTCCCTCCCTCCAGAATTACCAGCAATACATTTCTGTGCTTATGAACTACCTAGTCTAAGATATTTTTTGTAGGGGTCCGAACAGATTAACACATCTCCTGAGGGAATGTTCTTTAAAATTTTAATTATTATTTTTTCAGCTTATAAATAATTTACTATTGTAGAATTCGGTTCCTGCATCACATTCCAGTGTATGAATCTTTGTAATTAATGCCCCTCCCTTAGTAATGAATAAGGACTGGGGGCAGTGCCTGGGAGGAGGGGAGCGTGCAGCCAGGGCTTTATCTGGGAATTGCCTCCGAGTGTTTCCTGACACTGCTCACCTCTCCTTGTCACTGGGTCTTCCTGTCTGTCTGTCTTTTTCTCTCTCTCTGTTTCTGTTTCTCACTCTGTCTGTCTTTCTATCTCTTTCCCTCTCAGCTGATCACTGCTCACAGCTCTGCTAACAGCATCCATCTGGGCTCCATGCTGTTAGCGTGCGCCCCTTCCAGATGGTGGGACGGATTGCAGTTGATAGCCTGGTGTGCTAATGACATGGAGTTAATTCTTAATAATGATGAAATGTGATAAAAAAAAATAACCTACTCTCTCATCTGGATCAGTTCAGTACCTGGTCAGAATGGCCCTATCCACTGCAGTCCCGGCTGCTGTCACCGGGACAGATGTGATTTCTACTGGAGCTGTTGCAATCTACAGCTTTGGGCCCCTCTGGATCCAGCTTTAGACTTTGGCAAGTTGAAGTTATTCAAATCTGGAACTGGTGAGTTGCAAAGACCGGAGTCCCTTTTGAAGAAGCTCCAGCCACAAGGGAGCTTATCATCAGCATAGCAGCCGCAGAGGGCAGTTCCCAGACGCAGGTGCGTGTCTCGTCAAGTGGAACTGTATCAGGGGATCCCTGCTTTGGAAAGACAGAGACAGCCTCAAGCTGAGTCAAGTGGAAAAGGAATTTATTGAAATGATACCTGGGGAGCTCACAGCATTGCTGAGAATCTGCAAAAAATATATGCCGAAAGTGGATAGTGAGTACACATATGGGAATGTCCAGACAAAGAGAAGCTTTGTGGCTACAGGATCAGCCTGGTGAGCCCATTGCTGCCACTGCTGCTGCGATGTTCCACTGGCATCAGAGCTGGTGGACACTGGAGCCCAACGTCACCACTGCTCTGATGCCCCTGGACGCTGGACACACTGCTGCCACCAGAACAGCTCCATCCTGCCCCTGCCTCTGCCTCTGCAGACCATAATAGCTCCCAATTTGAAGTCTGGTTGTCCAAGCTCTGTGGTATGCTCATATCCCAGAAGGAAGGGAAGCAAGGCTTAATTAAATTCATGGACTCTGGAGCCAGACTGGGTTTGAATCTGGGCTCTGCCACACATTATCTGTGTGAGCTCAGGCAACATGTGTGCCTCAGGGTGCTCATCTGCAAAATGGGGCTAATAGAACCAGGCTGCCTCCACAGGCGGGGGGTGGTCTTGGGGACTACATGAGGAACATATGTGAAACACGTGGCATAGATAGCTGAGTAAGCACTTTAAGCTTTAGCTGTTACCATTATTATTATTATTATTTTAAAAGGATCATTTGTCATTTGGTAAGGGAGCTGCTGTTTCTTATGAAGACTCAGACAGTGAAGGATTCTCCAGATGTACGAAGGGGGATGCATAAGATCCATATTCCCTTCCCCCCTTTCTCTATGACTCATTTATTTCTATTTTGAGCCCCAATTCATCTGTGGCTTCCTAAAATCTCAATGTGGGGACATATCTACCTATTTCCTACAATTATTTATTATTTTTTAAGTTAATCATTATTTTTTTGAGACAAGGTCTTGCTCTGTTGTCCATGCTGGAGTGCAGTGGCATCATCATGGCTCACTACAATCTCAAACTCCTGGAATCAAGTGATCCTCCTGCCTCAGTCTCCACCACGTCTGGCTAATTTTTCTGGTTTTTGTAGAGATGGGACCTTGCTATATTGCCCAGACTGGTCTTAAACTTCTGGGCTCTAGTGATACTCTTGCCTCGGCCACCCAAAGTGCTGGGATTACAGGTGTGAGTCACTGTGCTAGGCTCAACAATTGTTTCTTAAACCTTGAATCAGAATGCCTTTGAGTGAAGCACGCATTCTCCAACTTACACATTCTGCCCCGCCCTGTCCTCCCATATGCCCTGCTTCACTTGGTGTGCTTTCTCAGGACATTTGTAATTATGATTCCAGAACCTAAGATCTGGAGGTTTTGAAACAAGAGGGCACAACTTCAAGGCTATTGTGTCTACCTTCACAGAAGTCACTTCTCCATCCTGGGATAATAACGGCAGGTTCATAACCTGCAAGATGGGGGATGGACACAAAGAGGACAAAGTACCAGTAGCCACACAGGATAGAGAGGTCTCTCAGGGGCCCATGCAGGACATGTGGCTTGAGCTCATGGGTATCGGCAGTCAGCAGCACCTGCTCTCTCTGGGGCTGCTGGTTTCTTGACTCTGCCCAGTCTGTGCCTCTGATTTTTTTCCTTCTCCTTGAAGTTGGTTCCATGGGCCTGAGCCCATTCATCGCAGCACTTCCTTTGTTGCAAAATGAGTTCCAAGCAGTACGCTAGTAGGCTTCCCATCTGTTTCATTCTCAGGGACACTGGGATAGTCAGTCTCTGCCAAAGCTCGTGCAGGCCAAGGCATGCCAACCATAGGCATGTCCTGCGGTCCTTGAGGGTAGGAGTGTGCGTGGCATCTCTGGGGGGCTGAGTGCTGCCATTTGGTTTTAACTGTCGGGAACCCATCTCGGTGGTGCCCCCCTTCCCCCACCCTGCACCTGCTTCACACTTGACCTATAAAGCGGAACAACCATGGCCCTTTTCTCAACACCTTAGTGAAGGGAGTGTTTTCTGGGGCCCCCCTGGGGGATGCAGTTGGCAGGCAGGTGTGCAGGTTGCCATGGCAAATCCTTTCTAACATTCTAGCCCCCTAAGTTTCTGGATTCCCTCCTCTGCATCACTCAGGGCAGCTCCGGCATCTCTGTTCGTTAAACGTGGGTCACCATTGAGTCCTAGTTCCAGTCAACCAACCAAGGAAGCGTTCAGAGCCCCTGCTGACTACCTAATCTAACACACTCTGTCCAAAATCTCTAGGTATCGCTCCCAGGTCAACAACGTAAGCCCTCCCTAGAGTTATATGCTCTGCCTGCCTTGGTCTGATACCCTCACATGGTCCTGAGGTTTCTGCCAATGTATGTTGGCAGAACTTTGCTATTCTCTTGGTATAAAAGCTCATTCCTCCTGGGCAATGGCACTTATTAGAAACCTAAGGTTCTAGTTATGGGCCTGGTGCCAACAGAGTGCATTTGTGGTGGGTCTGAAGAAGATTGGGCATCTCCCCATGTGGCAGCTGCTTAGGTGAGATTATCACACAGGTTTCAAGAAAAGGATGGCTGGTCTTCTTGAAAAGGCAAATTCCTTTGGCAAGGAGGTTCAGAGGGACTTGGGGGCTGGAGATCTATATTTCATCTGTGTCCAATAAGATGTTCCCGCTCTAAGTTTCAGCGTCTCCATTTGATGACCCACCTTTCACACAAGAGGTTGGTGAGGCTGTGAATTCAACAGATGTACTTCTATAACCCACACAATTTGATTGTTTTTAATTTTTTTTCAGTAGCATTGGCCTTGGCTAATGTCAATAAGCCAGGCTACATTAAATAGGAATTTTCTTTAATATCATCAGGGAAGTTCCCCGGCTCTAAGATGTGATCTGATGTGAGTTAAGGGACCTGGGACTTCTTCTTCTTTTTTTTTTTCCCCCGCTAAGTGCTCCAGAGCACACAGCAGTGTCCACCCTACATCCCAGCCTTGGAAACCTTCGTCACTGCCATGCAGTCCGTAATGCAGCAGCCCCTCAGCTCCCGAGGCACGTGCTCAGCCAGCACTTTGTCAGAATCCACCCCAGTGACAACTCCACTGATTGATTTGTTGTGATGTCACCTCATGCCACTGGCGCCCTATTTCACATGGTTGAAATTCTAGGACCATACTCAAGTTCAAAGGCATAACCAAGTTGGTCTCCAAATCCCATCTTGGAGGGTCTGCACCACTCTCACAATGAGTTCTGTATCAGTCAGGGTCCAATCAAGATATGGAAACAACACCAGTAATTCGAACAGTAAAAGTGCAATATCAAGAATTATTAACTAGTAAAAGGTGATTAACTTACTGACAGAGTCAAAGAGGACCCTAAGGGGGTGTAGAAGTTTCAGGAATAAAAAGGTGGCTATAACCTCAGGGCTGAGGGGAGGTGGATAAGGAGGGAATATAGACCCATAAGAGCCAGCCTACTCCCCAGGGCTGAGAAACTTCTTTGCAGAGAACATATGATATGGTAGCTACCAACGCACAGCCTGCCGGAGTGAAGAAACTTATCAGAAGACGAGGCCTGTAGCCAGTCCATCCATATAGACAACCTGCCATTGCTAGGGTTTGTGAGCTGTCCCCTGGGTGGAGAGAGTGTGGTCCAAGTGCAAAGTTAGAGCTGGTCTGTCCAAGCTGCTTGCTGGGTGGGGTGAGTGGGGCCTGAGGGTGTGGTCAGATCTACTGCAGAGGTAGCCTGTGAGGGGAGACTGAAGCAGTGTGCCTGAGGGTTTTCAGGGCTACTGTGGATAGAAATGGGTGCTGGGTGAGAAGAAAATGGCATGAGAGGGCCACTGAAGTTGGTCTGAGAGCTACTGGGCTTCTGCTCCCAACAGAGGAGGACTGCACCCTGGAGGGACACACTCATTTGCCCCCTAGCTGTGCAGTGCTACCCGTTGCCTTCTATTGTCATTCTACCAGCTGGCAAAGGAGAACTGTTTACAGAGTCCAGCTCCAGCAACACCAAACGTGGCAAAGAGGGTGGGTTTTGGAAGAAAGACACAGGTGCTGGGAGGAGAGACTGTGGGAGAATTTGGAGGAATGAGAGGTGCTGTGGAGGGTGTGGATGGGGGTGGGAAGGAGAATTTTAGGAAATATTTCTGTGGACCATGTATTGCCTTTATGATGTTCAAGAAATGCAAATAAGGACTGAATTATTTTGGAATTTCTTTTGCTTGATGGGCAGAGTTACCCTGACCACAATATGGTTGTGAGACTGGAACATTTGGATCCTGGAATTCTAAACTAGTTACAACTTTTCTCTTAGCCTTAGGCAGAAATTTACGATGAAAAATTTTCTTTTTGGGCTTTTTGAGCTATCTCAGGGAACCTGTTTTATATTATGGGTTCTTATCTTTCCATGGGGTTGGACTGGGAATTTAGAAGTCCAGGTTTAATTTTGAATCTCAAGTTTCCTTGCTTACTGTGTGATGCTTGGCAAGTCACTTAACCTCTCTGATTCTGAAATTTCTCTTCTGACAAGTGGGGGAGCTAAAACCTTCCCGGGAAAACTCTCAGGGGTGTTGTGATGACAAGGTGAGATTGTAGGTATGCAATTGCTTTGGCAATAGACAACATTTCACTCACTTATGTGGAGCTGTCTGTACCTCTACACCTAGCATATCAGTAGGAAATATTTTTGCTTGTAAACACCAGGAAACATTACTATTGTGGCTTAATAAGAACTTACTTTTCCCATAAAGTAAGAATTCCAAGGTGGTTGTCTTTGGGTAATGATAAACCTGCCTAATGATGTAAGGGTCCAAAATATCTGAGATTCAATTGGTCTTCTCCTCATGGTCACAAGACGACTGCTGGAACTCCAGCCATCAAGGTTAAATTTAAGCAGGAGAAAGGGACAGGGCCTGGTTGGGCAAATGTGCTTTTTTTCTTTTAGATATGCAAAGGTATCCTTAGATCATCTCCAGACCTCTTTCATTTCAGCGCACTAGAAATAAGTGGGTCTGCAAGGGTTTTCCCATTCTTCGTAGAGTGAGGAGGCAGGGGAGAAAAGTTTTGAATGGGTATGGGATTAGACATCTGACAGTGTCTGGAATAACTGGCAAGTTCTAGATAAAAATTGAGCTTGTTTGTAATGGTGGAGGGCAACCAGTGGAAGATTTTGATTTCCATCCTTGTGATTGCTGCTCCCATTTATTTAAGCCCTTTCATGGGGCCTGGCTACATTTGAAGAGCTAACGTTTCACTTTGGAGGTGGAATTATATTAAAAATCAGATGCTTGTCATTATGCAAATAGATGTCTCGCTATTGCTTAGGATTTTCATTTTTCTATGAATTATTCCTTTTTCACTGCTTTTTTCCCCCATGGAAGAAAGAAAAACCACCACTGGCTGATCAAAGGAATTTTCCAATCATTCAGTCAACAGAAGTTTATTGAGTGTCTACCCAAGGCCAGGGGCTGTTAATAAGGAACTGGGAAACAGTGATGAAAAGATAGCAGTTTCTACAGTATTAGAGCTTATATTCCAGTGGAGGAAATAAGCCATCAACAAGTATTAATTAATAGATCAAATAATTTATGCAGATAATACATTCTAAGGAGAGAATAAAACAAGGTGGATAAATAGATTTGTGGGTGGGTGGGGCTTCTTTAGATGGGGGTGGTCAGCAAAGGTCCAGAGGAGATGATATTTCAGGAGAAACCTGAGTGATGTGAGGAAACCAGCCATGTGGTGATCTGGGGAAGTATATTCAGGATAGAGAAAGTAGCGTGTGTAAAGGCCCGAAGGTAGGAATGAGCTTGGTATGTTAGAGGAAGAGAATCTTGGCCAGGAGGCTGTAGCACAAGCAGCTATAAGTACCAAAAATCTCTATTTCTCTTGGTCTTCTCCTCATGGTCACAAGATGACTGCTGTGACTCCAGCCATCCAGACCACAGGGGATGAGGTCAGAGAGAGGCAGGCCAAACCACACAGGAGGCAATTTGGCTAAAGATTCTGCCTGTAGGGGGTTGGTTTGTTGGCTCAGGCCTCGGGGGCAGGGAAAAGTGGGGCTTCTAAACTTAGCCCATTGTTAGGGCTCTCAGGGGCCTCATCTTTCAGAGATCAGTATTACCTCCATCTGACATTGTCTTGTTAATTTTTTGTCCATTTTGCTAACTCAGACACAAGCTCTGTGATGACAGGAACCTTATCCATCTTGCTCCTGGCCATAGCTCTAGGCCCTGACAGGGCCTGCACAGAATAGGTACTCAAGGATGTTTAATAAAAATGTATTCATTTTCTATTGCTGTATAACCTGTGGGTCATGACCCCTTTGGGGGGTCAAACGACCTTTCACAGGGGTCACCCAAGACCATTCTGCATATTACATATTTACATTACGATTCGTAACAATAGCAAAATTACACTTATGAAGTAGCAACAAAAATAATTTTGCGGTTGGGGTCACAACAACATGAGGAACTGTATTAAAGAGTCGCAGCATTGGGAAGGATGAGAAGCACTGCTGTATAACAAGTTTCCCCACACATAGAAGCTTAAAAACATCATCCACTTACTAGCTCACAGTTCTGTAGGTTGGGATTCGAGGCCGGTGTTGGCTACGTCCCCTGCTCAGGGTTGACGTGAGGATGCAATCAAGGTGTCACTGGGCTGAGTCCTGCCATGGAGCTCAGGGTCCTCTGCTGAGCTCATGTGGTTGCATTTTGTGTGTGTGTGTTCAGCTCCTGTGCTGGTAGGACTCAGGTCCCTGAGTTCTTTCTTATTGGCTGTCCACCAGGGCTGTTCTTAGCTCCTGGGATCTCTCCCTGCCATCCCTCTCACCGGCCTTCTCCACCTCCAAAGCCAGCAGTGGAGAATCCCCTTCATGCCTCAAATTTCCATCTTCACAAGGAGCCCAGTCTCCTTCAAGGGGTTACCGGGAAAGTCTCCCTTAGAGTCGACTGTACTGAAAAACACAACCTATTCCCAGGTGTGAAATCCATCATGTTCATGGTTATGCAGCATGCTATTGTTTGGGGCTACTTTGGAATTCTGCCTCCCAAAGAATGCAGGAATGAAGCAACTCTCCTTGTTCTCCACAGAGCCAGCTCCCTGCCTCAGCCAGCCCCATCTCACCTGTTTGTTGGCAGTTAGATCTTTTGTCAGCCATGGTGTCTGCTTCCTATCCCAGCTATGAGGCTCTATCTGGCCAGGTCCTGCCTCAGGGCCTTTGAACTTTCTACTCCCACTGCCTGAGAGCCAGTCCCATCAGACAAGCTGTGTGGCTCATCTCACTCTAAGTATTTGCTCAAGTGTTACCTTTTTGGATTCCCTCCCCTGCTTAAAATCACCCCCTTCCACTCTAAAAATACTTTCCTTGCTTGTTTCACTTCTCTTTGCACTTATTTGCATCCAACCTGCTCTGTGGCTTTACGTGTTTATTTGGTTTACGGCTGGCCTGCCTGCAATTGACCGTCAGCCTCACCAGCTCAGGGAGGTTCATGTTTGATTCATTGTTACATCCCCAGTGCCCATGATAGTGCCTGGCTCACGGCTGGGGCTTAATAAATATCTGTCCAGGGAATGAATGAATGAGACTTAAGGAGGATGGTTTTTAACTTCCTTATCTGCTTTTTCTGTTTTCCGGAAAAACCTGAACAGGAACAAGTCTCCTTTCCCCAGGCAGCTTGTTACATAATCAGGACCTCCCGTTCCGCGAGGAGCTGTCAGCACCGCTTCAAGCAGTTATATTTAGTGTTTACAGCCTCTCCTTTTAGCTGCATGAGCTCTGCTGAAGAGCTCTGGAAATTAGGCCTCGCTTCAACAGGGAGAGCGGGCTCCTGGCACCATCCAAGGGGCCCCCGGGGCCTGGTAGGGCAGTTGGTGGTGGCAGTATCAAAGCGGTTGTGACCTCAGGGTCAGCCCACAGCCAGTGTCACGTTCGGAGCATCCTCCTCTCAGGATGGAAGGAGAATTTGTTCTGGAAATTGCAGAGATAGGAGAAACCAAGGGCAGCAGTGGAGAGAGAGTGATTGGAGTTCGAATCTTGGCTCTGCCACTTGTTAGTTATGTGACCTTAATTCGGTCAGTTAACCTCTCTGGGATGCACTTTCCTCAATTTGCAGAAGGGGGCCGGTTATACATACCTTGATACGGTGAAATCATTTGTGGGTTATGACTTGTACTGTGCAGGGACTTCAGTTGTGTTGTGGTCTACTTGAGACACCTCTGAGGGTGACTGACTGCACAGCTGATCTCTGGGCATTCTCTGATCTCTACCACCAGACTCACTGCTCTGTGACATCTGGTGAGTTTTCACTGATTCATTCCGAGGTGTCATTTGGGGATAAGCAGAGACATTTCTCAGGCAGGGGCCAACAAACTCCAGCCTATGGGCCAAATCCAGCCAGTCTTCTGTTTATGTACAGCCTTTGAGCTAAGAACGGGTTTTACATATTTTTTGGGGGGGAGGGGAGAGTACAGCGGTGTGGTCATAGCTCACTGCAATGTCAAACTCCTGGGCTCAAGTAACTCTTCTGTCTTGGTCTTGACAGGAGGGACTACAGGTACCTACTGCCATGTCTAATTTTTCTACTTTTTTTTAAGAGACAGTGTCTTGCTCTTACTTAGGACGGTCTTGGTTTTTGCATTTTTTGGTCGAGGGAACAAAGGGTATGCAACAGAGATGTAGTGTGGTCTGCAAAGTCTAAAATGTTTTGTACTATCTGGTTCTTTTTTTTCTTTTTTTTTTTTTTGAGACAGAGCCTCAAGCTGTCCCCCTGCGTAGAGTGCCATGGCATCACAGCTCACAGCAACCTCCTACTCCTGGGTTCAAGTGAGTTTCCTGCCTCAGCCTCCCAAGTAGCTGGGACCACAGGCACCCACCACAACGCCCGGCTATTTTTGGTTGCAGCCATCATTGTTGTTTAGCGGGCCCAGGCTGGATTTGAACCCACCACCTTAGGTATATGTGGCTGGTGCCTTATCCACTTGAGCCACAGGCACCCAGCCCACGATGTGGCTCTTTCAGGAAAACCTTGCTGATGCATGCCTTAGAGAACAGAGCACAGTGGGGGCAGGGTTGGAAGGTGGTAAGGCCTAAAGCAAATTCCAGTGTGTGTCTCCCCCTTGCCTCCACACCCAGTAAAATCCAGTTAAATGATAATAGCTATTATTTGTGAGCACCTAGCATGAGCCAGGCACTTTACGTACAGACATATTCTCTTTAAGCCTCAGCCCAACTCAAGGCAGAAACTGCCATCACCGTCCCATTGGGAAACTGAGGCTCAGTGAAGTTGAGCCACTTGCCCGACATCGCATGGCGAGTGGCAGACCCAGGATTCCAACTGAGATGGTTTTTGAAGGCCTCCCAAGCATCAGAGGCCCCTGAGAGTGACATCTGTGGTGGACATTGGTGGCTTGTCTGGCCTGTCTACTTCCATCCTCCTGGTCACAGCAGAAGCTGTTGTAGCAGTGACCCTGCCCCCCAGCCATACCTGATTCAAAGAAGTTGCTGCAATTTGTGCCTGTCTGGTTGCAAGTGACCAGAAAGCAAATCTGGATAACCTTGACAAGACATAGAGGGACGTCATAATCAAGAATAAATCAGCCATTAAAAAAAAGATAGAGAAGATTTCTTATCTTTAAGATTTCTTAATCCTGGATGGATTTGGAGAACAGTATCCTAAGTGAAGTATTACAAGAATGGAAAAACAAGCATCACATATACTCACTACTTAATTAGAACCAGGAGATTAACAACTACATGCTTATGTGAGAGAAAAAGTCAATTAAATTCAAGTAAGGGGGGGAAGGGGTTGGGTAAATTCCCACTCAACAGGTACATTGCATGGGTATATTGCATACTTCTTGGGTGCAAAGGCACAACTAGAACCTGGGTTTTAGCCTTCCAAAAGCAAACCATGTAACCTAATCATATGCACCCCCATATTAATCTGAAATAAAAAACATAAAAAGGAAACATTTCTAAATAAAAAAAGAATAAATCATGGTCAAAGCGGTTGAATTTGGGTGTTATTTGTTACACAGCCTTATTGCAGCAATAGCTGACAGATGCAATGTCCTGTAATCCATTTATAGAGCTAGATGGAGACATCTCTCCATTCAGCGCTCTGTCCAGAGGCTTTCCCTCCCCCTCACCCCTTAGGTGCATAAATCTGCCAGATGCCAGGGAGGCCCAGCCTGCAGTTTCTGTCTGTCAGTTGCATCTCTCTTGTCTGAATTCTCATAGGACACAGGCCTAGATAGGAAAGGAGTCAAGTGTTGTGTGATGTGGATGCCCATCTTTTGGAGTGATTATGAAAAGAACAGGTAGAGAAAAGCTCCAGACAACATCCATGCAGCCCTGGAATGGGTCACTACAGAGACCCTGAGACGATGGTGCTGGTGGGCAGAGGAGAGAATTGCCTCTGGAAGGATGTTGGGTTCTGCCAAGTCCAGGAGAGCATGTGTCCTGGAGTATCCCAATGTGTCTTGGGGATATAGGTAACACAAGCATCTCCAACTCTCCAATTCAGAGATTCATTTGTGTTTTTGAAATCTGCAGCCAAATTCAGCAAACGGCATCATAGCAAACAGCATTCACAGTCTTGGCAGGAGTCCTCACACCCTGCCTAGTGACCTCCCAGTGACGAGGGGATGCCACTGACCTCTTGAAGCACTGTCTCCACTACTGGCATGGTCCTCAACTCCCACGGAGTCACCTGGACAAAGGCTCTTTCATTGCCATTTTACTTGAGGACTGCAAATTCAACCTTGCTTGTTTTATTTATTCATTTTTTAATATACACTCTCTGTTTTATGCAATTAATAAAAGATTTCCACTTCAGGTTAGTTCATCATTCATCATGAATTCGGAAATGTCAAGGAGATGATTGCAATGAAATATAGATGGTGTGGTTCCAAGGATGCTGTCCCTGGGGGCACTTTAGTGGTTGCATTTAATAAACGCGATGGTGTTCCCTGCACCAGAACAGGTGCGAAGTCTGCCTAGGGGTTGATGCAAAATTATCATACAGAAAAATATTTGAATGCCATGAAAAGATGTAGATAATATACAATTAAAGGCAAAGAACAAGTTAAAACAGTACATATCACGGGAATCCATTTTTATTTATTTTAATTATTATTTATTTATTTTTTGCTGTCACCCTGGGTAGAGTGCTATGGCATCACAGCTTACAGTAATTTCCAACTCCTGGGCCTAAGCGATTCTCTTGCCTCAGCATCCCAAGTAACTGGGACTACAGGCACCTGCCACAATGCGGCTATTTTTTGGTTGTAGTTGTCATTGTTGTTTGGCAGGCCCAGGCTGGATTTGAACCTGCCAGCATCCGGTGTATGTGACTAGCGCCTTAGCCGCTTGAGCTACGGTGAACCCATTTTTAATAAGAGGCATGTAGCTTATGGATAGAGAAGGGGCTGGAAAAATACCTTAAAATATTAGAAGTGTTTATCTCTCAGGAGTGGTAGTTGTGCTTTTTCAATATTTGTATCTTTGAGTTTCTGCCAGGAATATATGATTTGAAAAATAATCTAACTCTCACAGAGTTAGTATAAGAGAAATAGACTTTTCTATGGTTTGTAATTATTTTAATTTTTTTCCTATTTGACTTAAGTTCTCAGTTATTTTGTTGAGTGGTAAATAGATACATGCACATCATAGTCCTGGGTGGGGCTTTTCCTGATCCCAACTATGAGGGGTGGTTTTAGTGTGTCAACTTGACTGCTTAAGGGATACCCAGATGGCTGGCAAGGCATTATTTATTTATTTTTTTGGAGACAGAGTCTCACTATGTTGCCCTCAGTAGAGTGCTATGGCATCACAGCTCACAGCAACCTCAAACTCCTGGGCTTAAGTGATTCTCTTGCCTCAAGAGAATCCCAAGTAGCTGGAACTACAGGCACCTGCCACAATGCCTGGCTATTTTTTTGTTGTTGTTGCAGTTGTCATTGTTGTTTAGCTGACCCAGGCTGGATTCAAACCGCCAGCCTTGGTGTATGTGGCCGGCACTGTAACCAGTGTGCTGTGGGCACTGAGCATTATTTATTCTCAGTGGTTCAGCAGACACTGGGACTGTCCCTCTTCTGTGGAAAGGGAAGCCTGGGTGGCCTAGTCTTCGATTAGAATGGAGGGTGTTTTCAGAGGAGATGGGTGTGTGAGTTGGTGGGTTCAGTGGTTAGTTCTCTCTTCTGGGCCCAAGTTGGCCTCCTTCTCCTGCCCTTGGACATCAGGACTCTAAGTTCTCTGGCTTTTGGACTTTGGGACTCAGGCCAGTGGCCCTCCAGCTCTCAGGCTGGTGCCCTGGGACTGAGAATTCACCACCAGCTTCCTTGGTTCTGAGGCCTTTGGATTTGGGCTGAGCCATTGTACCTAGTGGCTTGCCTGGGTCTCCCGCTAGTAGACACCTGTGATAGGACTTCTCCACCTCCATGACTGACTGAGCTAATCCCTTAATAAATCTTTTCTCGTCACTCTCTCTGTCTGGATGTCCTATAAGTTCTGCCTCTCTGGAGGACACTGAATAACATGCTACCTTTTCCAATTAGGCTGCTGTTTGCTGCCAAATAGCTGGGTTTAAACAGTGCAGTCTGTCATCTTTGTGAATGGCAGTCTGGAGGCAGCACTTCTGGGTGACACATTGGTTCAAAGATGTTGCCAGGCTCTCTCTGTCTTTCCCCTCCACCACCTGTAGCTGCTGCTGGTGGTGGGCAATGTGGTGCCTCATGGTCACAAGAAGCTGCCAGAGCCCTTTCCATCACACCCTTACTTATGAAGCTGCCAAGGAGAAAGGGGGTAGAGGGCAAAAAAGGGTCTCTGATTCTTGAATTTGATCAAGGAGAATGACTGTCCCCTAATTCCTGTTATATCTCATTGATCAGACTGGGTCATAGACCTGCTCCAGAAAGTTCCTGGCTTGAGTGACTGTGATTGGCCAAGACCTATCATTTTCTCATACTTCTACCCCCAGTCCATTGCCACTCAACCAACTGGGAGATATTGGAGAAGGAGATGGGGCTGCATCTAGTTTCTGGGGGCTTGGGCTCTGCTGAGGCACCAGTGAGTAGGGAGGAGCAGTGAGTAGAATCATCCATCTTGCTGGTTAACAGACCCTGCTCTTAGACTGCTCTGGGTCAAATCCCATTCTGCTGCCTGCTGGTTGGCAGTGTGGCCATGGAAAAATTGCTTAACCTCTCTGTGCCTCCCTTTCCTCAGCCGTAAGATGAGGATTAAATGAATAAAAACATGTAAGCCCCAAAGAATGGAAAACAGATGTCTCGACTTGTACGTAAATGTTTATGGCAGCACCATTCATAACAGTGTTTCTACCAAGAGGTAGAAACAACCTAAATACTCATCAACAGATGATGGATAAACAAATATGGCCTAGCCACACAATGGAATATGATTCAGCCATAAAAAGGAATGAAGTGCTGAGTCACACTGAGTCACACTACCACGTGGGTGAATCTCGAAAACACAATGGTAGATGCAAGGAGCCAGACACCAAAGACCACATATTGTAGGATTTCATTCTATGAAATGTCCAGAATAGATACATTTATAGATGCAGGAAGCAGATTAGTAGTTGCCGAGGACTAGGGTAGAATGGGGAGTGACTGCTAATGGTTTTAATTAGGGGTGATGAAAACGTTCTGGAACTACATAGTGGTGACAGTTGCAGGGAGATTGCACAAAATGCTACTGAATTGTATACATTTTAAAATGGTTAAATGAGGCTGAGTGTGGTGGCTCACGCCTGTAATCCTAGCCCTCTGGGATGCTGAGGTGGGTGGACTGCTTGAGCTCGGGAGTTTGAGACTAGCCTGAGCAAGAGGGAGACCCAGTCTCTATTCTAGCCTGGCCTTGTGGCCGATGCCTGTTTCCCCAGCTACTCAGGAGGCTGAGACAAGGAGGATTTCTTGCGCTCAAGAGTTTGAGGTTGCTGTGAGATATGAGCCATGGCACTCTACGCAGGGCAACTGGGTAAGATTCTGTCCGAAAAAGAAAGAAAAAGGTTAAAATGGTAAATTTCATGTTACGTGCATTTTCCCACTGCAAAAAACAACATACACAGAAAGCCGTGAACAGAGCCTGATGAAATGATCGGTGCTGCATCATTATTCATTATTCATCTTGTTTGGCTGTAGCACATTTTAAACACCAAGTCCCCCCCCATGGTTGCTTCCTCACCCACCCCTGCCAGACTTGGCATCCACCACAGGGCTGCTCAGTGTGCTTTCTGCTTGAACACACCAGGAAGCCATTTCTTCCCCGGGGTTTACCCTGCTTTCCCTGCCAATTGGGGCTGTACCCATAGTCGCTTCTGGCCTCAATTTTCATAGGTTAACAGGGGCTTCTGTCACCTTCCCAGGGCTCAGCCCTTAATCTATCATCTAACCCTGAGTTTCTTTCATTCATCCATTTATGTAACCAGTATTTTTTGGGCCTCTGTCTGTATACATGATGCCGGAGGAGGAAGGGGACAGAGAGTGATACTGGCAGGGTATCCACGCCCTTCCTTCCATCAGGGTCCCCACATCCAGGCAGGCAAGTAACTGCTTTCTTGAAATTCTTGCTTGTTAGGAAATTCTTGATTTCCTATATGAGTGGGCCCAACTTCTATTTTAAGCTCCCACTGCTCACCAGGTGGTGTAAACGCAGTCAAAGTCAATTCAGTGTTTGTTGGTTTGGGGTGCCAGCGACAATTTCAGCTAAAGGGCAGTGGTTGCACTCCACAAGGAACTGTCTCAGTTTTGGCAAAAAACGTCTCAAAGGGTGGGTCACGATGGGGGCAGCCATCTGCGTGTTGGAAGTGTTGGCGTTCAAGAGTAAAGGGGTCTATTACAGCCGCTGAGAGCTGCTGCAGGGGGTAAAAAATCTCTCTGTTTCGTTGCCCACCACTCACTCACCTCCCCACTCTGCAACGACCGCGGGTTTCCCTCTGCAGCTCGGGCTGGGCCAGCAGTACCAACCTTAGCCACGAGATGGCAATGTTGCTCTTCGCCCGCAGCCCCGTGGGTGCGTGGGCCGAGCTTCAGCAGAGCTGGGGGCGGGGAAGGACCCGGGAGGAACCCGGGCGGGAGGGCAGCCTCTTGTTGCGGAGTGTATGTCGGGGTCTGGGGCAGCCTTGCACCGCTGGGCTGGGGCCTGAGGCTAGCTCCTAGTCGGATCTGCACCCCTTCCCCATTTAGAGGGGAAGGATCATTCTTGGCCTCAGTTTCCCCATCTGTCATAAAAGGGGGTGTGAGTGCCCTGTAATCTGTATGATCCTAACCCCAAGACAGTGGGGTAGGGATAAGATTCTAGGTTTGCAGGGTGGGCTAAGGGTGAGAGGAGAATCTTCCCAGCCCTGGCTTCACCTAGTCACTGTTGCCAGCCCCTTGGGCCTTCCAGAGCCCTTCAGAATCCAGGAAAGCCCTTTTCCTTCTCAGAACAACTCCAGAAATACCTCCATTAGAGATATAGGCTCCAAGGGCTGGGTGATATGCAGAAATCCCCACTCAAATATAAGACAGGCTGAGACGGGCTGAAAATTCTCATCCCTGCTCCACATACCAGCTCAGAGAGGGTTAGCGGCTTGTCCAAAGTCACACAGTTGGGCCATGAAAAAGGCACCCTCAAAAACAGATCTCTTTCCTCAGCATCTGGCTCAACCAGCATCAGTCCTGAGTGAGGGTTTGGGGAGGCAGCAATTGCTGTCTGTCATCACACCTGAGACTGTATAACCCCTGGCTTAGGGACTTGTTTGACCAATTTACAACCTTCACCACTACCCCACTAAGTTACAGAATGACCTCTTACCCCTGCCAGAAAATCACTTTTTTGATCACAGACTCACAGCCTCACCGACCTGCTTCTTGGTCAAACATGGGGTTCACTTTGGCATAAACACCCTGGGACCCTATGGCTCCCCTCTACCCTTGAGACAGAATTCACTAGTGGGGCAGGCACGGCGTTCCATCAGTTTTCTGTTTCACTGGAATCTCTGCTCCCCTGGATGGAGGAGGGGTGAAATAAGAAAGAGAAAGGGTGTCTGGGGCAGCCAGGCACAGAGGACACTAAGAAAGACTTGACAGTATCTCGGAGATCATCCTTTCAGCTGGGGACAGCCACAGAGAGGGGACAGATGGGCTTCTTGCAAGACCCCCCTCCCCACTAGAGGAGAACTTTAATCCCATTGTCCAGCCTGTTGTGCAGCCCAGCCAGAGAGCCCAAAGGGGGCTGGGAAGGGGTGTGGGCTCTTTGACCAAGAAGCCTATTAACAGCACTGGGAAAATCCCTCTCTGTCTCCTCCTTAACCTGGGCTGGAGACTCGTCATCTGCCCTTGGCTGGGTCTTCTTCCTTTTATCTGGGAAGAGCTGAGGGCTGCCCCTGCTATAATAAGCCTGCCTGTACTAATGAAGCAGGTGTCCCAGGCTCTCAATCCCCCTTGCCAGCTGGGAGGGACAAAATATTGTTGTTCTGATGTGAGCTTTGGGTTAGTAGAGGAAAATTAGATACATCCTAATAATGGCCATAATGATGAGAATGATAATGTTGACAGTGGATACCTTTAAACGAGCTCTTATTTCATATATGCATCAGGGGCTTTAAATGTGTTATTGGGGACACCTTGTGGGTGCTGCAATGGTTTCCATTTCTCATATGGGGAAACTGAGGCTCACAGAAGAATAAGTGACTTGCTCTATGCTGCACAACTAAGAGATGGCTGAGCCAGGATTCTCTGCCAAGACTCCATGACTCCGGAGTCTTGCCCAAATCTACCTTTTCAACACCCCATGCTGCCTCGCTGACCGTTTCTAAAGAGTTTGACCCACTTTTTCATGAAAACATACACTGGAGTGAGTGGCCGGTATCATGGGCGTTGGAGTAGAGCAGGTGGGTCCCCCACATCCCCTATTCTCCCAGCTTGGGGCGGGGGGGGGGAAGCTTCGAGGTGTCTGAGCGCTGCTGGAGGTGTAACCCTCATGATTTATTCATCCTGCTTCGCCCCCTCCCCTTGCCTGGCCTGGGTTGGGGTGAGGGTACCAGGAGGGTCGATGGTTCTGGGATAACAGCCACTGGGACTCCCTGGACCTGTGACATTCTTGCCCACTCCTGTGGAATCTCTGCCCCCTCGATGGAAGAACCCCTGGCCCCGCACTGCACCCCCAGCACCGTCACTGTCTCTGGACCTCTGGGAATCTGCCCTATCCAGTAGAGAGCGAGAACTGGCCTCTGCCTCCGCGCGCTCCTGGGGCCTGTGCGTCCTCTAGCTCCGGTGCATAAGGGGCCCTGCCTCACACTTGGGCAGACATCCCGAGACGCCGGCGGCCTGACGGCGCCCAGCCTGCGCACACACGCCTCCATCCCAGCGCCCTGCAGAGACGCCGCACGCAGCCCCAGACTCCCGAGACCTCCCGCCCCCGCAGACACCCCCAAGCTGTGCCACATGGAAGGCCGGACCTCTGGTCTGCTCTCAGCCCCGTAGTCTCTGTCCCCGCAGACACCCTCTCCAGACGTCGCTGTCCCATTCTGAGGAACCTCCAATACTTCCCTCACCCCTCGACCTTGGGAACTCCACCACTACGTCCCCAGGATGCCCTGTCTACCTGGGGAGCTCTCTCTGCGCTCTGCACCCCTCCCACGGTCCCCGTCCGCGCAAGCGCCCCCGACCACCCCGGCGGGGCTCCTCCGGCCTCAGCCGCCAGGCGCCCTCCCCCGGGGACGCCGAGGAGTGGCACGTCCCGCCGCCTATCGGCTGGGCGGCCGCCTAGTGCCCCGGCTCCCCGGCGGCGGCCCCTCCCCCGGCCT